>NC_134369.1:68172003-68542836 GCF_035582795.1 Mycteria americana | reverse complement strand
TTAGGGACATTGGTGCTGGTATCGAGCTGCAGCTGGGCTCCTGGCTTCCCCTCTCAGTGGTGTACCTGCTGGAGCCATCACAAGGTAGCTATGGCTTTCTTTTGGAATGGGTCCGACCCCTTGGAAAGCTGATTTGGCTTGTTAAAATAGCTGAAAACTAACCTGGGGGAAAAAAAAAAAGAACAAGATTGTAAACACTGTGCTCTGCTGGGCTAGGGAGAGGATGAGACTCTGCAGTCAGGGAGGAAAAAAAGGAATGATGCTCCTTCTGCAGCTCGGTCACTGCAAAAAGCCCGGCCCCAGTCCTTCCAGTGACTAGCCCTCTTGCAGGATCCAGCCATCTTCCTGGGATAGCTGCAAACCTCTTCGTAGGCAGGCTGGATTTACTTAGTTTTGATTTATAAATGAAATGCAATTAATGTCACTGTATTTGTGCCATCACCTCTGGCCCAGTTGTGCCCTGTGCATAGGGTGTGAGTCCTGCTGGCCCCTCCGTTGCATTTCATCCCCTGCAAGCACAGGGAGAGATTTTGTTGTTTTCACAGTAAGAACTTAAAAGACAGCGGGGAACTCCTCATGACGCTGAGTTTCTCATTGTCTTTTTTTTCTCTGGAAAGTAATTTTCTCTCTTCTGGACAGGAATGATAACGTAGGATGATCCTAACTGATCATCCCATTGATTTTGACTGCCATTCAGAAAAAATGCTTCCTCTGCCTCCCAGACCGTAAGCATCTGTAAGCATCCTACTCATCAACAAACACTCCAGCAGATGCAAAGCATCCCTTGGAAACCACGGTGAGAGCTGCACACATGCTTAGGTGCTCCACTGAACTGGGGTCTCTCTAAACAAGAAGAGACCATTAGTTTTGGCTCATTAGCTTAACCGAGATGACTATTAAATCCCACTCCTCCCGCCACTTTCTGTAAAATAAACTTAGAAATGCGCCATCTTTGCAGCTGTGACTAGCAATAAATCCAATTAATTTCCATGTCTTTAGTGTTAATATATGCATTAGACGTGTCAGCTCTGCCTTTTTGTTTCCTTCATGGAAAAGCTTGTCTCAGAGATTTCCTTTTAATTAGAAAGGGAATTTGCTCCTTTGTGGATATATTCCTCCAGGAAGCCACTTACTGAGATGCAGCATCTTCGGTCCCAGGGAATGGTGTTACTGTTTGTTTGTTGGTGTTGTTTTTTTTTTTTTTAAATGCATATGACAATTAGTATCACAACAAATTCATACTTCCCCTGCTAATTTAAGGGTTAAGGAAAAAAAAATCCACTTTGTCCTGTGAAGATGTCACCAAACAAAGCAGAAACCAAAGGCACAGATGCACTTCTCTTTGAAATCTGCATAGTAATTACTGTTTACCATCCTTCCTCCTTCATTGATGACTCCAATACAAAGGGTACAGTAAACAGCTGTGTGGGATTCACGGTCAGATCCATTAGCAGAATCAAGTATTTTGGCTGCGTGCAAGTCTCATGCCGGTCATTTAAGACTGGATAACAAGCTGAGAGGAAAACCACACAGGTCACGGCTCTGTAGCAAAGTCTTTTAGCAAGTGTTGCTGGTAGTGCTCTTCTTGATTACAGGGAGATCACAGCCCCAGAACAGATGGAGGGGCAAAGTGCACAGGCTCCAGCGAAGCCTTTGAAAGTTTATCAGCCCTTGTACTCCAAAAACTGCCCGTAGGTGCCTTGTATCTGTATGTCAAAGAGCGTAACCCACTCAGAACGGGGGTCCAAGACTACTGGTGCAGACCTCAAGGCACCATGTGCTCTGTAGATAGAAGAAGAAGCTGGAACGTGAGTCCTGTGCAGAAGCAGCTTTTAATTGTATCACATCCAAGAGAAAATCAGCCCAGAAGCCAAATTTACATGAACAAACTCTGCTACCAACCTCCTTTCCTCCTCCCGCTGCCCCACGACTAACCTTTCTTCTCCACCCTTACAAATAACGCAAACTCCCAGCTTCATTTTCTGAGATTTCCCAGAGCACGGCGGATGCTTTTCTTTCTGCCTATCTCTCGTGTTGCATCCAGGAATGGCTATTTCTCCTTGCAAAGGTTATCTATGTTTGAAGCCTCCTCCCCATGGACAGAATCATAAGGTCTCTGATGAGGAACAGCAGGTCTTTGTTCATTCTCAATGCACAGGGCTGTAAATCCTCTGAGGGTGACCAGGGAAACCAAGAGCTTGCTGCCCTCATAAATCTGCCAGGGTGGCTGCTGCAGCCCTCGCGTGCTCTCCAAGGGCTGCAGGTTTCCGATGGTCTCTGCAATTGTAGGATAGAAAATAAGCCAGTGTATGTACTAGGGGACAGCAACGAACGATGGGGTTTGGTCACTTTGGTTAAAAAGTCCCCTGGATAAGCTGCTGGGAAAGACAGGAGAGCGTAACAGCCTTTGGAGCTTTTCCCCTGCTTCTTGGCTAAGCCAATGTTGATCGTCTGGGCTTTGCAGGGCCCTTTGTGCATTAAGCTGGAAGCGCTGGCAAAACACCTGCTGTGGTAAACCCGGGGTTGCACCCACATTTAGGGTTGGTGCACCCACTTGGAAATGGCCTGTGATCTGGGGAGTGGTGGGGAAGGTCTGAGCAGACCAGCACAATCCAGCCAGCACCCTGTGGTCTGGATGTGGTTCTTGGGCTGGGTCCATCCTCTCCCCACCTTTTATCTTGCTCTGGCTTCATAGCAGGATGGGAGAGAACAGGGAATGGCCTGTAGGGCAACGAGTGACTCCCAGGAGCCAAACCCTTGTTATTGTACCAACACTTGCCATCCGGTCCTTCCCAACACTCTCAAATACGCTGTGGTTAGTGCTTTCATATACCTGTCCATGGAAGATAGAGCTCTTGCCTCATCACAACGGTGCAGGGTGCTGTGTTTGTCTCTTCTGTGCAGTGGGGTAATTTTGAGAGCTTGTCGCACCAGGATGTCATCCATTTACAAAAGCTGGGAAATGATCTGCCGAGCCAGCGCACCTCAGCATCACGACCGCAGCTCCTGCTGGGCTGCAAGGAGTTGTTCATTTTTTTTTTTTTTTCCCTTCAAGTTTTCCAAGTCTGATCTTTCCCAGGAGGAATCCTTGTTTAACTGTGTCATCCAGTGGCGTGAAGGAGCCTGATCCTGTGGCAGGAGCACCAGATGCTGACGAGTAAGATTCGTGTGCACGTGACAGCTCAGTTCTTATCTCTGTGCCTTAGCTTGGGCAGGGGACTTGTCTCCCCATTTCTGCCTCCAGCTCGGTAAGACGGGGCATTTACTGCAGCCTCTTTATCTGCCACCCAAATGAAGGATGCTCGGTGTCTCCAGCCCACGTGCTTTTGTTCGGCGCAGGCATAGTGGAAAGCCATTAACAGGGCAGGTTTAAGGCAGGTATTGCCCACAAGGCAGTTGTCATGCCTGTCTCTCCTCATTACCTGTCTCACATTTAGTCTTTGTGCCAGACTCCTCTTGAGTCTAGCTGCCGGGGAAGGCCAAGAGCTCTTTCTCTGGATGTCTACCGGTCCCCAGCAGCGGTGGAGGGAAGCCTGAGTGAAGCGGTCCCTCCAGCTGCTCTGACTTTCCTGGTGTTCCCACTGCCGTGACCACAAGGAAAGGCCCACTGGTTCCCTGGGCCTTTTGTTGCTCAAAGTGACAGCCTCCTTATGGGCCCTATAGCCCTTGGCTGGATGCTCCTTCCTCCTCTTCTCCTTCTGGCAACCATTTAATAAGCAAATCCTCCAGTGATGCTCTTGCCGGCAGGCCCACTATGCGGCTATTTGAGTTCTGCCTTTTCTTTTTAACCAGGTTCATTTTCTTCCTCCTCCAGGCAATTGGTAATGCCTATAGGAGGGCTCACATCCTCCTGCTGCCTTAGATGTCTGAGTACCACTTCCTCTGCTCGCCCAGACAATTGGCAGACTATTTGTTTTCAGTTTCCCTGGAACGAGCGTGGCCTTTCATTTCGTAGCTTTATTCTGCCCTGCCAGCAGCCCTGGAGCTCCCTTGCCAAAACAAGAGAGGAGAAGAGTTGAGCTCCACGCGCTGAGATGCGACTGGCACTGGTGTGAGACGGGAAACGGGCTCGGATTTGGCCACGTGGCCCAGATGTTTTTGTTTTGATTTCTTTATTTGTTTGCTACTTTTCCTGGTGCCTGCTGCTTCGCTCTGGAGGATCTCAGCTTTTGTTAGAAACAAATCAAAATTTTAAAAAAAAGGGAAAAAGAAGGTGTCGGAGGAAGCAGTGACATTTGGAAATGTGCGCAAAGCAATGCGGTGACGTTTGCCTCAGTCTGCCGAAAGCTTGAAACAACATCTCGAGGCAGACCGAGGCTCTCCCTCTTGGCTGCCAGTCCCCTGCCTCGGCTGCGTTCCCCAGCAGGCTCCCAGCACGCCGGGCTCGCTCCCTTTGCACTTTCCCCCTGCAACCTCTAAGTGAATGCTATACGGCATTTTAATACTAACCAAAGGCTGAGGATTTCATATGACTCTGGGAGTTGGGCTACAGAGCTGGGCTGTGGTGGGTTTAAATTTTTGGAAGAGCAGCCAAATTGGAGGAGCTCTGCAAATCCTGCACGCTCCTCGGCTGAGCTTCTGCACACTATACGCTGAGGTCGCGCCTCAGTTTTGCATCTCAGTTAGGTGGAGCTGGGGAAAGTATCATCAATTTAAACCTTGCACAGAAACATGGTTTAACAGCTCCCTGCTTGCAGTTCAATCTCTTTAATGAACATAAGCATAGCTCAGAGTGAAGCGCAAGCTGAAAAATTCAGATCCCGATCCAAAACATGAATGTACCAGCATTTGGGTGTGTAGGTCTGGAGCTGGAGTCTGACTCACTTGCAAATAGGGACCCTTTGCAAAACATGGATCAAGGTTCAAATTCCTGTCCCTCCTCCAAAATTAAATAAAGATTGAAGAAATTCTGAGAACTCAGTGTTTTGGTTCTGGGCCATCTAAGAGGAGTGAAGTATGTGCTTAAGTGTTTTGTTGAATAGGAAGAGACTTGAGCATGTGCTTAATGTTATTAAGTGCTTAGCTGTTTTTGTTGAATCAGGGCCCCTGGCTTTTAAAGTCAATACTAACCCCTTAGGCTGCATCTGAAAGGATTTGGAAAAGAAGCCGCATCCAGATACTGCTGGATTCTGCATTCCTGCTTTGAAGGCTTGTTCCTCTAAATCTGCTCTCATTGCTATTCCAAATCATCTAAACGACTTGTCCCTGGCCACCAGAGGATTATGAAGAGACCATGGGGAGTTATGGACATTTAACACACACCCCAGCACAGCTCTTGGAGAACTTCAGCTGTCCTGCAGTTTCCATCAGTGATCTCAAGGTAGCACGGTAATGCCGGGATGTCGAAGTGGGATGCTGTTTTGCTGGCCCAACTGAAGAGACACACTGCAGGCCTGCTGATGTCCTCTTCTGGTGCTGCTGTGCTGCTCCCTGTAACCAGCTTCTCCCTTGTGAGAGCCCCTGAAGTCAGTTTGGTTAAAAAGAGGGGGTGAGCATGAGCTAAGCTGGCTCCCTGTGGGCGACACGGGCTAGGGAGTGATCACAGGAGCACAGCTGGCTGATCCGTCACCAACAGCAGGGAACGGAGCGTAGCTGCAGGCAGTGAACTTTTCAGCCAACACAGATGCTGCTGGAAAGGAGAGGTCCCCAAAAATCTGCAATAAGAAGGTGGGTATGAACCTCATCCCCTGAAATAGCATTTTGGTGGCGCAAGAGCTGGAACTGGCAAGCAGTGTTTGAGAGAAATGAGACCCCAGAAAGAAGTGGGGAAAATAGCAACTTCTCCTGCTTTACAGGTAAAAGAGTGTCTGAGACCAGCATGGAAATAGATGGAAAACTTATGCACAGATGAAAGGCTTGAAATGAAATACATTATGCATGAAACTAACAGTTGGAATCTGAGAGCCACTTGGAGGTAATCATCTGAAAAGCGGGAATGGTTCTGGGCAACAATTTCAGCCTATTGCAGAGGCACCAAAATGGTTACCAGAAACCAGTTTTCCTTTTAAAGGAAAGACAAAGTTAAAATCGCAGGACTGGAGTGGCCTTCTCTGGACAAACCAGACGCAGCCGTCCCTCCCCTGGGTCCTCTCCCAGGCCTGCAGGGACAGGCAGGCTGGCTGCCGCCTCTGTCCCGGGACAGGGCTGGCAGTGCCGTCCCATGACGAGCGCTGCCATATGAGGGAGAGGCTTTGATTTGCAATGCCAACATCTTTTGAAATGAAATAACTTCGCCAGTGCTGCCTTGCTGTTGCAGGCTATTTTTCTAAAAAAAAATGTTCCTGTCTGCACATCTGATGCTAATACAGCAAATGGTAATGCAAAGATGCAGCGTGCCCTGAATCAACAGTTCAGCTGTGAGATTCAGATTAAAGTTTTGGGCCAATAATTTCTGGGAATTGAAATGCCATTCTTTTCTCTTGCAGGTTTGCAGATGCCTGGGTTGATAGAAAATGTGTTCTTCCAGGACGAAGCCTTCATTAAAGAAGATTAAAAAGTGATATTCCCTCTTAAGCCAACATTGATAAGAAGCTCAAGACTCAAAAAATGGTGGGACAATGAAAACAGAGAGAGATGCAGGTACCATTTCAGGTCAGTTTGCACCTGAATTCAAAGCCAGCCTTTCGTGTGCAGCAGTTTCTCAGCTCAGGTTTTAAGTTAAGGCTCAGAGACTGGGAGCCAGTCCCTCCAGAGCCCTCCCTGTTCCGACTCACATCCCGCTGGTTACATGTCGTGGGCTCCGTGACTGCACACCTGACCTTCCCAGTTTTATGGGAGTCACTGATGCAAAGCCTGGAGCCAGTGACACCTCCCTTCCTTCCTTCAGGCACGTGTCTTAAACAACAGCAAGAGGTCTGTGTTTGTTCTCCCTAGCAGAGTGGAAAGGGAATTATTTCAGGCAAAGAGATTTATGTTGGGGTTTTTTTTTAGTGGTTCCTTTGAGACTCACTCCTGTTAACCCTCTGAGTATAGAAAACCAGGAGGGAGGCAATGGGCGGAGATGAAGCTTAAAATTTTAGGTTAAGTTCTTAATTGCAAAATTAAGTTCTTAGATGCAAAGAACGCGAGGGTGAGATAGTGAGAGTGAAGTGATGCACTGAGGACTGCCTAACAGACCGATACTACCACAAGATCTTTTGAGCCTTCTTCCTTTACATGTGACATCTCCTGGTTTAAAGGGAGAGCCCAAATGACAGCAGATGGTACACCTAATCTCTTCTGCCTCTGGCATCAAAGTCTTGTGACCTTGGTTGAGTTATTTAGCCCACCTCAGCTTGCTCATATCCAAAAGAAGGTTAAAAGCCAGCTCATAAAATGTGCTGTTTGGTGCAAACAAGATACATGCAGGTTGCCTCGGATTCATATTCAAGGGTCATTTTTCACTGGCAGTGGAGCCGATGTAAAGGGGCCTTTGTCCAAGTGAGCATCAGCTGAGACTGAATGAACTCCTTTAAAGGCTGTGGGGTTAGAGTTTTCTGAGGAAAAAAATAAAAGCAAAAGTCCTTGCTGTTGCTGTCAGATTTGTACGTGTTGCGGGCGCAGTTTGATCTTGCTCAGCGTCCCACGGCGTGCAGGCAGGCTTGATTGGAAAGCCCTCCCGTGAGCATTTCTGCCCAGCTCCAGGCTCCCATCACGTGGCCTGCTTCAGCTGAGGGGTCCCAAGGCCATCCAAAGAGCACACTTGCAGCCAGCTCTGCCTTCGTCGCAGGCAGTTTGAATGCAAATTGTACTGCAAATTATGTCCTTTCTTCCGGGAAGGGCTTACTACTTTGAGCATGAACCTCTCTGGTCCTGGGTTGAATGCTGAGCTGTGGCTGTTTACGGATGTGTGGGGAGGTAGGTGCAATGATTCAGCTAGCAGGGAAAGCACAAAATGTATAAGCCTGTTCGGGACAAAACATTTGGGCCATGCTGCTGTCACTATTGCTATACCTTCACTACCGACCGTACATTAACTGGCTAGGTTAGCCCTGTATGGGGGAAGTGCCCACACAGGCTGAGACGGTGCTACGCTACTGCATAGCAGGAGAGCTCTTAATTATAGTAGCAAAGTTACCAGGGTTTTGCAGTGTCCCCAAAGCAGAGCTGGCCCCAGCGTTGCCTCTCTTACCCTGCTGCGCTTTGCCTCCCTCCTCCCTACCCTTTTGTGGTTGTCTCTCCGCTGCAGCACAGGGAAAAGGGCTTGCTGGAGCGGGGACCCACCCTCTGCCCTTCCTCCTCTTGGCAGAGAGCTGGAGCGGAGCGGGGCTGCTGGGCACCTGGGGCTAAGAGGGGAACACAGATGGGTTTTGCTGGGGGAGCATAGGGTCTTAGCAATGTGAAGCAGCAAGGGAGGTCTCGGCAGCACGAGCAGTCCTCTGTGCAGCTGCCATGGGTCGGTCTCTGAAGGCTGGATCGGGTATTGGTGATGGCAAGAGGGAGAGATCTCTGTAGCCAAGCACAGGTATGGTGGGACTCCATTTCCTGGTTAGCAAGGATGCATGGTTCTCTAGGGCAGATTGAGTGCTGAAGGCAGAGGGAGAGGAGAAGGGAAGGCAGCCAGTGGTAGGGCTGGGTCTGGCCTTTGCATGGACTTGCTTTACTGGACCGACTGCCGTTGGAGCCTACGTTAATGTGGGACCTGAAGAGCATGAGCTCATGCTCAGTGCATTGTTGGCCCTTGAAGAGTCTTCATGGATCCTGACATATCCATGCCTAACCTTTTGTCAAAGACATCTTATGATGGAGAAGCTCTCTCCTCCTCAGGCTGTTCCAGTTCCTTCTGTTGGGAATTTTTCCCAGGCTGTCTAAATCTCGAGCTGTAATTTAAGCCCGTCATTTATGTTCTTTCACTCCCGGTGGCTGATTATTCACACTTTAATAGATATTCTTCTGCAAAGGCCATGCTGGTGAGGGCTGTTCCCAGCCAGACGTGCTGAGATGAACACTGGCAGCATGGGAGCAAAAAGGCATTAAACTAAGCAGATGTCCGTGTCACCAAAGGTTAGGCATCTTTAAATGTAAATATGAAACCCAGGCCAGGAGAAGAAAAGGAGTCAAAGCACAAGAACATCAGACATGATATTGTAAGGATGAATCAAAAGTAATTGCAGCAGAACTCAACTGACATAATCTGCTTGGTGATGAGGGCGAAAGAAAAAAACAAGTTAGAAAGAAAGTGTTACCTGGAGCAGTCCAGCTCTGACTTCATTTGAACAGTGTCCATGAGCCTGCGGAGGGAATGCAGTCCCCACCAGTTAGCAGTAAGACATGATGTATTAGGTGCTTTGCTAAAATGCTGGTAAAGTTTCTTTATAGTGAACAATGAGGAGGGGTAGCTTCAAGCTCTGCTTCTTGTCAGCTGTGAACATCATGAGTGACACTGGTTTGTTTAACCCCATGTTCCCTCTCCCCATGTTGTCCTTATCAGACCCTCTCTTATCCTTAAAACAGAGGTAAAAACGGAGCTGATCTTGCCTGGCTTTCCACCCTTTCTATCCAATTCTCTCGCATGTCTTCCCTAATCTAGGGACTAGAAGCATCTTCTCTGCCAGTCTGACACCCGACGCGGGCAGGAGGCATTGCTGGAGCAGCACTGCGGTACCTTGCTGGGCTCGGGGCTCACCAGCTCTCCAGAGGTTCTGCACTGCTCTGGCTCCTTTGCTAAGTGGAAGTGGGTCTTTCGTGGCCTTGGGGAGCACCACCCCATTTGAGGCAGCAATGGCTGATTCAAAATCAGTCCTCTTCCTGATTCAACAGATGGGCTGCTGCCTGCAAAAAGGAAACGGATGTCTTTGCATGGCTCGTAGTCTGACAGGAATGTCTGGAGAAGCTCTAATGTCGCCTCCCCACAAGCAGCTGTCTTCTGCATCCTCTTCCATGGCCTCCTGGGTGACTTCTTGTTTTGCAAACAGTCCATCCTTCCTTCTACATTCCTTCTGGATGGAGCTTTTTGCTGGAGGGTTTCCTGCTCTTCTCTCTTCATTCCTGTACAGCTCTGCCTTCTCCGTCGTGCCAGTGCAACTGCTCACGCTTAAAAGCGGATCGCTGAAATATCTGGGTTAAGAAAAAGGAAAGAAGATGATATCTTTTTAAACTCAGATCAGGGTAGCGATCTGTTTTCCAGCCATGGTCCCTGCACAGCTGGTGGGACAATGACCTGCAGCAGAGGAATAGCCAAATGTAGGAAATGCCCAAACTAACAGTCAGCTGCAGGGAAAGGGACAGCATCGCTGACCTCCCCGGTTCCAGCACGTGTTTCCCTCTCGTACATCAGATCAGGGGAGTCAGATCATTGCAGTGACCCCATGGGAAATGTCCGTCCCTTCATCTGACACATGGGCAGTGGCACTGGGGATGAGGGAAAGGGGGACCGTGTCTTTGATGGGAGACCACAGTCAGATCAGATTAGAGTAAGGAGAAACTGGACCTTTGAGGGACCTAATCAAGTTGTCAGTGGTTCCTAATGTAGCAGTCACTAGGAGTTTTTGCCATAGCAATCCAAATGTGGTAATGTTTTGATGGGCTGGCGTAGTGCTTGTCGTCTGAATATCTTGAGTTTGTGCTAAAGATCCTATTCCATGTATAAGGAATTTGGCCCCTGCATCTTGTTGACAGCATGGCAATGCTTCAACGCTGTACAAACACAAGGAAATAAATGTAGGCTGAAGGAGTCTGAGAAGAGTAAAATGCATCGTAGGTATGCTGCAGTTACCTATCACCCAGAGAAATTGGTTTTGTTTGACAAAAAATGGAAACACTGCCAGGATATTTTGCTTTAGTTGAGGTTATTTGCTAGGATTGTTTGTGGCTAGTAACGAGCGCAAGGTTCACTTGTAATAATAATGTAACCATGGTAATATGATAACAGAAACTGCTGTCAGTCTGATTTGCTGATAAGATTTATACCCTATTACATTATCCAATGCAATTAAGAAATGCTTAGAAAATTAACATTAAAATAGATTAAAATAAAGTATCAGAGGCATAGTGACAGCTGTGGGTCTTAAGCATAGTCCCCAAGTGGATGTTTCCAGATAACGTATCACCCCGCCTCCGAAGGGCTGTGTTACAATAAGCAAGGAAAGCGATTGCTTTCATTTTACAAACAGGGAATTGCAATGTTCCTCTTAATTCCTGCAATTTCCTGCACTCATTTTAGTGTGACTGGTCAGAAATGAACCTAGGAAAAGTAGCAAGTGTTAATTGGCCTCATTTAATCTAAACTGGATTTAATGATCAGCAGAGGTGGAAGAGGGAAAGACAAATGTTTGCATCGGGATGTAAGGGTTTGCTCCCAGTGGGAAGGAAATTAATGGTGAGATAGGGGTCAGAAACTCTTGCCCCTTGCCTATGTGTTTTGGATTCACTGCCCGTCGTGCCAACCACTCCTTTCTCAGGGCTCCTTTTCTATTACCAGTGGCAGGCACCTGCTGTTTCTTGTCTTGTAAGCTCCGTGGGGCAGAGACCATCTCTTTATCCCCTACATATGAAATGCAAAGCGAACACAGCATTTCCACCACCTGATAATATAATCATAAGAGATGAGCCAGGATAATCATACAAGATGAGCCATTTCATAACCGCCTCTGTACCAGACAGAATTACACCTCTCACAACATCCTAGCAACAGAGCTCCTCCATCATCGCCTCTTCTCCTTCCCTGCAGATAACTCACTGACTCCTTCCTTGCAATTTCTGTGTTCAAGTTTAGGATGGGGAATTGGGGATTATTTGTTTTTGGAGAATTTCAGCTGATCACCCCAGTGAAGGAGTAGCAACTTTACAAAGGAGTGTAAGAGCAAGTCCTTCAGCTGTTGCCACAAACCAGGAGAGGAATGGAAGACAGTCTGGGACTTGGAGATTTGTTTTCATGTGAGAGTCCTATTACTTAGCCCTTGCTAAGAGTTTTGAGATATTTGGTTTGCTGAGATAGAGGCCTCCAAAGGTTGTCCAGTCAGAGCTAATCCGGGGACTGGGGCCTCCCTCTTATCTCAGACTAGTTTTTCACTGGGATGATCGACCGCAGTGTAACTGAGGGGGGAGAAACCAGTCTTAGTCTCTTGTTCCTTCTGTGCTTAAAATATCTGTTTTCCTCAAGGACGATACCTAGCAAAGGCACCCTTTTCTCCATCTTCTCCCCTTATTGTCCTCTTCTGGTTCTGTCTTTCATCTATATTCCACCATCTATGGCCAGACTTTTTGTCTTGCTGCTTATGGGCTCTTTATTTTGTTGTTTTCTGAACAGTGTCTTCCTGAGTAAATTAAAGGGACTGTATTTTATGCTCATTCTCTTTGGTCTTTCTGCTGCCTTCAAACCCTGCCTTTCCAGGCTCTCCTTCCCCTTGTCTCCATGACCTCTGCTCTGCTGAGCTTCATCCTAGTTCTTGAATACTCTTCTGTGGACCTTCCCTCACTCCTGGTATCTTAGGTCACATCTTGTTTTCCTTCTGTTATTCACAGACTTTGACATTTCTTGCTGGCTGCTCACTCGCACATCTCCTTCTCCCATGCTGGCCAGCCTCCTAATTCCCACTGCTTCTCTGGCACCTTATTATTCCTTCATCTGTGGGGTGAAACCTGAGCTCCTTTTTCTTCAGATTCCCCTTCCCTTCCTCTTTGCTGATCCTAGCCGCACAGCGAGTCTTGTTCAGTCGAAGCTGCATTCTCCTCTCCACGTGATGTAGGCAGTTGACTGTTTTGGCAGTTCTTGTGTTTCTTTTCCTTCCTGGAACTGATGCGCTGCGAAGGATGAACACAGAAATGTCAGCAGGGAGTACAGGAGACGAGCAGCATCTTATACTCTTCAGAGTGACTTGGGAGGGAGGAATCGGACCGAAATCTACCAAATGATAAGTGGCAAAATAAATAAATCTGAACATTAAGACAGATTTTATTTAGCGCTGTAATTTATTTTTGAAGCAACGTCTACATTGCACGGTGCACAACAGCACGGAAACAGTTGAAATAGCTTTGCATAAATATTGCATGAAGCTTTGTGTACAAATACATACAAGGCACAGAGCTACATGCAAAATCTGGCTAAAAAGGGTGAGGGAAAATGCGGGAGCTTTCTGCTTCCGTATCTGGAGAGCTTCTGGTACCCGCTTGGGAAAGTAACTCTGCATTGCAACACAGCTTTCAGCATAAACATGCTCAGAGGGTGCTGCGTGCCAAGCTCCACGCAGGAGAGAAAGCCATGGAGCAGGTTTTTAGGTCAGCAGAGGTGGCCTATAGGTTGTGGGGCAGAGGCTGAAGCTACTTCTGGGCCTCTTATGGGCCCAGATACATAAAATGAGTAGAGAGACAGTGGTCCAGTATGGGACTTGATTTTTATTTCCAGTTTTGCTTAGCAACCTCAGTCAATCCTTTGCCCTTGGGGCATCCCTTGTCCTTTCAGCGTTTGTCAGTTCTCTCTGTGGCTGCAATTTCATGGTCTCTTGAATCTGGCAGGAGTGATATTGCTCCCCAAAGAAGTGGCCCTGCCTTCTCTGGCTGCCCATGCCTGCGCCGCCTCGCTTCCCCCTTTTGCTGGCACATACACCTACGTCTACATTAGCAGCTAGGACAGCACAACAGGCATGCATTTGCCGAGCAGTACGGCCGTACTGAGGACCTGCCACCCACGCTGTACGTATTTCAAGGGTGTTTCTTTGGGCTAGTTGTGTTCTCATCCTGCAGACCGAATGTCCGTTAATGAACATCCATTAGTGGTTGGAGTGCTTTAGGTGTGCTCCCTTCTTCTGCTTTTGTTTTACCCCAAAGCAACTCAGTTCATTTGTTCTCAAATCCCTCTGCAATGTGAATCGCAGCATGGTAAACCGGAACGACCTAGAGAGTCGGTTCAAAAAGGCACTCGTAATCCAAACTAAAATATTAACAGAGATGCACTGCGCTGACACGGCTGTGTGGTGAACCAGCTCTGGGAAGAGATCAAAAGCAGAAAGAAACGGAGGTAGCTTTAACTTCGACCATCCTCTGAGCTGATGCGTGTGCCCTCACCTACATTTGGGCCAGCATTTGGGAGGGACCGAGGGCTGGTTATGAGCTGCAGGAGGAAAACGGGTCTCCTTTTTAGAAAGCACTTTACATTGGTTTAAAAAGACTGTGAAATAATGATCCGTATCAGCTGCAGGCTCTCGGAACAAGGACCAACACCTACAGTGCATAAAGTAGGTGTATGGCACGCCACCGCAATATATTGCCTACTGCAAGCAGCATAGGAGTGGGGAGATGAATTTCATCTGAGACCTTTCAGTACCACAAACGCCCATAATCTTCTGAGGAACAGAAGGAGAGCAGGAAAGAGCATTTCATTATGCTCATAATGTCCGTGAGAGCCGCTGTACGGCGGGCTCACATCTTTCCAAACAAACCCCATATTGTGAAGGGCTCCCTCAATGCTTCCTTCGTCCTCCTCCATTCTCCACACCCACCCCACCCCCCCCCGCAACATATCTGGAACTCAGTTTTTGCTCTATTTCGATACTAACATTTTCCTTTTTTTTCTTTGGCATCTGCATTTCCCCCCCTCCCTCTTTCCACCGCGTGCCCGTTGAAAACCTAATTGCAGATCCCTTGCTCAATTAGTCTACACGCTGTTACGAAGTTCACTTCATCATGGCTTTTTTGGCCAGCCGACTCGAACGGGCTTTGAAGCAACACCTCGCTGGTGCTTTGATCCTCGTGCCTACGCCACGGTCAGCACCCCGGTGCAAGGACTGCCATGTTCTCCTCTGCTTTCCACCCTTCCCTACCCTCTCTTCACACCCTCACGCCTTCGTGCCAGGACGTTTTGGCCCCGGACGCATCATTCACGCTCCTGTTCCGGACGCGTCGGGCTGTCTAAGCAACACGGCACCACAACGTGCTGCCCGTGGCCCGTGACTGCGCCGTGCGTGGCTCCAGAGGTCATCGCTGGAGTTTTTGGAGAGGTCAGCGGTTAGCACGCCCGTGCACCCCACCTCCCCACACCCCGCCAGCCCCGGCGGCGGCGGGAGGAGGAGGAGGAGGAGGAGGAGGAGGGAGGAGGAGGAGAGGAGGGCGACCGCGGCCGTGCAGCCGCCGCCGGGCGGGGAGGGAGGGAGGGATGGAGGGGAGGGGAGGGGAGGCGGGCGCGGGGCGGCGGTGGGCGGGCGCGGGGCGGCGGCAGCCGGGGAGGGAGCCGGGCGCCCCGCGGCCCATTCGCGACCGGCGGCGGCGGCGGCAGCGCGGCGCTCGGCGGCGCTTGGCCCCCCGCGGGCAGGGCCTGTCAGCGGCGGCCGCCCCCTCCCCTGCGATGAAGGCGAGCCCCGCGGCAGCCGCCGCCGCGGCGGCGGGGCCGGGGCAGGCGGGGGGGCCGCGGGAGCCCGATGCACGCTGGCGGGAGAAGGGCGAAGCGGAGGCGGAGCGGCAGCGCACCCGGGAGCGGCTGGAGGCCACGCTGGCCGGGCTGGGCGAGCTGGAGTACCTGAGGCAGCGGCAGGAGCTGCTGGTGAAGAGCCTGCTGCTGCGGCGGCCGGCGGGCGCGGCGCCCGGGGCGCAGGGCGGCCGCGGGGAGCCGCCGGGCGAGGGGCCGCCGCCGCGCAGCCTGGAGGAGAAGTTCCTGGAGGAGAACATCCTCCTCCTGCGCCGGCAGCTGGTGAGCGGCGGGCGGCTGGGGCGCGCCGGGGCTGCGGGCGGGCGTCGCCGGGGGCCGCGGCGTGACCGGCGGGTGGCTCCCCGCGGAGCGGTGGGGAGGGGGCTGGGGCCGGCCCCCCGAGGGCTGCGTGCCCGGGCCGCTGTCACGCCGGCTCAGCGTCCCAGCCGGGCGGGCGGGCGAGGCGGCGGGGAGCGGCGGCTGCCGGGGGACGGGCGGGCGAGGCGGCGGGCAGCGGCGGCTGCCGGGGGACGGGCCTCGCCGGGTTCGGGCGAAGCGGTGACAAATCGGTGGCGGCCGGATTTTACCGGCGTTCTGCTGGTGGCTGCACAGTTGCCTTCGGTTTCCAGAGCCAGGCCGGCGGTCCAACTTCCATTCAAGGCAAGAGAGGCGCTGCCGTTGCCTTGAATGGAAGTTGGGAGCGAGCTCCTGGGTCGCAACCCCGAGAGGAGGTAACGAGCGCTCCGGCACGGGCAGGATCGGGCCCCCTAAAATAAGGGATGCTTTTGTTGAAGGACGCGCTTTGTCGCTGGTGTGGGAAGAGACGGAAGGCGGCATGAAGCGGCAGATCATTTTTCAATGAAAATAGCGTACAGCTGTGCCTGGCGGTCTTTGTGCACGGCTCAGCATTTGCTTTCACCCGGGGAGAAGTTGGATTGCGTGATTTATTTGCCTCATTTCTTCTTTTCCCCAACACCCCCCCCCCCCTTTTTTTTTTCTCCTTTTTTTTCTTGTTAGCCTTTTGGTGCAGTTAATTTAGGACTATTTCCTTCTTTAAAAGATGAAAATAAATGATTTTGCTGCTGAGAAGGGGCTGGCTGCCGAAGAGCCGTAGTGAAGGACCAGGGAATCATTACTCAGAGGAAAAAAAAAAAAAAAAAAAACCCAGGGATTTGTGGTAGCGCTTTAATTTGTGCACTTGACATTGCAGATTGGAACCAGATGCGGTGCTCGCTGGGGGAGGGGGGACACTGGTGGCAATAGGTGGCGCAGTGACTTACTGCTTGAACCCATCACCTCCGCCAGCCTGGCTGCCAGCCGGCTCCCGGCAGAAATGTGGGAGAAGACTTGGGATCGCCCCTTTGGTTCTCCAAGGACGGTGTTACGTGCCAGCATATCTTCAAACGGCCTCGCTCAGACTATTAGCATTTGCGTTCCCTTTGCCCGAGGACTGGCCCACCCTAGGGGAAAGGTTGTCCTGGATTTAATGGGTTTAGAAGTAGTCCAGTTATGAGTATCAAAACTCTTTGCGATGAGCGTATCAGAGCACCGCTGGGCGCCGATCAAATGATGCGCTTGAAAAAAAAGAGATAAACCTTCCTCTTGCCTCCCCCACTTTCCCTGAAGCCAGAACAATTAAAGGGTATGAAGCTGAACAGATGATGGATAAGCAACATTATAATACACACAGGGAAACTGATTGCGTTGACCGTGGGTTAATGAGTGCCTTACAAAATCATTTCTTATTGCTTATTTTATGCCATCAAATTACCTTCATAAATAGCCTTAAAATTCATCTCACAGCAATTTTATACAATTACAATGGGAGAAGAGGAAGAATTACTCTTCCTTCCTGCTGCACTGCAAAACTAATAAAAGGGCCATGATCCCAGCCCTGGGAATCTTGCTTGTCTATATGGTAGACCATAAGCTCATAATGTGCAGCAGAACAAGGCGGTTCCCACACTACAGTCACTTGTTGGCAGAGCTGTTTCGTCCCGTCGTGTGAACAGATGTGATCTTTGACTAACATCACTGTGGTGGTGAACGTCCCCTATTACACTGGCAAAGCTGTCCTTTCACAGAACTAGCCCGTTTCATGTGCACAGGTCTGGTCTGACCATCTCGTACAATACAGCTTTGTTGTCACAGCTGTGGTCCTGCAAAGGAGTGCTTTGCCAACATAGCGTCTTGGTCTTCCTAACTTGTGGAGTGTGCTCCTTATGTAGAACTGGCTGGAAGAGGCTGGAATGAAGTGCCTGCATAATTCTTCAGTTAAGTATTTATCCAGAGCGTCCATCTAGAATTTCAGGGCTTTGTTCCGTTTTGTTTTTTTTATAAAAGAATATCGGCAAGGTATTTCCATGATGCTTAGGTGGAGAAGGCTGATTTTCTTTGGAGCCCCTTCACGTCTGCCCCACTGAAGGAGCTGATGTTGTTTGTCTTCTTGTTTTCCAGAACTGCTTGAGAAGGAGGGATGCCGGCCTACTAAATCAGTTACAAGAGCTAGATAAGCAAATAAGTGATCTCCGCCTGGACGTGGAAAAAACGACAGATGAACACCTTGAGACAGACAGTCGTCCAAGTTCAGGTAAGGCCAATATTCAGCAAAGCAGAGCCTCCCTTGGTACCTGGAATTAAACTGGCTGTAGTTTTCAGTACTACAACAGTAAACGTCTGTAGCATGTTCACATGCTGATAATTTAATGCCTACTAGCAAAGTTCACCTACCACTGGAAAGGCTGCTGTTTGTAGACAACATATTCAGAGGAGTATTTCAAGCTTAATTAGATTTTTAGTGTTTGGGGCATTGGTTTTTTCAAGGTCACCCCCAAATTAGCTCAAAAAATTCTAATTCTCCTGCCTATTGGGAAGGAGGCTGCAGGAAAAATGGTGAAAGGAAGCACCACCAGCAGAAGAAAGATGTCAAAATTGATCTTACAGCCAGAAGGGAACATTGATTCAAAGAATCTGATCCCCCATATATTGAATTTAATCCCATTCTAACTGCGGTGAAGCCAGTAA
Organism: Mycteria americana; assembly: GCF_035582795.1. Classification (NCBI taxonomy): domain Eukaryota; kingdom Metazoa; phylum Chordata; class Aves; order Ciconiiformes; family Ciconiidae; genus Mycteria; species Mycteria americana. The sequence continues at coordinate 68,524,496 of NC_134369.1, read as the reverse complement.
GTGGTTTCCCTATTTAACTATAGGGAACCTTTCCTCGAGGCACCTAGACTTGTTCTGAAGACACTAAAAAGTGGAGAATCCAGCAACTTGCGATGGTTAAAACCATTGCTAATTTCTAATCTGAATTTGATTTGTTCCAGCACTGATTTTTTTATATGCTTTTCTTCCATAGGGTAAGGTCTTTTCTAGTTCCCAGCTTTTTCTCCTCTTGGAGGTGCTATACAGTACAATTCCTGACTTTGTTTGATGAGCTAAACAGGTCAAGTTCATTAAGTCATTTGCTTTAAGGCATTTTTCCAAGCTCTTAAATAGCTTTATGGCCCCTTTCCAATTTTTTAGCTTTGTTTTAAGCGTGCTGGATTCGAGGACTAGGCACACCATTCCAATGTCTTTCTTACCAGTGCTGTATAGGCTGCTGAAGTCATTTCCCTACTGCTATTCATTAGGCTCTTTGTACGTCCAACAATCTCATTAGCTTTTTTTGCCATATCATTAAGCTTGATTGAGCTGCTTTTCCACACTGACTAAGTCCTTTTCAGGATTATTGTTTTCCAGGATGCATCCCCATTCTGTAGACATGCCCTGGATTCCTTATTCCTAAATGTACAATTTAGATTTTGATTATGGTGCATCATATTTTTCTTGAGTAGTCCCAATTACCAGGAAATTAAATTTTCTGTGTCTGCACATTATTTACCATTTTCCTTCTTTCATGTCATCCGCAAATATTATATTTATCTCCAGAACTTTGAGGAAAATAATGGATAGCATTGGACCCAACACGTGGTAAAAATTTTGTAGTCAAGTAATAGCTGGAGAGTCTGTCTTGGAAGTATAATACACTATTAAATGAGCGGGCTGTCAAACACAGCCTGGATCCTTCTTGCTAAAATCTGAAAACTCCTGTAAAGGGTAAAACCCCAACCCCTGTAAAGGTTAAAAAAAAGTTCAAAATTCAATATGCTAAGTAAAGTTCTGCTTTTTTACTTTTGAGTACTTTACTTCTAAACAGAATCCTTCATGGCAATAAGGATATTACTAAATTGTGCACTGTTTTTCGGGTGACTGAATGAAATCCCATAAGTAATTTCAATAGAGTCAGCCAACATAAACATGAGCTTGACTGCCTTTCTAGGGACACAAATGGTAACTTTGTGTAGACATAACTAATATAAATCCAAACTCTTATTTTTATAGGGTTTTATGAGCTGAGTGATGGAGCTTCTGGATCGCTCTCCAATTCATCTAACTCTGTCTTCAGTGAGTGTTTATCCAGTTGCCATTCTAGCACTTGCTTTTGCAGCCCTTTGGAGGCAACACTGAATATCTCAGATGGACGCCCTAAATCTGCAGGTATAGTAAAAGCAGGTCGAATGCATCATACTCCAGGAGGTGGCTTTGGCTTTGGAATTACTGCCTCAGGAGTATCTGGGTTGGATTAACCCTTCTTCCTTTCATTTGATGTATTGTGCTCTGAAAAGATTCCAGTGCCTATCACGTACATGGGTCACGAGGCAGGACCGTTTGCCCTCCGCTAGTCCAGCCTTACGTGAGAATATGCCACTCTAAACACATGAAAAGAACATGTGAAAATATGACAGCTGCTCTACCCAGTAGAGGGCAGTGGTACCTATACACATAAACACATTAGTCGGCTAATTTCTCATGGTTTCCTTTAGAAAAGCATTTTTACTAAATAGCAATAATGAAAGATACCCCAACAGCCATGTCCTCATTAAAGTGACAGAGCAAGGAGCTAGGTACAGGTTTTAGGAGGTCAGGGTGCATGTCACTCTGTTTGTAGCAGTCATTTTGTCAGTTCTGATGGTCCTCAACCCCTAGGTGACCATGCTGAGGTGTGCCCTGCATTTATATGGTATAGACAAATAGACAGGGAAAAAGTATTTTATCTCTTTGGCAGAGAGCTGTTGACTTTCCTTGGACACCAGGCTGAAGATGCAAGCCTTAATGTGTGGGACAGTTAAAAAGGAGGGTGGCCTCTGTCTGTTGTCCAGAAAGGACACTTCAGTAGGACTTTTGTGATCAAGCGTTATTGGTTGCAGCCATACTCATTCAAAAGCCTTAGTTCATTCTGGGTTGTGGAAGATGCTCCTAACCATAGTATTTCCAATTTCCATTCTGCTCTTTACGGTTAACTTACAGTGATTTTTTTATGAATCGAAGACAAAACAATGCAAGTTCTTCTAACTCTAAAGTGGGAAAATACAGCCTGGGATGCATTCATTCTGAGATGCTGAGAAGTCCTCTAAGTTATCCTTTGAGCAGCCTGAGATAATGTAATGCTCCCTGATGTAAGGTATATGTGATCTTCATCAGCCATACATAAAAAGAAAAACATACACAAGGATTTCCAGCAGATTGCATTGCTGTTTTCTTCTGTATATATCACAAAACCCTAAAACTCTCATTATTCATACCGTCTCACTTTTAGAGATGAAATTTCACAAACTGGCACAAAGAAATGTTTTTGTCAACATTTCCTGACTCCGACATAGAATTTAGGAAATGTGGGAAAACTGTGAGGTGATCTGGAGGAAGTTCATGCTCCTAGCTTCCCTGTTCTTCCTCTCCTGCTCACACAGGAACATCATCCCTATCAGCTAATTTCATCAACGTCTGTGAGATCTCTTTTGAAATAAGCCTTAGATAAGTGATGAGCACTGAGCATTCAAATTTGAGTACCCTGGATGAAGTTTCTAGCCCAAGGGTAGAAAACAGGACTGACGGTGATCTAGAAGGATCATTTAGATTGTACCCCTACCCAAGAAGACAAGGGCAACATAAGCTTAAAATAATAATCTTGGGTGCTTGGGTTGCAGCCCTGCTCCTAAGGTTGCTTATCTCCCAAGTAAGTGCCTTAGCCATTAAATCTGACTCATGCATCCTGAAACGCACTGGATTTCTCTTACAGAACTCTCTTTGCAGAGCCAAGGCTAGGATGTCAGCTGGATTGACCTGCACTCCTTGTACTTGTGTGGAAAGATGAGCCTGTTTCCCATTCTTTAACCCTTTATTGCTCAAAAGGAGCATCTGTTCTTCTTATTAGGATTATTATAATTATAAAATAATTATGATGATAGTAATAGTAGTGATGATAATAGTAACAAAACAAAATTAAATCTGGATTTTTTTTGACTCAAGATGCGCTTGAAAAAATCTGGAAGTGAAATTTGTCAACAAACTAAAAGAATTCTTTGGGTTCTTGTCTATATTTTTTATGTTTCCCTTTGGATTTAGCAAAATAAAATACAAAATTCATATGTGCTGAGGCTCGCAGTAAGCTTTAGAGGTGCCTGTGTAGCGTATAAACAGAAGAGACCCTTACAGACTTCTGGGTGGCTTGGAAGTAAAATAGGAAGCTCTTAGGAACCTAGGCACAGGTTTGAAACCAAAGTAAATGTTCTCATTAGGGCTGTGATTTTTATTTTTTTAACCATGTAGTCATATAGGGGCAAATCCTACACAGATGTGGTTACAGAGAGATGCGCAGAAGAATAGGGCTGCTTTTATGTCACTTAAATGGCATCCCTGGTTGCAAGGTTTCTACTGTTTGAACAGCGCTGCTGTTGTATAAGCATTGCATCGTATGTGTAGATGGGACCGGAGTCCTTGATGGCACGTGAAAAACGTAGCAGAACTGTCCCTGGCAGGCTCTCTAAACTCTTCTAAAATGCCTTTCAGATCTCATAGGCTGGATGGACTATAATAAGGAAGGCCAGCATGAGGACCAGACCGCAGGCTCTGTCTGTCGCTCTTTGTCCACACCGCACTCAAATTCCCTCGATGTCGTTGCAGATGTACATCCAAAGTACCAGTGTGATCTGGTGTCTAAAAATGGGAACGACGTCTACCGGTACCCCAGCCCACTCCATGCGGTAGCTGTGCAGAGTCCCATGTTTCTTCTCCCCGTGACTGAAAATCCCCAGCGAGAAGAGGAGAGGCTTGGTTGTGATATTAGCGACGTTTGTGCCGGATCTGAAACGGACTCGGGAAAATCCACCAAAGCCTTTCTCCCACAAGGCTCCTGGCCGGCACCGTGCCCTTCCACCAGCAAGAGGATAGACGGTTACATCTTAAGCCTGGTTCAGAAAAAGACCCATGCGGTAAGGACTAACAAACCGAGGACGAGTCTCAACGCCGATCCCACCAAAGGGATCTTGAGGCATGGAAGCATGTGCGTCAGGCAGCCTGCAGGGGTGGTGGCTCACGGTAACGTCGTGAACCTGAAGAGCTCCAAGCAAGCATGCTTGCCTTCTGGTGGGACCACTGCTCTGGACCAGGCGGCACCCTCCCCATTAAAGCAGAGGCCGAGGGAGCCGGCTGGCGAGCAGCTGGAGAGTAGGAAGGCACCTTTGCCGGCGGCTTTCCCGCCCAGTGCGGCGAGTGAACTTCAGAGCAAGCACCTGCCACGGGGTGTCAAACCGGTGCCTCCGGAGCTCAACCGCAATGCAGTGGCCACGGCAGGGGATGTCCCCAAGGACAATGGCCAGCTCTTTGCCGCATCTCCCAAAGAGAGCCCAGGGAAGACCGTGGTGCTGCAGCCGGAGAACAGGGTCAGCCAGCCTCCCAAAAAAGTCCTGCTGAAGGGCAGCATGCAGGTGGCTCGCTCCTCATCGCCTGCTGTCGAGGAGAGGCCCGCGCTGGATTTCAAAAGCGAGGGCTCTTCCTCCCAGAGCCTGGATGATGGGTTGCTGGTGAACGCCCAGTACATACCAGCCCAGCAGCAAAACGTGAAGCTTCACAAAGGCACCCGAAACGTCAAGATTTTGAAAAGCTCTGCGCTGAAACACAGGTCTCACCTTGCCAACGGGCTGGAAAATGGTTCACAGACCTTGCGGGAGAAAACCAAGCCGGTTGGCAAGAAGTGCCGCTTTCCTGATGAGTTGGATACAAATAAGAAACTGAAAAAACCCTCCTCACGGGGGAAGAGAGGCAGCGGCTTGCAGCCGGAATCGGGCCTCCAGAGTCGGCAGGCTGGCCTGCACAGATCCACCATCCGATCCCACGGGCATGGCCGAGAGGTTGTGGTGGCCAAGCCTAAACACAAGCGGGCCGACTACCGCCGGTGGAAGTCATCGGCGGAGATTTCCTACGAGGAGGCCCTACGGAGGGCGAGGAGGAACCGGCGGGAAGGTGTGGGGGTCTACTCGCAAGTCCCCCTGCCCTACGTCAGCCCGTACGCCTATGTGGCCAGCGACTCGGAGTACTCGGCAGAGTGCGAGTCCTTGTTCCACTCCACCGTGGTGGACACGAGCGAGGACGAGCAGAGCAACTACACGACGAACTGCTTTGGAGACAGCGAGTCGAGCCTGAGCGAGGTGGAGTTCGTAGGGGAGAGCACGACCACCAGCGACTCTGATGAGAGCGGGGGCCTTATTTGGTCTCAGTTTGTCCAGACGCTCCCCATCCAAACGGTCACGGCGCCGGAGCTGCATGAAAATGCGGCGAAGGCCTTTGTCAAAATCAAAGCCTCCCATAACCTCAAGAAGAAAATCCTCCGCTTTCGGTCAGGCTCCCTGAAGCTCATGACAACCGTCTAGTGAGGTGACTTGGTGGAATGTATCTGCTTCTGCTTTCGGAAGCAAGGTGCTTTTGTGTACATATTTCCACAGATTTTTTTTTTTAAATACAAATATTTAAAACTTAAGGTAAATTATGTCACTTGTCTTCAGAACTTGGGTGGATACTAGTGCCTTTTACGTGGAAATAAAAGACCATTATATTCGTTTAAAAAAAACCCAACATAACACTGCCATTTCAGTGGTGAACAGCCTCCAGTGCATGGTATCAGAAGGCTTTGAAAAAAGGCTAATGTTTCTGGGAATGGATCTTCCTTGCCTAGTTTTTCCAGTTCTGGGTCTTATACAGGATATCGACAGCTTAAGGTCATAAGTTTTTAGGGGATAAGGGGGAGGGAGTGCGGGTGGTCTTCATGTTTTTGCTTGTCCCCTTCTGCTGCTCCTGTTGCCACATCTTGAACTTCTTCCTCCTGGTAGTCTGGCCTGGTTTTTTTTTTTCTTTTCTTGTTGATTCTCTTCTTGAAACTCACCCCTGTCCTCCCCCAGCCTTCCCCCACCAGGAAAGGGCTCCTGTTCCATCTGTCTCCAAGGTTAAGTCGCCTTCTCTGGAGTGCACTCTGCTCCGATCTCCTGGGAGTCCCGCTGCGGACGGCAGTGGTGTTCAGAGTAAACTGTTGGAGCAGCTGACCAAGGCTTAGTAACTTCAGTATATTGTGTAAAACTGCTTTTGAAAAAAAAAAAAAAAAACATATGCATGTCATGTGCATGAGTATCAGTAGTTTTAATATTCCTGTTGATGTCCAATTTACTGTACATCATCAATGGCTGTTTTTATATATATCATTGTGTAAATTAATATAACACATCATATGCTGTAATAAACAGTCTGTTTTAATACTTTTTTAAAGTTTGTTACATTGCTGCAGACCCAGTGAATGGTTTTATATTGGCATTGTCACCACTTAGATGTCTCTTTGATGTGACCTGTTAACGTTCCCCATATTTAGCCATGCAGGAAATGGAGCAAGTTTTAAATGTTGCTGTGGACGTGACTTGTAGTTTGAGGGAACTGGATTGTCATGGCTCCTCTTGTTCTTCCCATAGCTTGCATTTTTTTAAGGGCAAGGTGGGATTTAGGAGCTTGGAGGCATCTTCAGGTTGTTGCTTATGGGCAGCTCATGTTGCAGAGCAGATGGAAATGTAATATTAATCCTCCTTGCTGTCACGGTGCTTGCAGACTTTGGTTGGTACAACACAGGGGCAGATGGTAAGTTTTTGTAACCAAATAGATCTGTGTAAGTCAACAGGTGTCCCTCTGAAATGTCCAGTAAATGAATCCCCAAGAGTTGTGTGCTCTGGGAGCTGGGCTGGGTGGAGGCGAGCATAGACTTGCTGTCCCTGGTGCCCTCTGTAGGTATGGTAGCTGACTGTATCACGATCCTGACAAGGCTGTGGAAAGAAGTGACAATTGTGTCACCCACCGGTCTCTGTCTCAGTTTCTTTCTTCCCATAGGACTGGAGGTGAGTCTCTGCCAGCAAAGGAGACAGGAGCTAACTGTAGACAGCACTGCTTCCCTTTGCAGCAACAGCTTTGAAGCTGCCTGGTGGGAAGGCTGGAGGTTTATGGTGCATGCATGTCTGACGGAGCAGGCCCAGAGGATGGGCTGGTTTCTGCACGTTCATCTTCTGTTCTGGCATCCGTGAAGCGGTTGACATAAAACTGGCATGGATGCTGTGACTGGTATGAATTTCAAGGATATGTGTGCAGCCTGTTCATTCCATAGCAAGATCTGCTGAGCAGACACCTTCCTTTGTGGTTCCTCTGTGTCCTTCCTACTGTCACCCACCTGAAAGGCAGAGCAGTTTTTTCTCAGGTTTCCTTGCATTGCAAATGCAGGACGGAGAGGTCCACCCAGAATTAAATGTCTGGGAGCAGCTTCTGAGACAGTGGTAACACTTTTTCTAAGTGACAGATTTTTTTTTTAATCTGCAGTGTTGTAGAACCCTACCTATAAAATGTCTCCCTCATATTATTTTTTTCCTTTTTTTAACAGAGGAATGTCAGTTTCTGTAAGGGGTCTCACAGTATGGTCACAAGGTTCTGGATTCAGTGACCCAGAAAGTCCTTGCATTTCCATCTCCCGTGATACAGGAAAAGCTGTAACTCACTTTAGCTGGTCTCAACTCTCCCATTGCTTTACACATGGAAGGGCAGATTGTATATATCTATATGTATAAAAATTTTATATATTGATATAGAATAATTCGTCCAGAAATTACTGGACAATGGCTGCCACTGCAGAGAGGGGAGAGAAGAAATGTTTGTTATTAAACATGGCATTACTGAGGCTAAGCAGCAGCTTAATGCATTCCCATTAATAACTGATATGTGTTATATCAAATAAAGGGAATGTCAAGACGCTTGTTGAAGCCGGTAGTTTCTTTCCTAGAATATCTCTTAATCGTGCCGCATAATCTCTCTTTGAGTGAGAAAAACACGTACAAATCCCTGTAAATCTCCTCAAAGGTGTAGCAGAGTAGCAGAGAGGATCTTCAGACGTGCACTCTGTCTCTCTGGCTGTAGAGGAGCCGCTGGTGGGAAGACAAACCGACCAGTGGCTTTGGGATGAGGAGTTTTTAATTGCAGTGCTCTAGCAGATTGTCTTGTACCAGGTGAGGGAGGCTGGGTTTCAAAAGTGAGCTGCTGAATAGTTTCTTTTGAGATAACTGAGTAAGAAAAAAAAAATAAAATAACCACCTAAATGTTGCTAAGACTGTATCAGCTGCAACCACTGTATTCTGCAGTGCTCCTGCTGAATAGCTTAATACCAGACGGGGAAATGGGCTGATGCTACCGCCATCTTAATTGCATCTGAGTCTTTTCAGTTTGGGGAAGTAATTTTCCTTTTCTTCCACGATTTAGGTAAGCATCCAGAATCCTTTAAACAAGCTTATTTTTTTTCTCTCTACATCCCCCCTCTCCCCCCCCCCCTTTTTTTTTTTAAATAAAAGATCTTACAGTGCTGGAAAAGTACTTGATATGGCCCCAATGCACAGCACGCATTCTCTTCTCTGGTTCTGATTTAGGAAACACATCTAAGTTAGTAAGTTTTTGCAACGTTAGGTTGAAAAACATCTGCTAATCTTGGAGACCAGTTAAATATCTGGCACTTCTTTACGCTACCTGGCTTTCCAGCTCCACAGTCTTGAGTCCTTGCCAGTGCATTTTTTTATAATGTTCGCGTTTTAATTTTCCCCAGTGTTTATGGTAGTCTTTGGAAGTTTGAAGCGGGAACATTTCTCTTCATCGCACTGGGGCCTATTTCAAGGTGGGGGCAGGTTGTGGTGGGGAGGTTTGGGATTAGCTACCTCTGTGCTCCCTATATAACTGAGTGCAGGAAAGTACAGAAGCATATGCTTAACATAAAGAACAAGAGCAGACCCCTTTAGCTGGATTCCTGGCGATTCAGGTTATATAGCATCACTGTGCATCTCTATAAAGTACCATCCCTCCCAGTGCAGGAATCGGCATCGTGCACACGATGGGGTGCCGTTATTTGAAAGGGAATGAGAGTGTCACGGGGCTGTCTGCCTTCCAGCAGGCTTTTTGGGTTTGTCTTCTGCTCCCTAACCCCAGCCACTAGCTGTGGGTCAGCGGATCATGAAGCAAGCTGTGTCTGGTGTGTGCGGGGTCAGAGAGAGGCCCTGGCATTGTGCCTAGACGTCCCAACTGTGTGGGGCCCCTGTTGGGGATATCACGCTTGTCGTGAGAAATTTGATGTGGTGCAAGGATTTGGACAGCTGGGTCTGAAGGAAAGTGGCAATGGAGAGCCCCATAATTGGAGTGGTCTGATCCTGATTCATCCGTATTTCCAGGAGAGGCTGAAAGAGGAGGTGTTTCAGTCTAATGCTTAGCTCAGTAAGTTGGACTGGCCCAAACAGAGTCATCTGAGGGACTCTGCCTCATTTCTTCCAGTACTCTTTAAATGATCAAGACCGCTATCACGATCGCCAGTTGCTGAGGTGCTTTAACCATCTGGCCAAGTCCTGCAAGAGCCTTACTGGGACAAGTGATAAGCTCCTGTCCCCCAGGTCTGTTCTTGGCCTTCCATAGCACAACCCCTGCTTGCAGAGAGCCTGTAGGACCCAGCTCTTTGCAGCTTTCCCTGTCCTGCAGCTTCAGAAGGAATCTGGCCATCCCTTACAAGTTTTCTAGTTTTCTCCTGGCTCGGGGTTCATCCTGGATAAGGACCGACAACAGATTCCCCTCAACAGAGTCCTGTGCCTTCACTAATCCCACATCTACCTGTTTCTTGGCTCTGAGAAAGGTCAGGTGCTCCTCGGGTGGCAGCCATCCCTGAGGGACCTGCATCCCTCTCTGCCACAAAGGGCAGCAAAGGCTTTTATTAGCTGTGATTGCCACTCTCCACTGCAGAGGACTCGCCACACCAGCACGGCTCGCCCTCAGCATGTGATTTTTCTCACAGGAGGGAACAAGGACATGAACATTTTGAGGAAGCTGAAACAGCTAAAGACAAATTTAATAGCTAACTTCAGCATCTAGGATGTACCTTCGGAGTAGCCAACAATAATACATACAACTGAGCTGCTAGTACAAAAAAACTGAACCGTTCTCAACTCTGCAATGTCCTGTGCACAGCACAGAGAGGATACAGAGACTGCAAACCAATGGAGGCAATTCATAAACCCCAGGTCTAGCAAACTTGCTTTTCTCCTGAATTTCTCTGAACCTCCATTGTGTTGAAGCTCCTTGCATGGCATGATGTTTCTTTCTCTAACTAAACATTACAGATGGAGCACTGTGGTGAGAAACAATTGCTCTGGGGTTTAAACCCACAATGCCGGAATGAGGGGAGACATATGGAAACAAGTGGGAGATCCATTTAAAAGGGATAATAGAAAGTGCTTTTTTACACAGCAGGGAATTTGCTGCCACGGGAAATAGCAAGACAGATATAATATCAGCAAGTTCAAAGGGGTTAGAGAAGGTAGGGAAGGATGTGTGCTCTACCATCCCCAGTCAATGGCTGTGGATGCTAGGAGGAGTGTGAGGTGAATGGACTGCAAATAGTGGCCAGGCTTGTGTGCTCCCCCTAAAGATTGTCTTTTGCTGCAACTGCTGAAGCACCGTTATCTGGAGGAGATGCACCATCCTGCTGACCCAGCAGACCATTTCCTGTATTCCTATGATCTTGGTGTAGCTGATGGGAGTTGTCTATGCAATTGAATTTCCTCACTCTTTATTAGTCTTTTGACCTCCCAGCTGCTGCTGAAGACGAATTTTGCATTGCTTTGCAAAGAAGTTCACTTTGCACGCTTGGCTGATGGTGGCGTGCATGTATTCAAACTATGGACATGTGTTTCTGGTCATTCTTGTCCTACGGCAGAATAATTTCATGCACCCTTTCAGATGGGCAGTCTGTGCCAAAGTCTTCTGTTATGGTGAACGTCGTCCCCTGGTAATGCAAACACTGTTATGGATATAGTCCATGTAGTAGCCTACTGTGGGAGTCACTGTTGGGCAGCAATTTTACATCTTACAGTTGCTTCTAAACCGTAGGAGAAGTTGATGACCAAAATAAACTGTCCTAGTGACAGAGCGCTGGGCATCTACTGCACCCTGCCTTGGGACTTTGCTGTCCTTGGAGAGTTCTTCTCTCCCTCTGACTGTGTCTACATTTGTGCTTTTGTTTGAAGCAACAGAGCAGTCTGGAAGCGAATCTCATGGTTGTCTCCACTTACTGCATATCGGTTTGGACAGCAGAGCAGTTTGGGTGCATGCTGGCTTGATGCCTTTGGAATGCTAACCCAGACGGTCCACTCCAGGGGCACAGCAAATGTACTTCTGCCTGGACAGGGACATGGGGGTCTGAACCAGTGATGGCTCCCTAGAATAGCTTCCAGTCAAAAAATGTGGACAAGTTTGGTCCAAATGACAGTGGGGACCAGGCTAAATCTAGGCTGAAGTAAACACTTGAACTGCGTGTATTGTACTTGTGGGGACCTCAGTTTGGATCTGCTCCTTTTGTGCTGAATGACTTGTTAATGTAAACAGAGCCTCTCTCTCAATTAATGGCCTTTGTTTCCATGCTGTATTCCTTTAAGATCAATAAAGTATATTAACAACTTGATTTCACTGAGCCAAGCTCTGAAAAATCTGGCTTTTGTTCTTTTTAAAGGAGTCGGAGTTGAAAGTCCTGGGAACTAAGATTTTCATGACAATACTGAAGGAAAATCTACATGATTTGGACTTTGACCTCATGATATAATGGCTTCGTAAGCAAATTAAGTGTTTTCTCCCCAAAAAGGTTCAAGTCTTTGTGGTCAAGGGCAGGAAGCTGGAAAACTTGCAGCCTGTTGAAAACATATGTTCCCTGTGTCTCCTTGCACTCTGTGAGCCTTGTGTCTTCAGAAATGAGATTTTCATGAGGAGGAGGGGAAGCATGAGGTACGGGGAGGAGAAGGACCTAATCAATCTTAATCTCTGAAGCACTCATGCAGTAAGTGTTTAAGCATGTGATTAAGCCCATTCTTACGCAGCGAAGCATTTCAGCACATGCTTTGGGTACTTCATGGTTGGGGTGAATTAAGCACATGCTCAGGAATGCTGGTGGATCGAGGTCTCTAAGCTTCTCTTTGCAAGCGTCCTATGTCTGTTTGTACAAGCCATCCCACTGACTTCTTTTGGCTAATGTTGGAAGGACTCCCTGCTCTCCCTTAAGAGCAAGACCCTGTATGGTGAAACTTGATTCAGACTGTTAATCTGAATTTGGGAGAAGCAGTATCTTGAGTCTGTGCTTTAAGAATAGAAAGAAGTGCTCTTAAAGGAAGACATGCATTTGTTATATGTTGTATTTGAGGACACTGAGCTAAAAGCGCTGAGAGATATATAAGAGTGAATGTGCTTGTGCTCTGTATCGATAGCAGGACTTTGTGTAAGCCCTGGGAATGGCTCTCGGGAAGAGACAGAATGACCCTTTCTACATTCGCTCCCTTCCCTTGGATGTCCAGATGGAGCTGGGAGAATGACGCAGGCAGGGAGGGCCAGGCACAGACACCAAACCTGTAGGGCCTGGAGCACCACCCATTCATGTGCCTGGCTAATCTTACTTGAATCCCAGTTTCAGGCAGTGGGATTAGCAAAACTGTGGGATCTCTGGGCTACCCAGAGCTGGAGAACAGAGCTAGGAAGTGTAGAGAGGATGACTTTGCATGGCTTCAAGGAAAGCTGCAGTTTGACTGAGCAAACAGTAGAGGCAAAGGAAAGGTTAAAAGTTTGTCTTCTCTTCCCAGACACATATTTACAGGGGGTTGGTTTCCTTTTGGAAGGGCCCACTGTAAAAGGAGACGTTCCCAGCGTTTCTGCGGGTTAGACCTATATCGCATTACAGTTTTCTTTCCTGGACTCTTGACTGACACCATTTCCTGAAGTTGCTCTTCTCTCGGGAAGGTGAACTCAGGAAAGAGTAGGAGTTTGCTAAAAATCCAGAGCCTTGGAAGGCAAAATCGCGGTGATGGCCTTTTCTTTCTAGGCATAAGGTCAGTCCTCAATGCTGCATCATGTTCTGTATCTCCCGGTGCAGGGCAAGGGCTGGGAAAGGAGTGGGAGAGGAAATCCATCAGGTTTGATAAGAGAGCAGTCTGTAAATCCTGTTGGAGGAGCTTGCAAAGGCCACAGCCCAACCACAGGAGCAGCGCCTGACTGCGTCATGCAAGCAGCCATCTCACCTGGTGGCCAATGAGGTCAAGGGCAGTGTTGGCTATTGACCTGGATATCCGGATCTCTGCTATTGCTTAATCCACCTTCATGCCTCCAGGCCACAGCAGACAGCATGTTCATCCTGGTTAAGTGTTTCCTTTACTGCTTTTTTCTTCTTCTTAATGAAATAAATTGTGGCTTGGCATTAAAGCACAAGCGCTGAATGAAACTGAAGTTCTGGCTTGTTTCTCCTGCCAGACACCTCACGATAGTGTTTTCCTTGATGTTCAATTGCTCGGAAGGAAGGGAAGCTATCCTGTTCTCATCTGCAACATACCCATTTTTTACAGGTGTCTTCCGAGAGGCTTGTATGGAACAACGCTTTGAGTCAACAAACCGCTCTCTTCAACACTGTGCAGGACACCCCAAAGCAACCCCGTATCTGCACAATCCACTCTCAAGATATTTTTCTGGCAGGGATCTCAGGACTGGGAGGTTGGGATCTGACTCATCCCACCTGAAGCCCATCAGTGTTTAGGGTGAAGGTGCTCCTGCAGGGAGAGGAGGAAGCATGCTCAGAAATGTTTATTATTACTGTTAAATGATAAGCTCCCTTTCTTTTCCCTTCTCCTCCTTGCCTTTAGTTCTGCCATGGAGATAGTGATCTCTGCTGTAGTCCCCACTGCTATGTTTTTCCCATGTTGATCTACGGTAAGACTTGTTGTCCTTGAAGGATGGTCTTAGGCCTGAGAGAGGCTTTTATTGCTGAGCCATTGACTTTTGATTCAGAGCGTGTGTCTTCCCCTGTTATAGATGCCCACCGTCACCCTGGGTAGGTCGCTTGGGCTCATGTACACAGTAATGTGGGTGCTCTGAGCCTTCCTCCCTTCCCTCCTCTTTGCCACTAAAACGGGATTGTTTAACTTTCATTCTCTGTCCTGTTGACTCTCATCTGAAGTCATCCAACTGTGGCAGTGTTCCTCATGACTTCAGAGCAGGCCACTTATGTCTTTGGTCTAAGTGAATTTTGTGGATCCATTACAAAAATATGAAATAAGCAATGAATTTCATATTTGGAAAAAGAGGTGAGTGTAGAGCTGGATTTTCTTTCTGGTGTATTTTCCCTCTTTCTTAACTTCTCAACACAACCATCATGATATGAACAGGAAAGACAGCAAAAGAAGTGTCACCATATGTCCTGGTTTCGGCTGGGATAGAGTTAATTTTCTTCCTAGTAGCTGGTACAATGCTCTGTTTTGGATTTAGTATGAGAATAATGTTGACAGCACACCGATGGTTCAGTTGTTGCTAAGTAATGTTTACACTACTCAAGGACTTTTCAGCTTCCCCTGCTCTGCTGGGTGCACAAGAAGCTGGGAGGGGGCACAGCCAGGACAGTTGATCCAAACTGCCCAAAGGGCTATTCCATACCATACGGTGTCATGCTCAGTATAGAAACTGGGGGGAGTTGGCTGGGGGTAGTGATCGCTGCTCGGGGCCGGGCTGGGTGTTGGTCGGTGGGTGGTGGGCGGTTGTATCACTTCTTTTTTCCTGGGATTTGTTCCTCTCTCGCTCCCTTGTTGTTTTCCTTTTCATTACAACTTTTTTTTTTTTTTTCCCAATTATTAAACTGTTCTTATCTCAACCCACGAGTTTTCTTACTTTTGCTCTTCCGATTCTCTCCCCCATCCCACCGGGGGTGGAGGGTGAGCGAGCGGCTGCGTGGTGCTTAATTGCCGACTGGGGCTAAACCACAACACCATACCTACTGTATAGCGCAGTCAATGCTTTTGCATGGGGGAAGAAAACAAAAGGCCCTTTGTCGTGCCAAAGGATCCTCACTGATATTAATCTAAACCCCCAAATAATTTACTGATCTACAATTAGAGGGGTTAGGAAAATGGACAAATGGGAGCTGCGAGGCCGGGGAAAAAGTAGCTGGTCCTTGTGCTGGAAACTGATTCCTCCGGCTGCTGGATCCACTCTTGTTCCTGTTGATTGATTCTGTGAGACCGTTTTCTTGGTGGTCAGGGCTGCTTTCAGAAACCACTTATGGTGCACTGATGAAAAGGCCAATTTTGTGAGTAAACATCCTAATAAGCAGGTCTTGACAAATGGTTTGTTGCTCAAGCCCCACATAACCCTACAGCTGGTGTCGGTGTCTCCCACAGATGTTTCCCAGGAGAACTTCCCCACAGCGTGCTCGGGAGCTCTCAGCTTTCACAGCACACCCGGCTGCATCCCAAGGAGGAGCCTCGGTGCTTGCTCGACATGTTGCAGGTATGTCTTTGGGAACAACACAGACTTCTGGAAACATGTTTCTCATAGTGAAGATAAAATTAGGCTCCCAGTGGAGCCTACTGGTGACTGAACAGGGTAAGCAAAGGTGTCTGTGCACAGCAGCTGCTGCTGCTATCTCTTGGTCCATGAGCAGTGAGAAATGTCCAGTGTTACATGAAGCAGAACAAAAAACCTCTCGGATACTTTAAGCATCCTTCAGTCGCTTTCATTTCCAAAATCTGTCCTCTTCCCCCCATATTTTCTAGCAAATTTCATTTAGGCAGTGATTTTTCCAAGCGAAACTCTTCCTTTTCCCCCATTTCCTTTGTGCGTCTGATGAACTGGTCTGAGCCCTGGGGTCAGCCCATGACACTGCAGTCACTTGCAGTATCAGGTGTGTAGTCCTCAGGCAGATCAAGTATTTCCATTAGAAGCTGATGGATAAATTACAGAGATTTTACCTCAGTCTCCTCCCTTGGGGAGCTCGTGGGACTGTAAGATAGTTTGTATCATCTGCCTTCCAGACCAGGCAATTTAGATTTGACTGATTTGTATATCCCCGCAGTGTTTCTGGTGGGCTGTGCAGGATACACAGCTCTCTGCCTCTGACCTGAGAGCAGCTGAAACAGGACTGATGTGCAGAGGCTGCTGTTGAGAGGGAAATGGCTACGGATGCCCTGTGAGAGTGTCTGCTAGGAATGGGTTTAAAAGGATGATTCTGTTTTGGCAAGAAGTTTAGTTTTGATGAAATTAGGCTGAATTCCCTCTGAAGTGGAGCAAAACACAACCAGGTAGAAATTCTGCAAAAGGAAATAGTGTGCCAGCTTGCACTGTGGGTTGTCTCAAGAGCCGGTCTCCGGAGACATTGTTTTCATGGGCTCTCCATCTGTGGATGCTCTTGTGTTTCCTCCCTGAGATGGTCTAACATCTGGGACACCCCAAACTGAGAAGTGTGGCAGCAGCGAAACCCCCTCTTGCGAAGCAGCCTACTTGGCAGCAGGCAGCCCCAGGGCCCTGGAAACCTGAACGGCAGAGGAACCAGATGGGTGACCAGGCAGGAAACTCGGCAGGTTTCTGATGTTTGGAGCCCTGTGCGAGTTTCATGGGAACCTGGGCAAAATTGACTCACCTTGTTGAGATTTTGCTGAATTGGTGAATTCCTCTGAAATGCTGTTTTGCCTGAAACCTTCTGAGCAGGTGCAGTATCTTCAGCTGTCTTTTGAAGACGGAGACAACGCGTTCCCCTGCGCTTTGCCACACGGGTCTTCTGGGAGTCAAAGAAGCACTTGTCTTTGCTATTGAGCCCTCTGCCAGCGTTCACACTCTGGAAGTAGTGTCGAGGAGGGAGGATACAGGAACTTGGCAGTGACGAGTGAAGGATGCTGGCAGGTTATTCTGATCCTTAGAAAATCATTGTGTTCTCCTCATTAAACTACACCTCATCCACCTACTCTGTCTTGTCCTATAGACTATAAATTCTCCATATTAAATTAATTCCCCAAGTTCTCTATTTGTTTTCACAGCCTCTAGCTGAGTTTCCTAGGTGCTACCCTAATATAAACAATAATAAAGACTGCTCTGTCCTGCTGCAAACCACTTCTGAGGATGTTCCCTCTAATTCTCTTCCTTGTTTAGCGTTGTATCATTAAAAGGCATGAGGTGGTTAATTGGAGGCTTACAGCTTTTGTGACTGATGCAAACCAGTGTGTGTGTAATTGCTTGCTGCAAACGCTCAGGTGAATGCTTTAAAAGAAAAGGGGGAGAGGACGCAGATGGCCAGGAGCAGAAGGTTCCCTGCGGAAGGTCACAGGAAAAGGTTAGTGATAGGGTTGCCCCGAAGCTGGGAAAAAGAACCTAATACCTGGACAACTGGTGAAGAGCCTGGCTAGACCACGGCTTTGTTCCCCAAAGGGGGCTGCTGCTGCAGCCGAGACTCGTACATCAAAGCTCTCATAACAAAACACAGCAGAGATCCGTATCACCCAGCCTGTGGCACTGGCGGGAAATGGATTGGTTGACAAGTCGGAGGCCCTTTCTGGGCAGAAGGCTGGGTAGGAGTCACTGGCTGCTTGCAAAATCTCGGAACAAGCCTTTAATCTGCCTGTGATACTGTATGTTTTAGTGAGCATCTAGATGTTTATCTCGGCTGCATTAGTCACCAGGAGAGTCTGCTCTCAACCTTTTCTCTTCCGTACCTTAGCTGCAGGCTTCTTCCCCCAGTTTTTGGGAGAGATGTGAGCTGAACGCTTTAGGATTTGTTGGGCTTTTTGTAATTTTGGCAGGGGAATATAACAGGAACGGGTTTTCTTCGTAATACTCTGCAGAGCATATTTAGTGCTGTGACTTTGCGTGTGCCGTGATAGACTTTTAGAGCCTTGCCCAGGGAGGCAGTGGTCTGAAAAGTCTTATCATGCTCCTAAACAAATAGCTCTGTCTTGAAGCCCATTAGAATAACAACTACAAAGCTTCTCCCAACCTGATGTTAAATGCCTTGCAGTGCCGAAGGTAAACAGGATCAATCAATCATCCTCCCAGGGACTGTCTAATGGCAGTCCATGAATCAAGCTTGGCTTTTGAGGTCATTTTTATCTGCCTTGGGGAGTACAAGCCGACCAAACTGGGGTCTTGCTCTGCATGTGCAGGCTGAAGAGTGCAAAGTTGGGTCTGGCAGGCTGTGTTAATTAGGCGGAGCCAGTGTAAATATATCTGTTATGATGAGGTCTGCAAAGTGGTGAGGCCTGAGCATGCAGTCTCTGGCCATCTTTGCTCTCCTACAAAGCCAATATTGCCATAGTGCATCTGCTGGCTTGGCCAAACCACAGCTTGATGCTGCTTTTACTTCTGTGCTTTTGTACCTATGGTGTATTGTTTGTCTTCTTTTGACTATGCCAAAGAAGAGCCTAGCTCAGTGGGGAAACCAAACTCCCAGCAACGCCTGCAGAATACAGATGATTTAATAGTCTGAAGTTTGGCTAATCCAGACAGTAACATGAGCTCAGGGTGTTCAGCTGAGGTCCCGCTATAATTTTGCACATCATCCAGTGAGATTTAGAGCCTACCAGGTCACGGGCTGTGTATGCAATTAAAAAGCTCCTTTCCCCAAGGAGTTCACAATGCAGAGACAAAATATTATCCTCCCAATTAGTTTATTGCAGCAGACTGGGGCACAGAAGTCAGATTATCCGGGGGCATGCTAAGACCATTCATGTGCCATTGAACTTGGAAAAGGCATTTTTCACAACATCTGGTTTCAATCAATTTGTCATCAATTCAGAGTGCCAGACCCATTTTCTGGGACCATTAAAGTACACAGCACTGACATGGGGTTGCAGCTATAATCCAAACATGGGTATCCAAAGTAAGAGTCCTGCTACCTCTCGCCGGTGACTGTGTAGAGAATGAGATGGCCGTGCTCTTCTGAATACAGCTCCTTTTCCCATTTGAGAAAGCCTCAGGCTGGACCATCGCCTCCAGTCGTGCCACACGCAGCTTGGTTATACCTGCGGTACCTGGACAGACCTTAGCAGAGACCCAGTCTCCATGCATTGGGGAGGAGATTCACTGCCAAGCGTTATGGAAGTCTTTGCAAAGCCTCTCTCTTACATGAAGCAGGCTCCTTCCCTAGCCTACCTCTGCATTTTGCTTTTAGCGCTCCAACCACCTTCTTGTGCAAGCAGCCTGTTGCGGCTCTGATTCTGCCAATATGGGAACGCGCTGAGAGGAACCTGGTTCATTTAAATATGTGCAACCACAGCTCATGCTTTTACAGCATATATTCAATGAAGCAATGCCTTTATCTGCAATACTTAGCGTTTATCTAACATCTTTTCAGTCTAAAGCTTTTTTTGAAACGCAGATTAAGTAATAACAACGTAGGATAATTGAGTGCATTTTTCCACAGTGATGTAATGATACTTATCTATGGCTACTGAAAAGCAAGGATAACATACTATGTGAGTGCTGTATTATCTTGCTTCTGAAACAGACCAAGTTTGGCATGAGGGCTTAAGTAATTGAAATACCGCTCCTTGTACCAAAGCCTGTTTGTTTATAATGCAGCCTAATACGTCTTTCTAATGGACATTGCAATGTCAGAAGCACTGACATGATTGCTGACTCTTTGCAACCTGTGAGGTTGGTAGCGTATTGCGTGTGGAGATCGTACCGTGTAAGAACTACATCTGATGCGTCTCCTGTTACGTGAGAGCAAAGCCCATCTTCATCGTGAGAGGAGTTGACCTTAGGAATCAGTGTTTGTAATGGGTGTTAATTTTTTGGATGTCAGGTGAGATGAAGTTCTGAGCATGCTCTGCTTAGCATTGTCATGGCTTTTGTGGATAATTAGTTATAACACTGCTGTGAGCAGACCTTACAAACCTACTGGGTGATTTTATTTGCATTGGAGGCCTGGTGGAATAAAACGACAGGCTGGCATGGCGAAACAAGCTGGACTCCCTTTGAATCCTACCAAGTGAGGAGGAAAACATAAATTAACACCCCCTTCCAAGCTCTCAGACACACAGGTCTCTTCCACAGCAGAACAGCCTGTGCATCTTCCAGAAAAACTGGAGGATCGATGGGAAAACACTTAGATTTAAATTGACTTACTGTCCAAAGTGGTATTTTAGTCCCTCTTGCATTTGCTCAGGCAGAACATGATGGTGTGTCTCTGGATAATTTTCCACCTGCCTGTTTTGAATATCAGATGGAAGCATTTAGCTGGTGAACTGGAATGGTGCCAAATTTTGCAGGAGCCTTTTCTCTTGAGTTCTGCTGTTTTTGTAACTACTTAGACAGAATTATCCAAGCATGCTCCCGGCTGGCACAGGGTAAACGCTGAGCAACACAACATGAGTCGACTCTTCATATGTCAACACAATTCCATAGTTAATGTCAAGGAACAAGCTACTAGGGCTTATTTAACTGTAACTCACAGCTTCTCAAAGGGCCAGAAGGGTATTTGATGTTATATGAACCTGCAGAATGGCACTGGCCCGTCAGCAAAGTCATTTCAGAAGCTGAAAAAATCGTTTATGCCATTTTCTTGCTGGATTTCTGTGCAGTGTACCCCAGTGTGCATGACAACTGTATTGCTGAACATGACTGAAAGCTTCTTATTCTCTTAAGCATCCTCTAATAGGGTGGAGGTGGGGGTTAATTCAGCAAGGTAATGCGGCGCTTTGAAGTCACTGCATCTATTAAGTGTTTAGCTGTATATATATGCACATTGGATAACTGGAATACTGATGTTAGGACTCCTGCTCGGCTCACCTATTTTTTCCTTGTGCTGTCTGATTGGTGTTAATCCTGAGGAAGGAGGTAGTGGGGCTGGCAACTGCTTTCCCTAGTGGAAAATGAGTATGATCAGCTCCATTCTCACATGTGGTTGGTATCTCCATAGTGCAGGAATTTGTTAGCTTAAAGCTTCTCTCTAAATGGGTGACAGCTCTTCTCTGATAAGCTGTGGCTGCCCTGCATGTGAGACCTCAGACACCAAATAAACAGTGCTGGCATCAGATAATTCTGTTTAGAATGCCGTAGCCTTAGAAGTACCCTATCTTTTGAAATGCAGTGTTTTTTTCATGGGTTGTTTGCATCTTCCTGCAGTGACTTCATGTCATCTCGTAGTTCTTCAGTGTCTATGAAAGCTTAAACCACTGATCCTAGAAAGTATTTACAGGATTGGGTTTCTTTTTCTAGGGCTTTTGGGGAATGACTTATCTATAATTCTCCCTCCTGCTCCTAAAAAGTCTGCTGGAGTGCTGATGGGCAAAACAGAGCTTGCAATCATTAGAGATGTAGCATTTCTGGAAAAGGCTTCACTTGGTGGTGTGCTCTGAGGATGAATGTTGTGGTTGATGAGATGGCTTTGGGAAATGACACAGATGCTCTCGTGCTCCAAGTGTAAAGCCTTAGGTCCACTGGCCTCAAAGCATTATGGAGATTTCTGCTTACTCCCTTTAAAACGTAGGGTGCAAATTGCCATTGCAGAGATCATGACCTTTTGCAATTTGAGGGAAGACCTGTTATTTGGGCTGGAAACCTCTAATGCTTTAGGAAGCTGTGAGCAAACAAGACTGAAGCTGGCTGTGTGAAATCCCAGAGTACGTCAAGTGTAGAAGAGAAAGCACCAAAAAGCTGAGGGGTTTGAAACTGTTTATCTAAGTTTCTTGCATGGCCCCTCTTATCGCAGCATCACAGCACCTCCCAGATAGTAATACGTTTTATCTTCTTGCCAACACCCTCACAGGGTTCCTATCCCTATTTTACAGTTAGGAGACCCATGTGCAGACGCTGAGTGATATACCCAGTGGCACTTGGGGTTTCTGTGGCAGATCAAGGAATGAAGTTCAACTTTCCCATGCCCCAGGCTAATTCCTTAACCCCGTGGGATCCTCCTGGAAATCAGCAGAATGGCTTAGCAAAACACAGCAGCATGTGGAAATAATGCTCAAATGCAGTATGGGGGAGCCCATCCTGGACTCTAGAAATACAAGTATTGGCATTTAAGTCTTGGTCTTTTGGAGCAAGTTGATGCTGCGCAGTGGAGAGCTTGAGCTGGCTCTGGAAGGAGCAGAATAAAGCTGCATCGAGCAAGGTGTATTAGTGTGGGAATAGCACTGTGCTGGCCAGGCTGTGCTACTTCGGGGGCTGAAACGAGCTGCTGCGCATAACTCTGGGTGTGTGGCTCTTGCTGCCCATGCAGAGCAACTGGGCTTTCAGGCTCTCTCATCCCCTTTGGCCAGAGCTGCGTCTCCTTGGCTGCTGGCAGGTCGGTGGATTCTTCGGTGCTGTTTGCTCTTGTGAAGGCCCTGTCCCAGGGAGCTGTTTTGCAAAAGCTCGCTTCCAGGATGGATCTGGCAGTTTCAGCCTTCGAGCTGCCAGTTGCCCGTGAGTTACTCCGAGCTCTTGCTCCTCCCTTACTATCCGCCTTCCATCTCTCGATCCCCGCTTTTCCCATTCCTACAGCTGCAGAATGCCTTCAGCCTAACAAAATGTTTTAGAATCACAAAATGTTGGTGTAGGGGAATGAATAATACAGGGAGAGAGTGAATATTTAGTGGGTCCAGGTTATTACCTAATAACTGCCTGCTTCATTAATTGATAATGTTTAAACTATTCAAAATTGCAGCACCTAATAAATGCTACGAAATAGTGCCGTGCCCATAACTTGATTGCAATAATCCATCAGGGAACATGTTTCAAAATGTCAACACTTCTCAGCAGTTAGCTGGAAAACTAGTTCTTAGCATGAGCACTGGGATAATCTGGTGTTTCAGATACTACTGGGTGTGTTAGGTGCTGATTCTGAAATGGTGACTGCGCTTTCCTTCTTACTCTGCACTGTACCAGTGTCCAAAGCCCCTTTTAGGAGGTCAGAGTAGTAATGTATAAACAGGCAGCCAGCCTCAGCCTGAAGCCTACAGCTTTGGTTAGAAGGGTAAGTGAGGTTGCAGGATGAAAGGAAGGTGAAGACGAGCACAGGAGGCAGCAATCTCCGTTGGCTGCCTGCCTACTTCTTACTACTGTTCACGGTGGTTTCGCTGAACAGGCGAACTGGTGTGCTGTCAGTTGGGAATGCTGTCAGCTCCTCAAAACCTTGGTTTCTGAGCACTTGCTCTCCTATGCACACTCAGCAAGTCTCCAGTATGAGCAAAAAAAATCTTTCATTGTCACTGTAAGGCAGGCAGCACATCACGAAGTCCTCATCTAAGAAGATTCTAGATGAGTGTCTCATTTGCATGTCTAACAAAGCCTTGGGTAATCACCAAGAGGACGCTGGACTCAGTTAAAAGACTTGGACGATAGCACTAGGTATTTGGAAAGAGGCATCTGTGTAGGGTGATTCCTTGATCTGCCTCAGATTTGAGTTTGCGCGCTCGTCTTGCAAAAGGATGTTGCAGCAGCTTCACAACGTATCTGGAAATTCCAGATTTTTGTGGAAGGCATGGGATTGGGAGCTGGGAGGTCTGGGAGACCCTACAGCTTGTTTTCTCAAGCACTTTTCTGTAGCAAAAACAGTATGAGGAGTGCAAGGCCTTCCCCGGGCAGCAGCAGAGGGGAGGAATAACAGGGGGCTGCTCGCACAGTGGAGCTCACCAAGGGAGATCCCAACTCCAGATCTAGCTGGTTGCTGCAACTTTGTTATGACATTATGCAAAGTCCTTTGAAGATTTCCTTTCGGCAGAGCCTGCCACGTCGTCACAGAGGTAAAGGAGGGAACAGTCGAAATCTTGTTAAGGATTGTAAAGCAGTCAGAACGGCTGGCTGCAAAATTATCCAGTTGGCTGTATGGTGAGTGGTGCAGCAGAGGACTTCACCAGGCCGGTCCTGGCCTTGAGATGCAAATGAAAATAAGCAAAGAAGGTGGGTTAAGGTGTCTGGAGAATGGGGGGACGAGCAGAGTGCAGTCCTTATACAGAAAGACCCCTTTTTCTGAAGTTCTACAAAGCATATTTCCACCTGAAGCACAATAAATCTCTATTTCCTCCCAGCCCTCTTTTTTCAATCTCACGAGTCACAAGTATGGTTTTGCTTTTACCTGCCATTGTGTATCACTGGTAACTCACAACGTTATCCCAAGGTGACTGCCCACATCTGGGTCTGGTCATGCTCTGACTTGTGGAGGTGAGAGTAGCGTGGCCAGGAAACTCTCTGGGCTTAATTTCCTGCCATTCCGCCTCACTTGGGAGCGTCACATCCTCCAGGCTGATCAGTGAACCCCAGCACAGAGGTTCTTAGCTTCACAGAGACATCTTTCACACCTCAGACCATCTAATTCCCCCCATATGCTTCTCATGCTTACCTTTCCTGATAAAGTGTGTCCCCAGTTTCTCTGTGCACGTTTGTTCTCTCTCTGACTATTGGGCTCTGAGGAAAGTTGATGGGAGAAATCCCATGGGTGGCTGAAAATACTGCATCACCCCCCTTTTTAATTTGGATTTACATCTCTGCAGAATGCATAGCATTCCTTAGAAACAGCAACATGCCTTCTTCAGCATCCCAGCCCTTTTAAAATAAAATGGAAGGACTGAAATGTTTTGGGCAACTCTTCATTTGTAAACACTATGGCTTGCATTTTTTTTCTGCCATCCACTAAAATATTAACGTTTTCTGTAACAGGACCTCCCCCTGCAAGTTTTCCAGACAATGTCATGTTGTGCTGGGAGTGAGTATCTCCGTGTCTTGCTGTTTGTGCTGAGCCGTTCCTCTCCTTGCAGACTAAAAAGCCTTCCATGGAGCGGAGAGAGGATGACTCTGCTGGGAATCCCCCCTTTTCTCAGAAAAACTCCTGTTCTTTCATCACCTCGCAGGGAGATTTCAGAAGGATTACTCTGACTCGAGCTCTGCCCTCCCGGCACTGGGAATCCTCTGTTTTCATTATGGGTAAAAATGACCATTTCTAGGGGGAATGATTTGAAGCAGGCATTGAATGCTCCTCCTTCCTGAACCAGCTTTAATAAATAGCAGGGTACAAACACAAATTGCTTAGCGCTTGTTGAAAGACAACTGAACAAATGCCTTTAAAAAGCCAAGCCTCCGCTATGGGTTGCAGTTGTGCTGTAGCTCCTGGTGGTCCCATTGTGTGGGATTGTGAGTTTAGCCGAGAGCGAACGTTGTTCCATTATGAGGTAGTTTGCTTGGGAGACACTTCAAAATCATTAAAGCTGACACTTCACCCTGCTGATTGCGCTAGCTGAGCTGCTGGCGCGCGTGTGCTCAGTGTTGTCGGACCCAGTGCAAGGCGGCTGTAGCGCGTAGCGCAGGCACCCGCGCTCCCCAAGCAGGGGAGGATTTCATTTTTTCAGATACACCCCATGTTTTCTCCCTTCCTAAAGCGTGTAGCTTAGAGGGAACTTGCCATAGCCCTGGCAGTTCGGGACCATTATAATTATTGTCGTGCAATTGTGTGACATTATGTTCTTTGAGTAATCAAACCTTAGGCTGCTTTTTGCTGCTGCTGCCTGAGAATAATCATAGGTCGGTGTTTCAATGGTACGAATTTGGTTCTGGGTTGGTGCCTCATCCTGAGCTATTGCTGATTCTGTGGGTTTGCTGCACACGCACCGCAGGGGTGCAATAGACGGCTCTTTGTGGCAGGCTGGCAGCGCTCTGTTGTGCCAGGTGCTCTGTTTTTAACGAGTGGGGTTTTTTATTTTTTTAGAAGAATGACTAAATTAGCTCATAACCTGTAATCGGTATTAATTCCTTTGAATGCTCTTGAGTGAGTTAGAGCTGATTACTGTTGTCTGACCCTAGTTAAGTCCATTTCTAGAAAACGCTTTGTGTGACTTTGTGTGTACAGCTGAAAGGAATGCAGCTTTCCCCTAATTACATACTGGTAATGCAAGAGGAGACATTTCTAGTTCTGCTTCTGAAAGTATTTCCTTTGAGCGCTGATGAGCCAGTGATAGCAGTAACCTCTGAAACCGTTTTGGAAAGGAGAGACGAGGCAGGAACTAATACAGTTTCATCACTTGAAGCCTTGCATAGATTGTAGCAGCAATCGAGCCATCAGTAAGTCACTGGGGATAATATCTTTAAACTGCGCTGTATTTTAATCAGATTAAATTGATTCAGGTCTTTGCCAGCCTTTTCAAAGCCAGTGCTGTATGGTGGTCAGTAGCTCAGCTGGCTCTATGTTGGGAAGCAAAGAACTGAAGATTCATGTGTTTAAACTGAAGAACCCTCCCAACATTTTTATGTGGAGTATACTGCCTTAGATGTATACAAAAATTACCAATTATAAGCAAGTCACATTTCCTAATCAGCTATGCCTATCTGATTTTTCTACAGCCTTTGTTCTCAGCTCTTTAATTTTATTTAGATCTCCTGTCAGGAGTGTGAAGGCATTTCTTACTGTAGGTGCTGCAAATACAATGAATTTCTTTCAGACGTGAGTTCAATTGTCAATACCATTTATTACAGTATTAGTTAAGGAGCTGTGAATAAATCAAAAGGATTAACATTATCTCTCGGATAGAATAGAGGAACAGAACATTATATTGCTCATGTATCATTGATGAACAATATTTTTCCAACCCTTCATTTATAGAAATGAAAATGGGTTTCCCTAAAGTGGGTTCTTTTCTGTGAGTTTGAACTGGTAACACAATTTTTACCATTTAATCATTAAAAACTGAGTTTAAAACACCATTATATTTTCTTATAGGTAAACAGTACTTTATTTAAATGTATTTGAGATGCCGTGTCAATGCATTTAACACTTCTTGAGTTGAGCGTTTCATTCATGAATTATTCTGTCCAAAACAATCAGAGGAAAGTAAAAGAATTTATGAGAGTTTATCACGGTTGTTGAGCTGTGTTATAGATATAAAGGTAATCCTGTGATAGCTCTGGGCGAACGACATTGGTGTGGATATTTACTGAACCTCAGCTGACCTGTGGCAACTGCTACTCATTGGAGAGCAGCAACGTCCCTGCATGTACAGACCTACAACGCAGCCGGTGGTGAATATATTATTATATAGTAACCCCCCTGTGATCAAAGAGGTTAGGAGATGACTTGATTGTGATCTCGGAGTACCTGTGTATAGAAGAAATTTCTAATAGGAGGTGATGCTTCATTCTAGCAGAAAAGGTTACAATGGAAACGAGAGTCAGCTTAATTAGAGCTGGAGGACTCAGAGCAAGGAAGGCAGCTAACCTTGGAACAGTGATTCAAGGACAAGTTGGGTTTTCCATCTTCTAAGTCTTTATGTTGAGTCTGCATATTTCCCTGAGGATGGGTCATAGCTCAGTCAGGAGTTATGGGCTTGAGGCAGAAACTGTGTTATATGTTGTGCAGAAGGTCAGGTGAGATAGTTGTTAAGGTCTCCCTGGGCCCTTAAGGTCTATGGATTCCAGGCAGAATTATTGCAGATTCACCATAGCTCGCTTGAACTTGGTGCAAACATTGACTGCCAAATACTGCATGTCTAAGATACCTTATAAATGAAAAAGTGAGACAGTAGCGTTGCCCTACGGCTCATTTATAACGTGGCGTATGATGCTGAAGTCTTATCTATATCACGTTATAGCATGGCTTTGGGGTTAAGTCATAGTGGGACTCACAAGATCCTGGTTCTGTCACAGGCTTTCTATTTGATCTGGGCTAAGCTTTTCATCTTTGCTTCATGCGGGTATTTATTTTCCCAGTATCCAACATGAAGCACTCGTGCATTTTGCAACAGATAACTAACTGGGTATAGACCTCAGCTCAAACCATTTCCAACTTTTACATCTCCAGAGCTTCTGCAAGGCAGTAAAAGTTCCCAGAAATGCCTTTTCAGTCCTTCTGATTTTGAGCAGCACAGAAGCTGGGCAGTTTTTATTGAATCTGGCTTTAATTTGCATAATCCCTACAGTACAATTGAGTGATATTTCAGTCCCTAAAAGAGTGACACGAATGGCACACGCAATGTGCTTATTTCTTCAAACTGCCATTTAAAAATAACTTGTCGTTAGGACTGTGTCCAAAAAACACAGGATTTATAAATAACTCTCTGTTAATGAGAGCAGATTGGCAGTAGCGGTGTTATAGGTTAGATTTCGTGCGTGTGTCTGTGCATGTGCCCTCTCCAATAATCAGCCCTAGCTTTCTGCAATGGCAGCAGAGACATGGTCCTATGTTGTTTTTCTCTATGTCTTGGAAACTCAAAGGTCTCTAGAGACATCTTTGAAAGCTGCCTCAATAATGGCCTTGAAAACCTGCACCCCAGCAAAATCCCCCAAGCAGGGGCTCTGCTGTACCAAACATGTCGCATCCATGGAGAAGGCTCTTCTCTTGCTGAATGGGTCCTGCTGTGCGTGGAAATACGAAAGATGCCCTCAAAAATCAACCTTTCAGGTTACAGTACAGATGGAGCGAGGCTGAAAATGAATTTCAGCTTTCAAGTGACTTTACGCTGTCTCCTTGATTGACTTGCCGGTTTTAATACTGTAAATTGGGGGATTGCGTGTAATGCATTCATGCCGTCCTTGTCTGGAATGAAGCAGGAACATAATTTATGGGGATATTCTCATCTCAGCCTTTGAGGAATTAGCTTCAATTAACTCTGTTGGGAATTGCATGTGTCAGGTGTCAGAAAGCCATCAAGTTTTCTTTAGAAATGCCGGCTGCTGTACGCGCTTCATTCTTTGGCTGTCTGAGGAGCTTTAGCAATGGATAAGAATTCAAAGCTTGGGAAATGCAGATCTGGGTGACCAAGTTTCACAGGGTTAATGCCACGCACAGGTGATGGACAGAACCGTAGCTGAATGCATTGCAGGTTGTTAGAATTTATAGCCCTCCAGCATGGGTGAGAGAGGGTTTGGGGAGGGTGCAGTAGCTTTTGAACCCAGAGCGCTGAAAGAGCAAATACACCAGAAGACACAGGCTGTACAATAAGATCTCTCCGGATAAATCTTTCTACATCCATAAGAATTAGAAAGGACATCGATTTCAGGCAGAGTGTGGCCAGCGCTTCTGGATCTGAGATCTTTAGGCTGCTGTCTCTGTGTCTGTGCTCCTGCTCAATTTGAGGCCAGCCCTAGAGAAAGTGGGGTGATAAGTGTGTGGGAGCAGGGTCCCAGCAGTTTGCGATGCTCGGGTGCTGTGGCAGAGGCCATCGTGGTCCTGTGTCACTCCTGGGTCCTGCTCAGCCTCGGGAGGCTTTGCCACGATGCGATGGGCAACCGGAGGGAAGTGGCTAAGTCAGACTTCTTTAGGACAGGGAAAAAATAACGGCTTTGGAGAAAGAAGCCTTCTGGAAGAAGCACACCCGACCTCCTTGCTGTTTGCAAGATGAGAGCATGCCGGGGAGCATTTCCCCTTGTCAGGCACTGCAGACTCAGACGGGAGAAGCTCGCCGTTGGATTAAATCCAAGACACGGTGTCTCTTGCCTGTGCGATGCTGCTTGTCACCCTCGCCGAAACGGAA
This sequence comes from Mycteria americana, assembly GCF_035582795.1. NCBI lineage: Eukaryota > Metazoa > Chordata > Aves > Ciconiiformes > Ciconiidae > Mycteria > Mycteria americana. Next base: position 68,495,034 of record NC_134369.1, on the reverse strand, counting down.
AGGACGTATGGCCTGCCAGACTTCATTAGGCAGCTGTATCAAAATACAGCACAGGAGAGCCGTGAGGTTCAAACAGCCCGAGCAATGCTTCCTGTGCCTTCGCTTGCCAGTGATGACTCCATAATTCCCCTATCAAGCATCATTTTAAATCTGAGAAGAGTGAAGGGTGCTTATTTTCACTCTTAGCACACATTCCTCAGCACTCTTCTAATTTCTGTGCTAGTGGAGACAGAATCGGGCAAAGATGTCTGGTGCTTCTTGACAGCCAAAAATCCCCCCTCTGCCCCCACAGCCCTGATTATCACTTCATTATCTAGCAGCCAGATCAGACACTGAAGTCCTTTTGTGGCGGGTGCTGGCAAACTCTTTCCCAGTGATGCATTTATATCTAAATGGCTAATTCTCTATCCACAGCTTATCCCAAAGATTAAAAAACCAACCAAGCTAGATCTGAGCAAATCCAAAGCAGGAATCCTAATCAGTTCTGTCGCTAAAAGTGCATTAGTATGGCACAAGAGCGAGCATGGCTTTCTTCCAGCAGATACAACAATCACAGCTCATTTGGGCGGGGAATTTTTCTGCTGCTGTGTATTGACACAAAGGAGCACTTTAGCTTGATAATGCCTCCTGGCTGCTGCCACAATCCGAATATTAAGAACAAATTAAGGTGTAAGATTAAACTCTGGAAGTTGTTACCTGTTCACAGAGAGGTAGCAGTTGCTTCTTTAGCTTTTTCACACCAAAATATTGGCTGTCAGCACTTGGGAGTTTAAAAATAAAATTAAGCTCCTACCTTACGCAGGAAACAATTAGGATCTCAAGTCTCCTGTAATATTTCTGCTATGGAATTTCTAATCTGCAATTAAATCTGTCATGGGCTGTAACATGACTGACTGCAATCCCCATGAACTCTAGCTTGTCAGGGTGCTTTACTCATGCAGGCAGTTCAAAGCGGCACAGATACGGCAGCTCGCATAAATTGAAAGCCAGCTCAAAGTTCGTCATGGCCACAAAAATCCTGAGGCCGGAGAGGCTGACGCTGCCGTCAGCCGTGCGTATTGCTGCGCACCGGGTCTCTGCTGCTCAGGCTGGGCAGTCTCCGGGATGGCCAGCACTGCAACTGGGGTGGCCAGTGTTGTGCACCGTGACCGTGGTCACAGCACTGATGAAACTTAAAAGTCTGTGCTGTCGTGGGGAATGGGAAAGGAGGCAGCAATTGCCCCAGTTCCCCAAAGGGCAAGCTGTATCGAGACCGAGTTAGAAGTGAGTAAACTCTGTTTGCCTACACGTACCCTTAACATCAGTATTGACAGCCATAATTGCAGGGGGATGTGTGGCTGGGATGAAAGAGGTGTCTCTTGGGTTACAGATGGTGCTAGTGGTAAATCTGGCCAAACATGCTGCCTTCATAAATGATCTCGGTGCTAAATGCAGCGTAGTCAAACCTGCAGTCGCTGTGGAATTGGGAGGAACCAAGAGAAATAAGCAACAGAGGAGATGAAGGCTTGCTTTGGAAATACTTAAGTTAAATAACGTGGCTAAAAATAACCTTCTCTTTAATGAGATGGGGAAGCTGGAAAAAGCATGCAGAAATTTTGGTGGAAGATCATACGAAGGATGAGTTCTAGGAGAAGGCAGCAAAACTGCTGGGTGATGGGCTTGTACGTGCAGGTGCCCTGTGCTGGGGACAACGTGAGCTGCAAGTCCTCTGCTGAGCTCGTCCGATCCCACCCAGCAGGTCCATGTCCCCTTCTTGGCACCCGCCCGTGGAGACACGGTGACGAGTGGCAGGAATTCAGAGAATAGCACCGGCAACGTGCTGGAGCTGGAGAGACTGATTTATGTGGCGATGCTGACAGCGAGCTATGTGCATAGCTTAGCTAAGCACCGGTCTTGACATCGGATGAGGAGTAGGAGAGAGATTAGGCAAGAGCCTGCAGTCATTTGAAAGCCTGAAGTGCTGGTGAGGAAGAAAGGATATTTTAGGTGGTGAGAGAGAGAATGAAGAAAACAATGGTGCGATAAAAAAAAAGCGTGATGAAGACATCTACTAAGGCATTAAATAGCTTTCTAAAGGGAATGAGTGGAGTCCCATAGTGTGAAATCTGGATACTACGGTACAAGTGTACTGTCAGGAATTCTCCCATGATAAGGATGGAAAGAAATGAAGTTTCCTACCCTGTGCTTTGAACGAGTGCCTTGCGCCGCTCTGTCCTACCCAACGGTACAGAGGATTGCTTGTTCTTAGCAGCTCTCTGATAACGCTGAGTGAAAAAATTTCCTTCCAAAAACACTGAGGTGGCTTGGAAAGAGATCTTCTCTAGGTGAGCAACATATCAATAATACTTCAGTTATGTGTGTCCAGGCTGAGCTGGAGCACTCGTGACTTTAGCCTCCCCAGGGACACTGTATCTAAATGAAATGAACTTTCTTCCCAAATTCCTTTTGGAAACTTACCCATTTTGCTCAATAATGGGCAAGAGTCACTACAAATGCTACCAGTCACACAGTAGCTCAGCGTTTCTCCCAGTGATACAGATTTGCAGAGGCTACTGGAAATGAGCAGCTCCATTGGGAAATGCAGGAAATGTATTAGTGTGTGGCTAGGCAGCAGCTTAGCAAATCTTGCCAAAATCTCTCTGTCCACCTGGGCTTTTCCTCTGTATTTTCTGTTCTTTCATCTTCATTAACCTTTTATAACTCTGTCTGATTACTACAGCATTCCCACCATTTCCTCCTAAAATGTCACTCTCATAGCTTTGTTATGGGCAGCCAATATCGACGTTGGTAATTGCAGGGTTGTTAACATCTAAGAGAGTGATTCAGATGGGATGGAGCTGTCTGTGAGCGATGCTGACTGTCGGACCACCACCGAGGTTGCGAGGAATGCATGTTAGAGGGGAGCGGGAGCACGTTAACAGCAATCACCGTATGAAATGCGCCACGGTGGGTCTCCCAGATTGCTGATAACGTTGTGAGAAATTCAACAGCTTCTGGAACACATTGACCCACTGCATAAGTTGCCAGCTTTGCTCTTTTGCAACTGATTCTTGGGGCCAAGTTTAAAACAACAACAACAAAAAAGCCCTCAAAAAATGTTCTTGTTTAAGAGTTTGGAAAAGATGCTTGTCAGCTGCTGCAGTCTTTGTGAGCCTGGGTGTGGCTTTTTTGGGTATAACTCAGAAATTTCCATTGTCTAGCAGTTAGCTAGGGCATTAAATTGTCACGGATCACATCTTTTTCATCACACGTGCACAAACCTGGAAGATTAATTATACTCCCTTTTATAAAATGCAGTATCCCAAGTGATTAGGGAAGAAATGAATCAAGAATATGAATTTAAGTACCTAAAAGCAACACAGCCATAGCTTGACTTGAAAGAAAACAGCTGCCAAGAAAAACAGTAAGGCAAAAATGTGGAGGAGCGTCCCTGAGGCTGGGGAAGGGAAGAGGACTCGAGATGCTCCCAGAAGAATGCTTAGACTGACCTGAGACCCTGACACCTTCAGATGGGATTTCATCAGCTCTGGGCTGGGCGAAACTCAAGTGGAGTTTCTCTAAGGGGCAGACTGGCTAAACTGTGGGTTTTGCAGTAGACAGTATTTTCCCTTTCAGTTAGGACTCGAAAAATTCTTGCATGTTGGTGATTGCAGCTTTACAGCTGAGGCTCAATGAGTCTTTGCTGGTCTTAAAGGGAAAAGAGGGTATCGGTGTGCTACATCCAGGAGTTTATGCAGCATATTTTGTCTTCTGCTATTCCTGCTACATGACTTCTTGCATGCTTTTGTTCTTCTCTTGCATTTTAAGGGCTCTGCGAGAGGAGATGCAGTGAGCAATGGGAGCATGAACCTTCCCATCAGGGGCTCCCGTGCATGGTGTTGGTGGGTCAGTGCAAACTGCTGGCAGGGCACATTTGTGCAGCCGGTGCAGCAGCAGCAGGGCAGACGTGCGTTCCTGTCCGCAGCCGCGGTGGTGACCTCCGGCAGAGGAGCTGCAGCTACGTGGGTGGAAAATGTGCTTTGCTTGGTGGAGGTGACTCATGTTGCCACGTGCTGCCGTATGCAGAGGCCATGCTCCACACTGGAGGGGGAGCACTGAGTGAGGACCACGACAAATGATGAAACAAGGCCATATTTGGACCAGTTATATCTTCAGGCTGATGCTGGAGCATGTGGTTTTTGTCCAGTATGTGCTTGGTCTGTTTTTATAACTATGTCTCTCTTTCTGACCTCCTGCAAGGAAAAGCTTTGAAAGAGCATTAAAAATGGAAAAATGCTGCAAAACACAGTCTTGCAAATGTGTGCCAGCCCAAGGTGGGAATGGGATACTGGGGCTGTTAGCAGCAGACAAATCGTGCTGCAAAATATTGCTGGGGTCTCGTAGTGCCTGGCCTCAGTGCCCCTGCTGAGACCTGCCCTATTTTCTTGCTACCTAACAAATGAGCCATATCATCGACTCCTTCCAGCACCATCACCAGCTCTGCTTTGTGCATTATGGCCAACCACTGACTCTTTGTCAGTGTTTCCCGAACAAACTGCCACTGTTTGTCTAGAAAAGAGACGCAAATGTAGCAGAGCCCAAGTGGGAGACGTAACCTTCTCCAGATGCGCGCTGCGAGCAGGATGGGAATGAACTCTTCCGTGTGTCTGCCAGGGACAGGAAAGTGCCTGGGCTTAAACTGCAGTCAGGGACATTTAAGTCCAGGAAAAGCTTTGAAGGGTGAAAAGGAGAGAGTCGCGGGAAGCAGTTGCCCAGGAAGACTGGAATTTCGGCCAATGGATATTTTTAGCACTGGGTTGGGCAATAAGCTGTAATTTGACCCTGCCTTGGGAGATGAACTAGGAGACCACTCGAGGTCCCTTATGGCCCCATTTGCTGTATTGTATTTATTTATTTCTGTTTATGTAGCATTTAAAGGCTCTTTTTTGGGGCTTGTGGGTATCTGTTTCTGTGCACACATAGCGCACAGTGTGACCGGACATATATATATCAGAGTGATTATCAGTAACTATATGCAGATAAGGGAGTTATAAAGCTCTCGTTTTAGAGAAGAGAAAGGTTTCAAATGTGTTTCCATGAAAAGCAGCGAGCGGGGAGAAGGACCGGTGGAAGCCTCTCACTCCCTTTCCTCCCCTCTCCCATCCTCATTTTCCCAGGGCTTATCTCGCCCCGGCTCCAGGACTGGTGGGACCCCTCTGAGAGCTGATATAACTCTCGAGGATGGGAGAACACCAGCCCAACACAGGCCCAGGCACTCGTCCCGAGTTAATGAGCTGGGGTGGCTTGGGGAAGAGTCTGGTGAGCATCAAACCTGGGAGAGGGAGGAGTGGGGTGGCCAGCTGGAAATGGGGGGAGATGTGGGAGGCTCCCTAAGGCTTTCCTTGGCAACCTTCAGCGGCAAAAATGACTTGCCCAAGACCGCAGAAACCTGTGATGTGACAGAGCTTTTACCTATGCATTTTTCTCTCTGAGCTGCATTTTAGGAGGAAGGAGTGTCAGAAAACAGCGTTCTCTGTTATCTTTGGCGATTTCTACACCAGGTCTATTGCAGTTATGCTGTGCAGGTATTTGGACAGTTTGTGCGAGCAGCCTGGGCGGGCTGCGCTCCTCTGTGAGGCTGCACAGCTTGTCCCAGCAGTGCCTGCTGCCAGCTCTGCGCAGAGGTGCTGGCGGAGCTCTTGCGAAGCGTTTTGGGATGGAAATCACGATCTATAATTGTAACACATCAGCCTTCTTAAGCACAGAGAGCAAAAAAAGAAAAGAGAAGAAAGAAATCTTTTTCTTCCTCCTGGGAGGAGCTCTTATCTGATTCCTGAAGATTGTTTTAGTGTCTGTGCTATTTTTGTAGCTGGAAGTGCAGTCTGCAGACGAGCGAGCAATGCTGAGAACCTCCACGAAATTCATTACGAAAGCAGGAGGCCAAAAGTTGAGCAGGGATGTGGAAAGCAAACAACCACATGCTTTGCAGCCTCTGAATTTGATCTCCCTCTCTGAAGTCCTACCAGCTGTATGGCTCCTGAGCTCGGAGACAGCTGGGCTGGAGCAAACAGCCTTGACACAGAGGTCTGCTGGGCAGGATAAAGTTACTTGAGCATCTTTGCCTCATCGCTGTCTAATGTGTCACATTTGGAGTCCACTATCGATTTCTAGGGCTTGGGATCCTTATGGTCACCAACCTGTAGATCAGAATTAACTCCCAACCTTTTGGGAAAGGGTGGTGCTGAGCTGCAGAGTTCAACTTTTCACCAATTTGCTGCTCCCACTCTCCAGGTTGACCATCTGTGTGCAGCTGCCCACTGCCCCCCTGAAATGTCAGAGGGAAATAACTCAGAGGAATGGACCCTTCTTTGCTGCTTTTCCAAAATGGTGAGAGGTGCTGCAATAAATGTGGGACACCAGGCTGTTTCACTCCTGCTCGGAAAAAAGGGGGAGTGCTGCCAATTTGTTTTTTCACACAGCATCTGAGAATCATGTGTTTGAAAATCTTGCAGAAGGTGGTTTTTTTCCTTTTTTTTTTTTTTTCTTTTTGTAATGCACAATCCAAAGCACTGATCTCTTGATGTATGGCTGCTGACAGGTGCCCATCTGGTCCCCTGGAAGCCTGTCTTTCATGCCTCTTCTCCTCTAGTGTGTGAGATGGGGTGAAGCAGCGTCAGGCTGGCGCGTGTGCTCGTGGCACAGTGCAGCTCTGCCGGGTGTCCGCAGCTGAACGGGACACAAGATGCAAGACTGCATCTCTCCACAGATGGTTGTCATGCAACCAAGTCTGCTCATCCTTGCCGGTATCGGAAATGTTGCCGTCTGCATTGCCTGCGCACGCAGGGAAGGGGGAGAAGGAAAATAACACTGCTGCAAAGACAAGCATGTCATCACGCGTGTGAATGCTGTGGCCCTGTCTTTGTTGGGAACGGGAGACCTGTGCACTGCCAGCAGGGAAGAGGTTAAATTTTGATAGCGTTTCTATTAAGCCAGGAAAAGTTTGACCTCTGCCTGTTCTTTAGTTCTAACCGAATTTGGGAGATTATGACAAAGACTGTGTAGGCGTGTTCCCAGTATTTAGTTTCCAAAAGATGGAAATATCATCTTCCTCGACCTTCAGTGGTTTTAGCAGCGGGAGCTGGAGCGCTGCGTTCTTGGCGCAGGGGCCACGGTGCAGCCTGAAAGCCCCAGCTCCTGCACCCTGCTTTCCTCCCGCTGGCCCCGCAGCCTTCTTGCCGCGCTGCCGATGGCAGGGCAGGGTTTGCCGTAATTATGGCAGCGTGGAAGCCGGGGCAGGAGGCAAATCTTGCCGCATCTTGCTCTCCTGCTGGAAGTGATTTATGGCATTTTGGGGGTCATGGAGAAGCCAAAAGGTGCGCACGCGCTTTCCCTCCCTCTTTCTCTCTGTGTATATATAAATATATTCGAATGCTGCTACTGCTGGCTTCTGAACGTATTAATATTTGTTTAGCCCTGGATTCATCCCACCCTAAATTTGCCGGAGGTGCCTGGCTCCGGAGCACAGACATCCTCGGGCTCCCTCTGTTGTCGATGGAGTGAAGCACCTGCAGAAGGTGACCCAGCTCTCAGGTGAGCAGTTTGGTTCATTTGCCTCTGGCTTATTCTGTGCCAGCAAAGCACACGCAGGCAGCTGGGAAGGGTCTGGTCCTGCGTGTCCTGTACGGCCGGGAGCCTCGGCCGGGCCCCGCTGCGCCCGGTGCCGCACAGACACGGGGCAGGAAAGTGGACCTGCCCGAGGGAGCTTGCACCCAAACAGGGGCAAAACCAGGAGCATCAGGTCAGGTTAGGGTAGAGGCAGAGGAGCTCATGCTTGTCTGGATCAGCTGGAGAAGACTGAGGTCCTGAAAGCACCCGCCTCGTACTCCCTGTGCACGCAGGTCCTTCACTTCACAGCGAACGAGAGTTGGAAGAAGGGCAGTGAGATGCCTTTGTAGATGGCTCTGGGGTGACACCTCTGCAGCAAGAATCTGTCAGCCCGAGTCCAATGAGCTGGTGATGGGCCCTTCTTGCAGCCGCTCCGGGAAGGGAACTGGCATCTCGAGAGTGAGGAGAAATGAAACAGCGAGGAGAGATGAGAGATAGGGCAGGGCACACCTTGAGATGAAAGACGTGTGGTTTGTGTTTGAGGAGTAGTGACGTTCTGTGAAGAGGAGGATTTATTTCTTCATTAACTTGGTGCCTGAACAAGTTTATCTTGAAGCACCGAACAAGTGTCATTAATGTTTCCTTTGAGCAAACAAGGCTCTTTGATAATGCCTACCCTCTTTTGACCTTTATTTTAATTTTGAATGCTACTAATTAACACTGATCATTCATTCAAACACTAAACTGGTTGTTCCTGCTAAATGCAAAGCAAATGCTTTGTGGTCAGGAGCAAAACGGGGGCAGGCTTCTGTAGGGAAACTCCAAGGTTGCGGGACACCCTACGCAAACCAGGGACTGTTGTGTTCAAACAGGGGTATTTCCTCTCTGGTCTTGGGGAGTAGCTGGGAATAACATGTCCCACATGAAAGGAGAGGGAGCTCTCAGCAGATGGCCTGCAGAGGCAGTGCCAGGACTCAGAACCATCTAAACCCTGTTTTTTAAGTTTTCTTCTGAAGTGTCTGGTTTTCAGCTCCCTTGGCAAGTGCATTTGGTGGCTGCTGAAGAGCACAGTTTTGCTCTGCTACCAACCCTCTCCCCATCATCACTTGGAGTGCTGACCAAGGATGTGCTGCCTCTTGTCAAGGGGGATGATCCTCCATGCTCAGAGGAAGGTAAGAAGGTTCATCTGCCCTGTGCACTGATCTCAGCCTGCTCTCTGGAGCAAACCTGCCCACCAACCCCACCAAAAATCCTCAGACCTGTGCTTGGAGGTTGCCTTCACACAATTTGTCTGAAATACAGGCAGAAAGGGGGGCTCAGTTGGTGCCAGAGGGTCTCTGTGGCCAGAAGGTCTGGGCTGGGTTTTGGGGAGGAGGAAGGAGTTTTACCGGGGGGAGACCAGGGGCCAGGGTTTCCTTTCTCTGCGCAAGTCCTACCCTGGTGTTTTATCACTTGGAGAACTAATGGAGAGTGAGGTCTCTGAATGGGAGAAGAGCTCCCTGGTGCACCTGTAATGGAGCTGCTGGTGGTGTGAAGGCGGAACTGGGCATTTGCCCACATTTCCTACACAGACTTAGGGGACGAACCAGGATTCTGGGCTCCAGCTTGAAACCCTCCCTGTTTCACGTGAGTATGAGTAACCACTGTGGCTAAGCAGACTGTAGCAAGGAGGTAGAGGCTGGGGATCTGGAGGTCAAATTCTTATTTTGGGTGTAGCAGCGCAATCCTTGGTGCATCGCAGCCAGTGGGGTCAGTTGGGTGGTATCTGCAGATAGGGCTGAAGCCCCACTGTAAGCCTCTTATGGGACTGGAAGCAACTCTACCAGGGCTTTCGTTTCACCTCTGACGAATGGGGCTACTGGACTTCCCTGCAGAGTCCTGGATCTCCACCACCAAAGTGCTTTTTATCTCAGGTCTGAGAGAGCTGTGTGGGCTCACCCCAGCCCTCCATGAAGCACATGTGCTCACAGCTCTCTCCCAAAATGCTTAGCGATTTTACCAGCTTTGGCCCTTTTCCTGGAAAGGAGAAGCAAATGCGACTGAAATTTTAGCAGCATCAGCAGCACTATTGAATGACAGGACCCGTCTATTTTGGTCTAATAGTGACTGCACTATCTAGCAGTCTGCCATCATTGTGGTCCCATGATATTTCTAGCACAAGCAAGGAAAGATAAAGCATCCACTGGCAATGAATGTCAAGCCTGTAACAGCTTCCAGAGCAGGCCAGCAGATGTAAATATGACTTCCTAGTTTCCACACACCAACAGCTCGGCACAGCTAAACAAAACCTCTTTTCTAGTCCCCACGAGTTCTTAGCGCCCATGGAGCAATCCGTTTTGCACAACCCCATGTCTGCTAGAAACTCAGCCTGCCTTTTGCCACGCCACCTCAGCCTGTAAGTCCTATGAGTCTGATTTTAAGCAGCATAGTAAAGCAGGATAGTTTAAACGTTTCATTCAAGAGCTGCACCACATCAGAGGGCAGCAAATGAATCACGTACGTTCCTTTATCTGATGGTATGTTTGTGTAAAAGGAGCGACATGCAGTGAGGAACTTGCTGTTGCAGGGAATTTGTGTTTACATAAATCTCCAGCCCACAGATTGTTTTTTTTTTTTCTCTGCCATTCCCTGTATGTAAAATCCTCATTGGGAGCTATTTAAAAACCATCAGCATTCAAATAGTTTACAAACTGAAGCTGGGAAGGGGGAGGAAATGCATGACTGCAAAGAGATGCAGTGTTTAGGGAGCTGGTCTTATGGCTCTGCAAGAGATTTTCCATAAGTGGTTTGATTTTGTTTTTTTTAATGCAGAAAGGAGGGTGTATGTTAAATGTCCATGAAGGTACCCATACCTAAGGACATCAATAGCATATTATCTCTACTCCTGGCAAGAATTAATCAATTTATTATGCATCAAGAAAATGCTGCTGGCCTTGAACTGCGCAAGGGGTCTGAAGCAGAGAGGGTCCCAGGTCTGCAACGACACTTAAGTACCCCCAAAAGCCTTGAGATCAGGCTCTGAAATCCCATTGATTTTATGTGATTTGCTGACTTCTAATCCCCACCCTGGTGTCTTGCTCCAAACATCTCCCATCAAAACAGCTCCTGTACCCTCCATTTCAGAGGCTCTTGCACACAAGATGACACTCTTGCCAAGCCAAGCATTGCAAAGTTGGGGAATACCAGAAGTGACTTTGCTCGGGCAGCCCTAATTTCCTCTCCCTGCCCATGCTTTTTCCCCTAGGTCTGCTCGGGGAGACCTGTCTCCCACCTGTGGTTTCCTTGCCTGGTCCTGCTATTGCGTCCTACCCAAATCCAGGTTTTCCTTTCCTCCATATGCTTATGCTTTCCTGAGCAGAGTTAAAAAGGGAAAAAAAATCTCATCAAATTTGAGCAGAAGGCTCATTCCTGCTACAGAGACTCACTCATTTCCCACCCCTTGCTTCCTGCAGCAGGGAAGGCCAAAGAAAAGGCCATCAGAGTGCTTTAGGGTGGGTTAAATCAGGCAGTTTTTCCAATCCTGTGTGTGAAGCAGGTGAATCGTTGTCTGCAATAACCAACAGTTTTCATCCCCACCTCAAGGAGATGCCGTGTGCAGGGAGCACCATCCAGGGCACATGAAAACAGGGTTTGTGACTTGGAGGTGACCGGCAGCCTTACGGACCGGCAGCCTAATGCCACGGCTCTACGTGTTGCATGGATGAAATCAGCAACGCCCATCTGTGCCCTGGGACACACACATGCCCTGGTTCTCCTGCTGCAGCACAGATGCAATGGGCACAGCAATGGACTCGTCTCCCTAATTGCCTTCATTTCCCTCACGTATCCTTTGTATCTCATTGCCATTAAATGCAGGAGTAGCAGAGCATGTGGCGTATTGGCGGCAGGAGGCCAACAATAACATCCAGCATGGGCATGGGAGTCTCCTCTGCCTCTGTTGCCCCTGAAAAATTGCAGATTGCTCCCAGGGTTATTCCCTTCCTCACTCATGCTGCAACCAGGGGCAGAAGCCATGTGCAAACGTTGTGGCTATAAATGCTCCTGGTGAGCACCATGGTCTGGTATCTGACCACAAAGGGATTTGTGCAAAGTGGCAATGGCAGGAATCCAGAGCCCCCCAATATGGTTGCGCCCCTGTGTCACAGGAAAGCCTTTCTCTGGGCAGCCCCTTGCCTCCCGGCTGATCGCTAACCACCACTTAACAACACTTTTCCTCCTAACGAACACAACAGCAGCAGGAAGCCTCCAGTCCTGGGGCCTGCCTCCTTCGCGGGTGAGGCTGACAGTGTGGCTACAACAGATGGTCTGGAAAATCCCCTTTGATGGAGCAACCTCTCCTCCCCACAACTTGCTTGGGTGTTTTTGCAGCAGGGAGCCTCTGCTCCTGCATTACTGATGGAGGACTATGCCAGTCCCATGCCCCTTTTCTGGTGGTGTCCCGTGCACTCATTTGGAGGGTAGTCCTGCTACAAGGAGCAGTTCCCTTCCCAAGCCTTATGCCAGGCTCAGCCCAGTTCTGGGAAAACCCTTTGGCTTGCACGTCACTAAATGCTGGCCTGGAGCCTTTGCTTGCAGGATGCTGAATACATCTGGCGCTGCATGCGTGGGTTTCGATTATGGTGGTGATAGTTTATCATCAGCTACTTAACCCTACCTTAGACTAGCATGTGGTACTGCCCCAGGTTACTCTGTTCACTGGGGTTGCTGCAGGGAATAACAGCTTGTGCACGCAGACATCATTAAAGACAAGCTTGCGTGCGCGGCAATATGCAATAGCTGGGCTGCACTAATCCGTTGTGCCTATTATTAACATTACAGTGGTGCTTGAGGCTCCGGCTGGGATTGGCATGCTTTGTGTGGTGCAGGTACTTGGGAAAGAAATTTTGACACGACTTAAGCAGTAGGTAGTTTGCAATGGAGTTTTGTGAGGGGTTTGTGGCGTGGGTGTCTGTGAGCTGATCACTGCCCTACAGAGGTTTGGCCTGAGGTTTTTCTGTGCCAGGAAGGATGTTACTCAAGTGACCTGGCAGCAGGATGGAGTCTCTGTCTGCTCTCGTTGTAGAGGTCCTGACTCTCCTCGGTGGGCTGGGAAGGAGGGAGAATGCAGAGATGCAAAGGAGACTTGCTCTGCTGGGAAGAGATCTTTTTGGTGGTGGGGCAGTATGGTGACTTGTTGGGCAGAACAGAATCACAGAATCACAGAATCGTATAGGTTGGAAAAGACCTTTAAGATCATCGAGTCCAACCGTAAACCAAACACTACCAAGCCCACCACTACACCATGTCCCTAAGCACCTCATCCAAACGTCCTTTAAATACCTCCAGGGATGGCGACTCAACCGCTTCCCTGGGCAGCCTGTTCCAATGCTTGATAACCCTTTCAGTGAAGTAAAATTTCCTAATATAGAAATAGAACAGCTCAGTCAGTGCATCTCAGGCTTCTCCCCTTCAGGCTGGGCTGCAGGTTCGTAAGGAACTCATAGGAGGAGGCAGCAGGGAGCCCTCCCAGCAGTGGTGCAAAGGAGGTGGGGACAAGAGCAGGAGCAGTGAGGAGAAAAGAGGGAAGCAGTGAAAATGAAAACCTTAAGCTAGGTTATTCCTGTGGATAGTTTGGGGGCACTTGTTTGCCTGAGGATCCAACCAGAGACCTGCCTCGGCAGATGCTTTGCACTGTGCTCTCCGGCCTCTCTGCTGGCTGCATCAGTATCGCCTGCAAGCTGTAGAGAAGAGAATCCATTTCATCCCGACAACAGGTGATTCATCTCTCAGCCAGGCTCCTTGCCTGTCTCCCAGACACCCCACCGGGAGTGTGGATTCAGCAAGACCGGGGGTCAGCCCAGCCTCCTCCAAAGCCAAGTCAACCCTTGGGTTGCCGCATCCAGCCGGGAACATGAGAAGTGTTGCAACAGCCTGAGAGCAATTAAGGGTGAGGACGCCCAGGAATGTGCTCAACACCGGATTGCTCTATGCTGGGGCAGGGGAGGCGTTTATAAAAAAACCCAGCTTGGGTGAGAGCCCTTTGCTTGAAACAGGAGGGGAAGGAAGCCTTGGAATATGGAAGAATATCATAGATTTTCTGTTTGCCTCGCAAAACAAAAAGCAACCCTCTCCCACAGCGTTTCCACAGCTACGCAGATATAAACATAGAAATTCCAAGGTTACTTCTGATGGATTTCTTTAGTGCTCAGAACAGGCTCTTTCCGGAGTCGAAGCATTACTAGGGAAGGCCCGTTCCAGCAGGACTGCCCTTAACAGCACTATTTATTGAGGCAAGGCCTTTATTTTGCGATGAGCTGTACTGAGCTGGAAAACACGGGGGCTTGTTATTTCAGGGACTAATCCTCTTGCTCAAACTGTGGCAGGGAAAGCAGATATTCAGGGTGATTTTAATGGCTGGAGCAGCTGGGTCGTAAATAACCCATGTAGAACTGAGTCTAATTTTTCCCTGAACAGGATCCTCCTGCAGATGTGACAATTAATCACAGTGATCAGCATTTCTGTACAAGCATTTCCAGATAAATTGAAACGTTGGGTTCTTGCTCTTTCAAGGGGTAGAATTAGAAATTCAGTCTGGAGGCTTAACACTTAGTCAATACTTCCCCAGAAACGGCGGATACTGAAAGAGAGAAATTACGATGTGGGAAATGTCTCCTGGACTTGCAGTCCAAAGGCCACAGCTGGGATTTCTTGGAAATATCTTTGCAGTTACCATGGCATTTATTGTGCCTATAAAAGGTCTTCCAGGTGATGCTCTTTGGCATTAGAAGTCCTAAGTACAAAGGGAAGCAGGTTAATTGGATTTCTTTGAAAGACGAGGCACAAGAAGACCCAGGCTGATAAGGAATTGTAGTATTTCCACAAAAAGGTTGCCAGCTGAGCATCTCAAAACTCACTTATACCACAGGTGCCCTTGTGCACTGCTGCCTGAGCACTGAGTTCCCAATTTGCTGTTGGCAGGTAGACAGAGAAGAAGAAAATGTTGCAGAAGTGGCTGGTTTTCTCTGCCTATCTTCATGAAAACTGTCTCAGAGGGGGGTGGTGGACCCTCCCAAGGATGGTTGCGTAGCAGGCCTGTGGCCGAGCACGAGCAGGCAGGCGTGCCATGCGCTGGGTGTAAGGGGCTGGCTGTAGGGACAGATTCATACCTTTATGTGTTTACCATTGTAATGAGCTGGTCGGTGCTGCTGGACTATGTTCTGCTTGGCAGACAACAATCCAGGTCAATGCCACCTGGATTAATGCTGTCTGCTCAGTGTTTTCACGTCCTGGACCACCAGACCTGGCTGCTCGAGCTGTGCTGCTCCAGTCCTTGCCCTTGGACAGATGCATGACTTAGGCTCTGCACTGAGCCCATGGATCTTCTGAGCCGCCTCCAGCATGGGGTTTGCATGGGTCTGTTGGGATCCAGGGTGGTTTGGAGTGGAACTGGCTGTGGGGTGTCTTGTTCTGCTGTCTGGTTTTGGGATGCTCCTTCTCCTGCGTGCCTTGAGGCTGTGTGGCTTTCAGGTGTGAGCTGCCTTGGCACAGTGGTCTGGCTATCAACAGGGACTGGTGATAGTGGGGAGAAAAGCAGTGCGGAGACATCATTGCTGCAAGAGCTATCTTGGGATCTGGGAAAAATGTTACTACTTTTATCCGTGCTTCTCTTATCTGAACCATCCTGGGTGATCATGGAGCAGTTCCTGGAGTCCAGACTTTGCTGATCAGGGGATGCTGCAGGTCCAGGCTATGAGGGAGCAAAGATGCCACCCTTGGTCTTGGGATCAATCCTGAAGTCTGCTCCCGGCTGGAGAGGAGGCTGCTTTGCTTCGGGTGAGTTGGTTGCAGTCTTTGCTGCAGTCTGCTCCTCTGTCAAACACTGGCCTGCTCGGGGAGCACCACTGCGTGTGAAGGGGCTGGAGGAAGGCTTGGAGCATTGCTGGGGAGTTTCCCCATCCTGCCCACCCACGGCGGTCCATCAGTTTAATTTTGTCAGGCAGTGATTGCTTCCCTCCAGGACTGATTGTATCACACAACCATGTGTCACCCAGGCAGGTTAGGATTTATTATCGTGCTGGTCTCTCCAAGAGGCCGTATTTTACAAACCTGAGTCAGGGGAAGGGGAGGAGAATTTCTCTTCTCCGTAGTTGTGAGTCCCACCCACAGGAGCCCACAGCAAGGCAGGAGTAGGGGAACTGTATTCCATGCTGAAAGCACCTCCTCAGCTGGGTCCCCGTCCCCAGAGCTGGCACGGGAATCTGAGGGAGGAGAATTTGTGCCTGAGGTGCCTGTGTTGTCTTGAACCTCTGTGCCACATCTGCATCCTCACCTGCCATCAAGCCCTGCTCCTGTGGGGAATAGGTGTGCAGTCCTTGTGAGCACCTATTGGGGTTGCAGATGTGGGATTTTGGCCTGGCTGTCAACTTCTGAGAAGCAGAAGAGCTGTGGTTAATGGCACAAGAAAGAGGGAGCTCCCATTACCGATTGCCCCATGCCATGTCCCTCCTGCTGCTCTGGGATGCAGCAGATGAAGTAACGTGTGCCTGGATAACCCTGGGTATAAACCAGCAAGTGGAGTGAAGAGAGCAGTAAATAATCCCTGTACAAAAATGTGTTTGTTTGGGTTTTTTTCTTTACATACCATTGTTTTTCTTTAGAAGCCCAATAATTATGTCCACGCTTGGGATTTTCCATCCTGCTGAAGGCTATCAGTTTTGATTACTGCATTAAGTGCCTGCTGAAATTAAAATTATCAGCAGTTAAAAGATGACCTGAATGATGAGATAAGATATGAACCTTCTAAGCAAAAGCATCTTTGTGAATGAAATGAGATGGAGAAAGGTCTTGTTTTTCTCCCAGGAGCACGTGCAGGACTCTGCTCATGTTTCTTGCTTCTTCCCTCTGCTGTCACTTGTCTTCCCATGGTGACCCTCACATCGCTTGGCTGCCACCAGACTCCTGATGGACGTTTTCACAGCCATTAATTGAATATTGACATATGACAAATGCTTCACGGTGAAGCTGTCCTGCCTTGACCCTCCACCTGACTTAAAGGAGAGAAGCACAAGACATGAAATCTCATTACCAGAGTGAAGGTAATCCTTCACTTTGGCCGAGAGGACCCTCACAAGTACCCTGCCAGGCTCCCACGTGAGCGCCAGGTCCTCCACGGCTGCTGGAGACATGAGAGGCCCTTTTGTGGCTTCTCTGGAGGTGAGAATGTCAAGAAGGGGCAATTACGCCCAATTGCTCCAGCCTGTGTTGGCCGGGTTGGGCCCGTGGGCGATGTTGCTGAGCTGGCAGTGAGCAGCAGGTCATGTCACTGCTTGCTTTTTGCTGGCCTCAGTTTTAACTTGTTCAATCCTCATGGCCGCAAGCAAAATGAGAGGGTTTTGCGGGCATGGCACACGCCAGAGGTGCACCGCCTCTGCCCAGCCCCAGCGAGGCCATTCCACTTCTTCATGATTGCCACCATTCAATTTCTGTAGCTCTGGATTTCCTGTTTGAATGTCTTCAGCCCAAACCTGCAGCTGTGTGACGTCATTCTGCCTCTGCCGGTCGGTCGGGAGAGGCTCTGGTACTGGAAAATGTCTCTTCTTGCAATACTTATGGGCCTCAATGTTGGCACCTTTGAACTTTCTGTTGCATTAGCTGAGCAGATTGACTTTCTAACCTCTCACTCAAGACCAGCTTTCCTCCTTTATTAGAGCTCTTCCCTGAAGCATTTGCAGCTTTTCAACTTTCTTTTTGAAGTGACAACCCCAGGCATGGATATGTTTTTCCAGCAGCAAATGGTGAATGGGCTGTTCTCCCTCTTGGCACCCCACACATATCCACGCCCCAGGACTCTGCTCTCTGGACTTCAGGAACAGGAGCTCGGGAGACACCACCAGTCACCAGCCAGGCCCACATCTAGTGGTTCAGTGGAAATTAAACACTGTTGTATTAGGTCTTGCTGGGATGCAGTTAAGTCAATCCACCACAACTATTTAATTTTGATGCGTCTGGGGCTGTGCTTTTTTCTGGTGATGATTTTCAAAGAAACAGTCCTTCAGTCTGTAGATATTGCCTTTATTCCTCAGTCGTTGATCCTGACTTTGAATTGAGCCACATTAAAATAAAAACCTCCTACTGACTTCAGTGGGAGAAGAACCCAGCTGACACGTTTGCGTCCGACAATGCCGTGGTAGGTTCGGTGGTGCTGTGTTACATTACTGACCCTAAAGTGTCTCTCTTGGCTTATGGGCAATGATATAGACTGAGTTGAGTCTGAAACTTGATTAATGAGAACATACGCTACAGGAAAATGGCTTCAGCATTTGCAAGAAGACAGACAGCCTCAGGCATTTTGTGGCTTTTGACAGCTGGGAGCCATGAATGTCTGTTGTCTTTTTTAAAAAAAAAAACCCTCCGTAGAATGAACACATTCAGCAAATTGAAAAAAAAAAAAAAGGAAAAAAAACATTACTCCCGGCTGGGGTGAGAAAAATCAAGTCTATCAGTGAGATTGTCTTAGTGGCTAAAAGGCAGCTTCCTGGGTTTTGATGCTGGTGGGTTCATTCTCTGCATTCTTCCTTTCCTTCTTTAGATAGCTGGTTAAATTATTCTTTTCTTGGGGACTTCATTCAGGAAAGACATTTGAGCTATGCTGCAGATGGAGAATTTGCAGCCAAATTCCCCTGTGAGGACAGTGGATGGATTGGGGTGCTCACAGTGAGCAGAACATGCTCTGGCAAGCCCAGAGAGGTTGGTAGGAGTGAGATAGCCCTTTGAGATCCAGAGGAAACATGGGGGGACGAAGCAGGAATTTGGGAGTACTGACCCAGATTCACTGTGTGGGATGGGAAGGATGACTTCTGACGTCCATCTGAAAGGAGGGGGTCCATGGTATTTGCACCTCAGCATCATTGCTGCTGGTTGCCCACACAACCAGACAGATGCTTCTGTGCTGGTTGCACCAGGTTGCTGGTCTTTGCAGTCAGAAATGCAAGAAAAATAATTTATGGAATGAAAATATGGTTCGGGAGAATATGACACGTCGTGCATGGTGAATGTATTGTGCAGGTTGGAGCTGGCCAACAGATTGTGTATTTGGCACGTCTGCTTTAAAATTAATCATGTGTTTGAGTGATATCCTGATCGGGGATGCTTTCGCAAGTTTGGGACATAAAATGCAACTTTAGGGAAGACTTCTTTAATCCAACAAATAAATCTGTTGCAGACATATGAGTGTTTTCTGTTGTTTTTCATGGAGCTCTTTATAGCTTTCAGATGGGACACTCCCAGCTTCCTCCAGAAATTTCACTTGCAGTGAGTTCAACTTTTGGTCAGAACTGAAAATCCATGAAGAATACCAAGATGTTCAGGGCCCCAGATACAAAAGCCAAGAAGGACTAGCGATACTTAGTAGTGATTACATTTGTTTCCTTTCCATAGGAAAGGATTGATTTCTGTGTTAAAAGGAGTGCGTTTCTTACAGAGCAGGCAGCATGATGGATGACCATATTAATAATATAGGATTTCTTCTCTAAGATGTGGGAATGGGCTAGAGACTCTCCTCCTCCTTCTCTTCCCTTACAAAAGGGGAAAGAGAGGCTAATTTATAAAGATAGACTGCAGTGCGTGATGGCTGGCAGAACACATGACTGATCTCTCCGTGCATGGATATTATATTATTAGGTCTCAATAATGGGTCCCCGAGGTCCCTTATGTCCCAGCCTGGGGACAGGTCCCTCCGCTGCTGTGATTTGCTCTGCCTCCCGCAGCTGCCAGTTCTGCTGTCAGCCGGACACC
Organism: Mycteria americana; assembly: GCF_035582795.1. NCBI lineage: Eukaryota > Metazoa > Chordata > Aves > Ciconiiformes > Ciconiidae > Mycteria > Mycteria americana. Next base: position 68,475,678 of record NC_134369.1, on the reverse strand, counting down.
CCTCCTGAAGGTCTTTTTAGTGCCTGCTGTTGACTTTCAAGACCAGATGCTTGTTTTCTCCAAGGTCTGTGGGATGTCCGTGTGGGTTTGAGGGGAGTGGTCCCTTGACCCAGACAGCACTTGTGGCAGAGAAGCCTTTGCCGGCTGCTCAGGCATAGTGCAAGAAAAGTGGGGCCAGAGGCTTTGCACAGTCAGCGGGAGGCAGAGGTGAGCTGGCAGGGCTGGGAGTGGGAGGCTGAGACCGTAATTTTCTTCGTCTGATCTGCCTTGCTTGTAAATAGGTATTTCCAGCACGTGAGAGTGGTCTGCACATAGGATACATCAGCTGCATGCCGGTTCCCCCAGGAGTGGGTTCAAAGCAAAGGCAATGCTTCATCAGAAAGCTAATTGAGGAACTGAGTCTGAAGTCTGGTTGCAGAACAACCTGTTTTCTCCATCCTATTTGATTTCAATTCAGCTTGCCCGGAAAACTCAGATCTGTGCATCCGTGTGCCAGCTATGTTCGCTTCCCTATGGCACCACACAGCTTGCCACAAATTATCGAGACGATGCTCACGGCTGCACTTTCTTGTTACTTATCCTTTGGTTGCTCATATTTAATATTTGTAATAACCTGTGTCGTGTTTCCTGCAGCTGTAGCCGTGCGTTTCACTGGCAAAAGCTAATGTTGTTTAAAGGCGAATTTTTTTTCCATTCTGGGAGGGAGATTTTGCTGCTTATATATCAATATGATGGCTTGCAGTGTTCTGGCAAGCTGGAGAAAGGAGATAAGAATGAAAGAAATGCTACATTTCATGACCCAGTGGCTTATGCTCTGTGTGCTTCACTGTGGACATTTAACAATCACGAGAGAAGGTCTTCTATGCCCCTTAAAATATCCACATCTTTAATGTAAATGAATCAGAACCATTTTTTCATGGTTGGGTCATGCGACTTCGGAGTCAGAGGGGATAACAGTGGGTATATTGTATGTACGGATGAAAAGAGAGAGCTCCGATGCTGGAGCAGACACTTAGTACAGAGAGATATAATAAGGAGACGGCTAACTAGCCTCATGTGTTTTATTTCTGCATTACATTTGGTTTCTTTTCTGAATGCCCCTGAAATGAGAGGTGACGTGCAGGTCAGTAGGGTGCTGAGCCCAGGGTTGGGAGCTGGATCCGTTCTCAGTGCTACTGCTACCTTGCTGGGTGATTTTAGGTACATCTTTTCCCTCTTTGTTTCCATCCTAGCTTTTCTTTCTGTCCCAGCCATACCATAAGTGCTTTGGGTCAGGGATCATCTGTCCCTCTGCAGTTACTCAGTGCCTGGGATCATGGGTCTTGCTCTCCTCTCCGTTATTTCTGTAATATAATCATTATGAGAGTCCTGACTCATGCAAGCACATGAATCAGGGGGGTGGGTAGGGTTAAGACTGGTGCATCTGCCTGACGAGAAACAGGCCGGGGCTCGCAGGTGTCCTTTCTTACGGAGCCGAGGCTGCCTCTCCATCCCAAGCCAGGTTCACTGCTTACTGGTAAAGAATGGGCAAGTCAGGTTAGATTTTGATAGCTTCTCCATGTGGTCAGGATCTACCCCTCTGACAGGATCTGGCAGATATCAGCTTGCCATTTGCGTTAGAGATGCTGTGTCAGGACTCAGTGCTATGGAGCAGCAGAGGGAAGGAGCCCACCAACCCCAGTGCTCCTGGGTGGAGGTAACACTTGCAGGGCTTCTGCCCCAACCACAGCATGGACCTTTTGCCTGGCCAGGGAGATGCCACAAGGAATGGAAATACAGTAATGAAAATATGAAATTCAGACAATTGTCTTTCTTGGAGGAGCAAGTGGTGCACCCCACTGGTTCAGACAAGGTGGTTACTGCCTTGCTTTGTATCCCGTCCCACATCCCACAGGGCTGCTATCTCCTGCAGGTCCCTGCGTGGCTTTCTGTGCTTTCAGGAGCTTGCTGGGTCCCTTAAGAAGAGCAAAGCATTTTTGCTGAAGGTCATGCTTTCGGTGCCACTGCAGGAGAAGCTGTGTAAATGAAAGGTTTGCACAAAAAATGGTAGAGCCAGCCTGGAAAGCACATTTTTTTTCCTGGGCAGCTCACTTGCATTTCACAAAGGAGACTTGCCTGTGTCTGTGGTGATGAGTGTGGCTTGGCCAAATCCATGAGACATCTGGGGCCAACTCTTTATGCCAGTGATAGGTAAGAGGCTCTGATGTATGCTGATTTTGGATATTATGGAGCTGCATGTGAATTTTCATTATGCCCTCCATGGATTTCATGCTATCAGTGTGCGTGGCTGAGATGCACATGCAGCCCTCCAGCATACTGATGAGCCCGTGACATTAGTATTCAGCACCAAAAGCTGGAGCTGTTAGACGAGGAATAATGGTGTGAAGGGGAGAACTGATAAATGATTAGGCTGTATTATAGTATTGGCAGCGCTGACCCAGCTCCCGTGCAAAGGAGATTTACCAAGTACCAATTTAGAGCCTTAGCACCATAAATAAGTGACTGTGGAGGATATGTGTGTTTTGGGTGCTGGGTTTGTCACTGGGGAGTTTGCAGGGAGGGAAACACATGATTGACAAGGGGCTAGAAAAATCAGCAAGTCACAGGCTCCTCTGGCTGTCTGCACACACATGGTTTCTGTTAGCAGGGCATGTGAGCACCCTCCCCAAGTCAGCACAATACTTGGCACAAAGTTAGCTTAAAATTAGGCTCAGGTTTAGGTGCTTTTGTTGAACGGGGCCCTAACTACATGATCACATGTAGCACTTTGGGCTAAGAGTGCAAGGGGACTGCTGGCAGCTTGATGCATTCCAGAGGTTTCAACTAAAGGTGAAATTGCCCCTTTGGCATCTGAATTTGGGTTAAGTCGCTGGGGTCGGGGTTGCCCAAGGTGTTTGATATAGGGGCAGGTGCAGCGTACAGACTGAAGGTTACTGTGCAGAAATGCCCTGTAGCTGTGGGAGCCACAAACAGGTAAATGACTTTGCTCTGGTTTGTTGTGTTTAACCTTCGTTGCAGTCGATGGTTTATCTAGACCCGTGGATAAACAAAAGAAAAGCCCAGAGGCTAAATCAACGTGATGTTTTTTGTCTAGTTTTCAAACAGAGCTGATTTATAGTGGGCACAAAAATATGAGTGAGTGGTTATGCTTTTTAAAAATAAATTGAAGACAACATTTGCAATGAATGTCGCACATGACCTTGCCAACTTTTTCTGAGCACTTTTTGTGAGAACAATAGTGAGGAACAGCCTCTGTTTTTATGATTAGCTGAAAATGGTTGCGAACGTTTCCTTGACACCAGAGGCAAATGTGAAGCATCATGAATTAATATTTGCAAGGTGGCATTTTGAGGTCTCTGAGCTCAGCAGACCTGCAATAAAATGAGGAGCAGTGATCATTACTTTTGTTTGCAAAGCTTAGGGTAGGTAGTGACTGGGGAGCAATCTCTAAAATTATGTAGTTGCGGTAGATGTAATTGGGGAGCAGGCGGGGCATTTCCAATAGAGTGGATTCACTCCCTGTTGGTGAAGCAGGAGATGGAGAGAGATGCACCAGTGATATCTATCACATGCAGCAGACATCTTTGACAGTGATCTGCACTGCGGCAATTTTGTCTTGGCCAGGCGATTATTACTTGTCAGCACCAGCTGTTACCTGGAGGACCCCAGTTATCAATTACTTGAGGGCATTCTCCCCAGCATCGATTATTTTATTAGCTCCCTGACAAATCAGTCCTGTTGACCATCTGAGCCTTGGAGACCAGCTTCTGGTGGATGCCATTGATCCCTGGCCAACACCAAGTCATCTATTGTGGCTTCCCAGGAGGCAGGAGTTCCTGTGGGTCCCCTTCCCCCTTAAGTGGGGGTCTGGAAGGAGCCCTCGCCCCCCTGCCCGCTGCAGGATGCTCACGGCTGCCTCGTCTGGCTCCGTTTTCGAGTGCCAGGTGGGAGGAGGAGAGCGTGACTGTCCCACCACCCCAAACAGATGGCGTGGCAGAGCTGCGCCCTGGCCTCTGACAGCAAACACCAGGCCCCATTGTTTCCAGGGCCCCGAGAAAAGAGATGGGTGACACACAGGCAGCTGCAGAAAATCTTCTCCAGACTGTGCTTGTGCAATGGATTAAAAAAGAAAGAAAGGAAAAAAAAAAAGGACTAGTTATTCATTTTTGTTTAATGATGAGCAGTTCCTGTGGGGAGCGCTGAGCCAGCAGAGGAGACGGTCTGGAAGCAGTAGATGCACATTGCAGCAAGATCTCTTGGTTTGCCTTATTTTTAACCCGGGTTCTGCAGGAGCTCAGTGCCTCCCTGTTCAGTGCTGCCTGCTCCTAATCAGCGTCCTCAGGCATAAAGGCAGAAGAAAGGACCAATGCCACCAGGTGAACCCATTCCCACATCATCCTTGCAGATCGGAGCTTGTTGATCTGCAAGCATGAAACACAATGACTTTTCAAGCAATGCCATGGCCCACAGCCCTTGTGCAGCTTCAGCTGAAGCAGTCAGAGATGACACCAGGCTCATGCTGAGCACAGCTGCTTGGTACCCACTTCCTCTTAGCCCATCAGGGTGGCAAACACCAGATCTTCAACCTATTTAAACCACCCTGCCTTGCGGTGGCTGCGGTGGGTTTGGGGATGATGGTACAAACTGCTCTGCCCACATGCTGGATGCAGAATAAGCCAGTGCCTGGGACCAGGTCCAAGGAGCAGACACCTGAAAGCGGCAAGTCTAGATGGGAGGATTTCCAGTTTGCTTCAGATACCGCAGCCAGCTTGTGCGCTTTTGGCTCCTTCTCAGTATAATACAGCTCTTCAGAGCAGAGAGAAAAGATCCAACAGAGTGGAAATCTTTGAAATAGGGGGGAAAGAGCAAAACCACAGCCTAGGGAGCCTGCCTGAAAAAAAAAAACCAAACAAAAGGCAGAGAGGAAATGGGAAGCAGTGGACAGTATGTTACACAGTGTACAAGCCAACAAGCAATATCTGCAGGTCATCGATTCCTCTAAGCCTCAGAGAGGACATAGGTCCTTGGGTTAAATTACAGCAGTGCCTCTACCCACAGCCTCTATCATTTTGTCTCCAAATGCCCAGCAACAACAGTGACAAAAATAGTTTGCAAAGTCTGACAAAAATCTTGCTTTCACCAAGTTTTGCCAAGCCTTGTTTCAAGTATAAAGTGCTCTGGCTGTTACTCCTCAACTCAGCGCTGACCTTCCGGCTGCTCCGTCCCTCCCTGCTCCAACAGAGAGGTAGAAATGTTTGGTATTAACAAGCACGCCGCCAGCCCTTCAAAGCCGTCTTCCTAGCTGTGCCCCTCGATTATTATTTTTATTCCTTTTCCTGAATGTGTTGCCTTTAAAGTGAGATTTTCTTTGGTTTATAATATTTCACACTTAATATTTCCTTCGGGGCTGGAGGGCTGTGGAAAGGGAGCACTGGGGGAGTGCTGAAAGCAGCCTCCGAAGGGATGTCGTCAGCCTTTTTGGGCAGCCACGCAGCAGGGAGGGCTCGCTCTCGGCGTGCAGCGAGCGCGTTGGGCTCCCACCCTGGTGCAGGGATGTGGCATGGAGCAGATTCAGCTCCTTTGGTCATTCTTTATTTTGCAGACGACAGACTAAATTGTCCACAGCGAGGCAATTACCTTAAAAAAGATAATTTCAACTTTGCTGGGGTGATTGAAAAGAGCTCACAGAAAACAAGAACATTTAGCAGTGACTAATTTTTGCAGTTCATTTCTGGGAGTATCTATGTACTTGCTGAGCATTGGGATGGGAGTTGCAAAGTGGAAAGCTCTGAGATGCAGTGGGTAAATCAGGGGATAAACAGATATCCTCCCTGCTTTGAATTGCAGCTGATTATCTAGCTTGTTGCTATGCTTGCTCCCCCTGCAGCTTTTTTCTTATTTTCTTTTTCCTTTTTTTTTTTCCTTGGTATTTTGCTGACAGAGGAAACTACTGTCAGGCCACCTTGGATTTCATACAGCCACGCTGGCTCATGCAGCAGTAATGCAGATGGAGAGGACGCTTTTGCTGCGGCACTGAGCGGGCCAGCCGGGTTTGTCTGGCAGTGCTGGAGATCTAATGAGACACTCTCAGCATAATCCCAGACCTAACGAAAGGCAGGTGATCTGCCTCAGAGCGTGTGGTCTTTGATGCTAACGAGGCCAGGTATTAAGAGCTGTTGTACGGCGCGAGGCACTGCTGTGGCAATTGCCTGGTTTGCTGCTTTCTATGCATTTCGGGCTCATTTCTGCCAAGGACACTGCTGTTTGTCCTGCGGAGGGTGAGAAACTTCATGAAAGCTTCTTGTCAGCTTTCCCCATGACTTGCTTGGTTTTAGCTCAATTCCTTTTCCTTAGAAGGACACGAGGTGGAGAGAGGAGTACCTCCTGCACTCCTGCTGGAGCAGACATGAAGAACAGGAGACAGGTCCAGAGGCAGGGTCCTGCCTGCTCCCAGCCAAGCCTGAAGTTCCTCAGACGTGTACAGAGACGGGAAGATGTAACTGAAAAGGGAGTGACAAATGCACAATGCTGAGGTCTTCATTGGCATCTGCCGGGCTTGTTCTTTCTTTCCTATTCTTGATCTCATGGTAGTGTTCAAAGTCCAGACCTGGGAGATGGTGTGTCCTGCATTGTTCAGACAAATTAGACCAACAGCTCTGCCCCAACGAGCCTACATCTTGCCTCGGATAGAGGAGCTGTGTGCAGGCTTGTGTGCAAGGCTTTTTAGACATGGGACTCGAAAGAGGGAAGAAACTTCTTCAAAAGTATGCAGGCAGCTACGTGACTAATGAACCTAAAGTCTTCTGAACAGCCTGGCATCCCTTACTGTAACAGCCTGCAAATCATTATTGGTATTTTTAGGTCCCTGATGAATCTAACAACCTGGTGGGGGTGCCTAAGTCACTACTGAAAATGGGAATTAGGTTCCTTAGTCATGCCAACAAGATTAATCTTACCTGGTCTACCCAGCTAACAGCCAAGTGTTTAGCTGAAGCAGCTTCTCAGAGCTGTCTGTGTGGCTGATGGAGAGGGACACACAGCTAGAAAGGTGATTTTTCTCTTCCCAGGATGGGTGTCCAGAGACACATTACCTGCTAGAGAGGCTTGTCTCTGCCCTTTGACTGCAAAGGAGCCTTGAAGACTTCAGTCATCTCTAAGTTGGGTGTCTAAGTGTAAGGCTTGCAGCTTGTAGATGGATAAAATTAGATAAAATGAATCTTCCACATAGACACTTGTACAAGTTTTACCCTGTGTTTTTAAATAGTTTTGTATAAATAACACTGGGGAATGACACAACCCAGGCCTGCAAGCCATTAGCACTCTCCAGCATGCTGTACATTTCACACTGAATGCTGTTAGCAGCAGAGAAAAGGCCGAGCCAGACCTTCAGATCTAAGCACGCTCAAGTTTTGGAAAAATCTGGATCTGGAGGAGGATCTGAAGTTTTCCTCTGGCCTCTATCTTTACAAGGAGCCAAACCACTCTGTCCAGTGTTGCTGAGCCTTTCAATAGTTTCCTAACTATTTCAATCCAGCTGCTGCAGCCCTGGGTCCACCTTGGCTCCGGACAAGCTCCAGACGAGTCGTTCTGCTGGATGGACAACGCCTAGTCACAAAAGATACAAGCAGCAAAAGTGTCCTCTCCGTCTGTATTACTGCTGCATGAGCATCTCTTGCTGCTCTGTGACTAGGCGACACACAGCAGTTGTGCAGGGCTTTCCTAGACCTTAGCTTCTGTAGGCTGTGCTGAGCCACCTTGGATTAAACAGAGAACTATGTGGCCTCAGGTATAGACCTGGATTACGTTTACAAAACGGATGTGGTGCAAAACGTCCATACAAAGACATAAGCCAGCAGAATGGCTCCAGCAATGCTAGCATCTGCTTTGGGAGACGCTGCATGTAGGGAATGGCCACCTGATCAGATGCTGCTGTATTGCTATGGCTTCAGCAGTCACCACCCTTCAGCTGGGCAATAGTAACTGCCTGTTTCACCTGCCTCACGCACAAGTAACACACCTATACTTAAGCTGCTGTCATGAATTCATTTTAATTTGCAGGCAGGGAGCACTAAGAGCGCGTGATCACTTCCAGTGCTTGGCTGCAGAGCAGTATCTTCTGAGGCTTCTCCTGCTGAGCCAGCAGAACTCACCCTAACTATGCCCGTGGAGGATCCAAGTGCTGCCCACTTTATCCCCAACTGTTTGTATGTACCATGAACACTGGAGACAGTGCATGGAAGTTTTCACCTGGAAACCCACATGCCAGACGTGGTAAGCGGTCTCTCTCATGCAGGTTGTTCTGCTGGAGCCTCCACTCTTTCCATGGGCTGTTTTGCAACACCCTGAATATCTTTCTTTCCCCTTTATTCTTGGTGTTACTTTCAGCTTTTTGGTTTGCCTTGCTGCTGCCTTGCTCCCACACACCGTGACAGACTCTGCACAAGCCCTGAGCATTGCTTGTGGCTGAGCCATCCCATGTGGCAAGACAATGATCCAGAAGCGCAGGTGTTTTTGCGTTTTGTATTGGTATTAGTAAATCCTGGCAGGGGAATCTCATTTTTTTCCCAAGTACTACGGGCTAACAGGAGGTGGGAAAGGCCTGGAGGGGAGGAAAAAATGTGCGTGCCTCCTTGCGAAAGGTCTGCAAGGACTGGGGGGGGAATAGCTGGGGAAGGCGAGTGGCTGCGATGCAGCTGGAGTCTGCCCAGGTGAGGAGACAGGACAGGTTTGCTGATTTATTGGGGTCTGAGCGCAAGGTTTGCAACACTGGTGCTGTGCCATAGGCAAGAAACCTCACAGCCTTGGGCTGCTGTGCTGGCAGATGTGTCAGATAACACCTACACACTCAAATGCACGCTCACGCTCATGCACACACACACACACACACGCACTTCTTCAGCAAGGCTGTGCTGCTCATTTGAGCTCTAGTGTAGGATCACAGAGGATTTCCCTTTTTAGAGTCATGGAGTAAAGGACTTCATGGCATAACATGACTGCCCCGAGAAGCAGAGGAGATAACATACGAGTGAATCTGCCATCTGTCCCCGGAGTTATGAAACACAACCATAGCTGCGTCTGTAACTTTAGACAGCTCAAGTAGACCGAGGAAATTACAATGTGCTTCCACATGCGTTAAATCTAGGGCTGGTCCTGTGTTCCTCTGTGTATAACCAGGGTTGAATCCTTCTCCTTGCTGTTTTCCTTTAATTTAATATTCCTTGCAAAAGGACTGTTTCTCCTAACGTGCCTAATGTAAAACACGCTTGTTTGCTGACTGTGGCAGGAGTCTCTGGCTCACGCTACCCTGCACGTCGCCGTGGAGTCTGATGCTGGGAATGGTAATGACTCTGGGAAGTTTGACACTGAAACAACATATTGGGAGTATTTACTGGGCAGGGTAAGGGAGATGAATTAATTTGTTGTAAATAATTAGATCTGGGCTGGCTCAAAATGCAGAATAACGCTTGCTTTTGACTGGATGCTGGAGGATGCTAATTTTTAGGAAACAAAAGTGGATCCTTTCCTAGATGGCTACATTTGCAGACCATATTTGTGTTCCCTCTGAATAAAGTCAAAGGAAGTCTGGCCTGTGCTGAAAGCCCAGGCCAGTGACTCTCCCACACACAGGCTCGCAACCCCGAGCAGGGTTTGTAGGATGTACAAGGGAGCACAACAGGACCCCGCTGGCAGGAGGGGGGCTCCCCCCTGGAAGTGGGTTGCAAGCTGGAGGCTGGGTCCCCAGGGCAGAGGTTGGCCCTGGGAAGGGCGAGCAGCGTTTCCAGATGGGGTGGAATGAACTCATCTGTCATTGTCATTTTTTAAATTGTTTTCCTTGTTGTACTGCTGATCTTTTAATAGGGCATGATCCGAAACATGCTTCTTTGTTGTGGGTGGCATGTGTCCCTGGTCCCCGACGTCTCCGTGCAGACTGATGGGGGGGGACAGTCTGGGGACAGGCTGCCTTGTAAGGACATGTCAGAAATCTCCACCCTCGTCTAGAGCTGAGCTGGAGAAATGTCCCCTGTTCCTGATGGGCAATGAATTGTGATGAAGGGACACGTCCCCTTAGGCTGTGGTTTCACAACTGTATTAAAGCACTCCTAAAGACCGTCTTTCCAGCTGCTCATTTCTGCCTTTTTTTGTCATGCTAGTGGACTGTGGAGATCATCCAGGTGACAAAACCCCTCTTTTTTGTTTTTCTCCTAAATGAGTCTTTCCCTCCAAAGCACATCTATTCCCCAGCAGACCTGCATTGACCAGATGCCCTGCAGCGGGCAGAGCTGGTGGGCAGGGGATGGGGGACTCAGCTGAAGCAGCCCTGCTACCACACGTGAGACCACAGCTTCACTGTCCTTCTTTCCTTCCTATTTAAGCAGAGCTGGGTGATTCTCAGCCATCCCTGTAAAGAGCTCGTAGGTCTCTAGGGCTCGGATTTGCAATGAGCTTGTGCCCAGTGGAGCTGGACGCAGCCATGTTCTGAATAGCAAAAGGTTGCACAGCTGCATGGACACCTGCAGTACCAGTCCCGCGGGTGGGATTGCAGCCCTGCAGCATCCCACAAAAACAAAGGTAAGCTTAAGAGTCACCCAAGACTTTCCGTTAACAGGGGACCTTTTTACTCCCCTTTGTTTTTAGACCTCTGAGGTAGATTTGGCTCAGGTTTTCCGATTTTCTTTCCAACAATGCGCTTCTCTTAACAGCTCACGTAATTCCAGGATTCAGAGATTTAAGATATGCACTGAATCCCTCTCCTTGCCAAAACTGGGTCTGATGAGGCAACACAGTGACTAGCAAGGACACAAGCAGAAATTCCCAGCCTCACAGATGCTGCCGAGGCTGATTCACTTTGCAGCCAGGGCAGGAGACGGTAAGAGCGCGTTTGCCCAGCGGGTTCCCTTCTTTACACTTTATCAGAGCGGCTGCCATCAGCCAAAACACTCGCAGGGATTTCCAGGGAGTAATAATAACGCTTCCTAATCCCCTCAGCTCTGCAGCCAGCACGCCGTGTGCCACCGCCGGGACGGGATGCGCAGCGGGTGTGTTTGTGTGTGTCCCAGCTCCGGGCAGGCAGCCGACTTCAAAGAGCCCACAAAGCTTATGCAGGTCAGCAAGGAGCCAACGTGCTGCTATCCCAGCATGCTCTTATTAGGGGAACTGATATCCTGTTAATTATACCCTCATCTTGCCAGCCTGCCTCTGCTCCCGCACCCTTCCCCTCCTGCCTGCCAGGCGTTTCCGATCGGCAAGGAGACGCTGTCCTTTGCTTCTTGCTCATCAAGTCTTCACCTCCTTGTTAACTGCCTGACAGCTTGTTTCTTTGCTCCCTAGCTCCTTGTCCCTTTCCTGTCTGTCTGTCTGTCTCTGGTGGCCTCAGAGGTTTCCTCTCCTCTCTGGGAGGCACCTGGTGGGTGTCAGAGCGGTGTTGGCTCCAAGCACCCTGCCCTCCGTGCTGACCTGGTGTGCAGCGTGCGACCGCTCTCTCCTGCTTAATCCCACTTTGCTCCTACTCCTGAAGGTTGTGACTGAAGAGAGGTTTGCCAGAGAAGCCTTTATTTTGCTCAGATCATATAACTGCATGGGGGGGGGGGGGGGGGAGATGTTTTTGAGCACATAAGCCTTTCCTTAGGTCTGAAACAGAAACACTAATCTCTGAGCTGTGTAGCAGGTTGGGGAGGCTGCTGGATTTCACTGCACATGATGAGAAAAGATTGGAGCTGTGTGGGGAGCAGCTCCTGGAGCAATCGCACACGGGCACGGTCTGCCACCTGTGCAGCTAGGAATGGCAGAGCGGGTGTCCCCATGTCCCTTTTCTCCAGCTGTATCTGGATTCCTGAGGGCACCCAGCCCTCCAAGCAAGCAGAAGAAATACCAGCACAGATGCACAGGGATCATCGTGCTCCCATGGGAAGATCCTCCTCACCCGAGATGTTTGAGGCTTGTCAGTAGAGCTCTGGAAGCTGTGCTGCTGGCTTTGGTGGGTTGCCAGATGGTGCTCCAGCCCCGGGGGTCTAAATGTCCCCAGAATGTGCCCTTATCTGGTGCAGCAGGAGTAAAGAGAAAGTGAGCTGCTATCTCGCTGATCCCTGCTGGGACAAGTCCCCTCATTTTTCGCTTTGATATTCTCGTGCTGGAACAGCCCTGGCTTCTCTGGGCCCTCTTTTCTCACAGCCTGGCTGGGACTTAAGCCCCGTGTTTCCCAGAAAGGCTTGGGGAATCTTATCAATCTGCTATTACTATTTTCTTTTTCCTTCTCCTTTGAATTCCAGTCAGCTGCTGACTGTGAAAACACAACAAGAGGCTCAAATCAGTCAGCCCTCGGCATATTCAAATTGGCACCAGTTTGTTTGTTTTGGGGCTAAAGCCAGAGTGAGAAAGCCAGGGCTTTGAGATGCTGTGGGGATCACCTGGGAAAATACACACGCCTTTCATCTCGCCTCCGTCCCCCGTGGTCAGGAGGGCTCTGTGCCCCCCGCTGGGCTCCCAGCCCCCTTCTCCTCTTTATCAGCGGTGGGTCCCTGGCTGCGCCTGAGGACAGGCACTCGGCGATGGCCATATGACGTGGAGTGAAAGTCCCGAGGGAACAGATGTTTCCCTTTCAAGGAGCGTGGGGGCCGGGGGGGGGGGGGGGGGAGTTGGACAAGGTATCAAATACCTTTCAGGCTTTCAAAAATCAATGCTGGAAGCTGCTTCCCTTGATCACGGCAGTGAGCTGCTGGTAACACCTAACCCCTGGCAATGCTCCAAGAGAGGGACATGAATGCAGTAATGCAGGATTTGATTTTTAATCCGCCCCCCCCGCAGAAATGACATGTCCACAGATGCAGAGGTACTGGGCAGAGCTCCTCAGGCAATTCTTTTTTAGGCTCATGAAAATTTTCATGCATCCTTCTGAGCCCATAAAAACAGTGATTCTCTCCCCCTTGTAAGATCTGAGGGCCAAACTCCCCACAGTGGAAAGAGCTCCACTGTCCCTGCACACCAGTCCCAGTGTCACCACTGTTTGATTTTCTTCCATGCCCCGAGGTCCCTTGCTAGAAGATGATGGGAACAATTATTTGCATGAAGCTTAGGGGATCGCATCAGCCATTTCTCTGCTGCGTGGTCTTTTCTGCATACAGTGACAAACGTTTCTCCCCTGCTCCCCCAAGCCCTCAGCTTTTTCAGATTCCTTCATCTTCTTTCACCAAACCTTTTTCCTCTTTTTCCTTTGTTTCATTCAGGATTGTATCAGTTTTCAGGACACAGATCCGCTGCAGGCCAGGAATTTGCCCTTACTGCATCCTTTTAGCCTGCATACAGTACTGTTACTGAGTGATTGATACGAGTTCAGCTCAGCAGCCCCGGATTTGAAAAAGGAGGTTTCAGCTGGAGAGCAACATCCCAGGTTCTCCCTCTACACATTTGTCAAATTGGGGGATGAAGTGGCCCCTCTGAAGACGGCACCGAATGTTTATACAAACCTCGCTGCCCAGCTGCAAGCTCGGCTCTTTCATCTGCAGCTCGGGTGTTGCAGCCTGGAAGGTGCGATCCCACGGGGAGCCGGGCAGCTCCTGGCAGCGATGCTCCGACAGTGCCATCAGCCCTGCATGGCTCCTAGCCTTCAAACGCACCGTTACCGGAGCTGTGAAACGGGGACCTGGATCTGACCATGGGTTTTGAACATCTCAGAAATGAGGGGGTTTGTCAGCAGGTTCTGGTCTGATTTTCCAGTTAAGGAGACTGGTCCACAGGTGCTGTTTTTCCCACTTAGCCAAAATCTAGTTACAGGCAATTTGTGTTCTTCCCACTTTTTTCATCATCTCTGATACTGTTCCCTACAGGCCTTAAGTAAGAATTTGACATTGACCAGTCAAAATGCCTGGTATTTTGTGTCTCACCTTGTTTCACGTATTTGAGACCAAAATGTGTATAATCTATGTTTGCCAGCAACTCTGGAATTGGGATTGCTTGGCTTTGCTTATTATGTCCCTTCTGCGTTATCTCCAGTGGAAGTGCTTGCAAAAACCATTGCATAGACAGCCAGATTTTGCTGTGTGAGTCACTCGTGGTTTACGACCGTTATTTACTGTGCAGCAGATAGCAGTGCTGCCAGCGCTTCTCACCTGGCCATGGAGCAAACTGGTGGGTGCTGACGGTCTGGGCTGGCTTTAGAAACATGGAGCTGTAGGTTAACCCAGCAGGTCTGGATGGGGAAAGTGCAGGATTTGGCTGTGGTATTTAGCAGGTATCCATAGAGCAGGATGGCTTTTGGCTGGAGACCTGTTTGGTTTCAAAACACTTGTCTGAGGAAGAAGGCTAAGAGGACAGATGTACTGAAAGAAGCAGCCTCGGAGATTGGAGTCATCTTAATCTGGTTGAAAACTGTGTTTTACACTAATTTAGCCCAGATGGGTCACCGCCTTGGCGGACATGTTCAGACCTCTTGTAAGACTGCACAGAGCCCCGGTGGCAGTGGAAGTGGTCCCTTGTGCCATGCTATAGGATAGGGCCTGACCCAGGTGCCGTGATGCTGCAGGGCTGCAGACAGAAGCCAAACTTCATTAATTAGAAAATTAAGAAACAGCAAAGCTCTTTTATGGACCCAGGTGGTTGTGAGAGCACCCCCAGAGAGGGGCTGGGGTGCCCCCGGGCTCCCTCTCCCAGCAGCTCTCTCCCTTTCCCCGCTGTGACACTGCATCTTCCCATCCCAGCCGCTCTGGTTGGGAATGTTGGATGGGCTCCTGCTTGAAGCATGCTGCCTTTTTATTCAGGTGAAGCTGCAGAGGAAATCCAGCAATCTTGAATTTCCTCACTGTGCTCAGGGATGCTTCTCCCTTCCCCACTGCCTTTAGCCCAAACTGGTGCTTGAAATGCTTGTTTGGGGAAAGCATAGGACATAAAGCATACAAGCAACTGTCTGCAGCTGAGGGAAGGTCATAAAAATGGGGATTACCCCCTTTCCACACCGCAGCCTGCTTCCTTCCTCCACGGGCTGTGAAGACCTCTGAGGAGGCTGCAAAGACACATGTGTATTCCTGGAAAAGTGAAGGCATGTTAAATGAATACCACAGCTCAAAAGCAAGGCTGGCTTTTGCTGGTGGAGCAGCTGGGGGAGCAGGGTTAGGAAGCAGCAGTCATGTCAAGTGCTTCTGCAGGACTGGCTGGGGCCACTGACACTGAACGGGGCCAAGGTGAGCTGGCAGGAGCAGGATGTTTGCTTGGACATGAAGCTCTGCAGAGGATCTCAGAGTGCTGATCTGATCATGCTCTGGGCATAAAAGGTCATGAATGGCACCACATCTAACTCATACAATTGCTATAAAAGCTCAACATCTTAAAAGTATTGAGCTATCCATTTTGGGTTCCCTTTATTTTGCCTTCTTTGGGTTTTCAGGCTTTGGTTCCCAAATTTATAGGTACAGAGCAAGCCGAGGTACAAAGCAGAATTATTTCAAGGTAAAAGACCAAGCAAGTGGATTAAATTTTGGCACTGTTTCATTGGTCTGTAATGCAACAAACACTGTCTTTTAAGCAACATTTGCTTTCAGTTGCAACAATAAAAACCTAGCTCAGGGGGTGAAGATCAATTTGGAGATGTTCTGAGATCTTTCCATCTTATGCACTATCATCACAGACCTTATAGCAGAGGTGAAATGCCTCCCAAGGACTCCCAGGGCATGGCAAGGCTGCCACGGGTGAGGAACTAGGCACTGACAGGGGGACTTGCCCCAGACCACCAAATAAATGCGTGAACAAATCTGGCAGGGGCTTTTACCTGGGGAGCAGAAACCCCACATTTGCAACCAGTGCCACCCAGTTGGGGAAATGGCCTGTCGGGAGAAAACGGCCCAGGGTTTCTGCTCATGTCCAGCCTTTGGTGGTGGATTATTTTTCTGTGCAGGAGAGATGATCAACTGTGACCTTATTGAGAGCAAGGACCTGTCAGGAGCTCCAGGCTCCAAGGAGGCCCAGGTCACTGGGCTCTCTTTGAGAGCTGCAACATGCACCCTGTAGCAAAGTTTAAAATGCCTTTTCAGAGTCACCTGCAGCTTTTTCTTCTATCAGATTTGGCTCCTTGTCTGAGAGGCAGTCTCTGAACCACACCAAGGCACCATGTTGATGTAGTGGTAACTCCATGGTTGTGTTAAATCTGTGGGTTTTATAATGGGGTTTGTTCCTCCCGCAGTTCATCCCTGAATTCAAACCAGGCAAAGCTTTCTCTGCACAATAACTACATAACTGGTGGCCTCTGTTCAACATTTTTTCTGCTGCTGGTGGGACAATGGGGCATGTGGCTGATACAAGAAATGCTGCCTTTGGACAATATTTTGGCATAGGTCTGTAGGAAAGATTTTACAGCAAATGCCTTACTTTGCAGTCAGCTGGCTGCATGTTTTTGCCTTCCCTGGTAATTACCAGCTCCCTAATTCATTGTATCTGTTTCAGTGGCTTTCAAAGCACTTGTGTCTTCTTCTTCAGTTAATGGCAGAGCCGTGTTGTCTTAGACACGGACACTTCTGGAGGAAGAGCCCATTTTTGTGCCAAGAAGCCCTGTCTCCACGTATCCATCTCAAAGGCACGCGGCGCTCGCAGCCCAAACACCGATACACAGGCATTACTGTCCTTTGTGCCACTGGGGGGCTTTGCAGGGGGCTTATCCCAGCCGCTCTGCCTGGCGTGCAATTGACCCCGCTGACGCAGGGCAAGCTTCAGGGTTTCAAAGCCTGCCTCAAGTCCCTGAAGAGTTCTCCGAATTCCCGTCCTGTCTGCAGGGTGCTGCTGGCTCCCCAGGCAATGCCCAGTCCCATGCAGCCTTTTATTGTCCCCAAGCCCCACTGCCAGAATCCTAACCATGCCCTGTGCAAGTGAGTTTGCTGCTGGTGAGCTTGCTTGGAGCGAAAAAGCCCCTCAGGATAAGACTTGTGCTTCCCACCAGCCTCTTCTAGAAATCAGTACGAAGCAAAAATGACAGCAGGATGATCCAGCCGGTCTTTCATCCCTAACGCGAGGCTCCTAATGAGAGCCTCCTCCTTCTGCCATGGAGCTGTGCCATTGTCCCTCTCTATATTGTTGCAGTAGAGCAAAGAAGGCGGGGGGGAAGGATCATTTAGCACGTGAAAGGCACCTCTTGTATGGGGCTACATGCATGGCACAGTTCAGCTGGGGTGAGCAACCAGCTCCTGCCAAGCCATGATGTATGAGGCAGAAAGGTCAAAAGTTCTCCTTTACAATCGGCAAGAAAAGAGAAGGCAGGCGATGGTCACTTAATTTGTGGATTTTTCCCTCTACTTGTCAAGAGGAGTTTGGGCTGCAGTGATGGATAAGTCATCAATTAAAGTCGGACGCTTGGTCTTTTGTCTCGGTTCCTAAAGGGCCCAATTCAAGCCCCGGCCAAGTCGATGGGAGTCCATCCACCAATGCCAGTGGGTCCTCGACTGGGACTATGAAGGCTGTGGAGTGACTGGGTTGAACAGCCTGCCTTTCTTCATGCTCAGCATTGTGCCTCTCGGCTCCCCAGTTGCTGCTGTTATCGGGCAGGACATTTCCAGAGCTGAGTCTTGCGAACACTTGCCACCAATTCCTTACATTTCTTTCCCTGGTCCCTCTCCACGCAGCTGCTTTGACGTGCAGCAGGAGCAAGCAGCGAGTCGTGTAGTGCACCAGCTCCTCACTCATGCCTTCCTGCTTATCTGACCATGTATACTGTTAATATCTCCTCTAAGGCACTCGGCTCCCATGATAACACTGCTTTATCAGCAAAAAGCCTTTAAATATTTTGCTGGGGAAAGGAACATTTCCACAATTTTATTGCAGTATATGTGGCCCCTAATGGTTTGATCCTGCAGGACCTGCTCTGCAATCAGCTCATGCAGTCCTATACAAGCACAGGCCGTCTGGCACCCCCTTTCATTGGGAAGTATTGTCCCATGTTACTCATTGCACACAATGGTATAGGAAGACCAAGTCAGATCCACAGGCATGAAGGCTCAGTTTGAACGTGAAGTCTGTTCTGACAGCAAGGGGTGGCTCAGCCTCTCTGCTCGTGCCTGGCAGGGAGTCCTTGCTCTTAGGTGCTTATAACAGCTTCTTTCCATGTGGGATTGAGACCTCAGTGTGTGCACCAGACGCTTCCTCCTCCCATGTCCCGGTGCCCAGGTGTGCAGGCTGGAGAGACACTGGAACCATGAATGTGTGGAGGTCACCACCTCCACAGCCTGGACTTATCTTTGCTAGAGGCCTGGTCCAGACACTGACTTTCTGAGTTTAGTATAGAGGGAAAAAGAGATAACATGAACTTTCTCCTTTGTTCCCCTGTGTCAGCCCCAGCTGGAGTGAACGTGCTTCCAGCCATGTAACATGGGCATGGCCAAGTGGTTCCCTCCATGAAAGGGTATAATTAGGAAACTGAACATATTTTCCACCATCACTGGTCTTGGTTGGCCTGAGTAAAAGCATCTCTCTTTAATATAGATGCACAGGCTGTTTCCTTTATGTTGTGCAGGCTATGTGAAGATTGTTCCTCCTCAGTCTGAATGGAGAGGTTGGAGACTATGGGATTCTCTCACAGAACTGGCTGGAAAACCTTCATTGTCTGGTCAGAGTCTGCAGACACTGTCACATTCCTGAGTGCTCACAGACTGGATGGTTTATATTGGCATGGGATGAACAGGCGGTAATCTTGTCTCTGCTACATGTCTCCTTGGAGAGTTACTCCACTCTCTGCTCTTTGCTGGCCCTCATCAGGACCTGGCATAAAACACTATGAAAAACTGTTTCTTATGGGAGTGGAACAGAAGCTGGTTTTGTGTTTTTCAGTCAGCCTATTTTCTTACAGTGACAGTCATGGGGAGGACACAGTTGTGACTTCCATTGAATAGATAGCTCGGCATTTTGATTTGGAGTGAGTGAAAGCATTTTGGAACTCACCAATTAAAATGGTTTAGATAATAAGTAAATACATATAATAAATATTAAAAAGAATTGGAAAGTGCATGGAGACACGTTGTGCCTAAGGCCAAGCTGGCATTTGTAGTCCTCATGTCTATGCCGTGGTTGTTTCTGGAATACTGCAGCTCCATGAAGATATTCTAATACCAGTAAATGTATGTGCATGTGTATTTTATGTAAAGGACTGGATGGAGTCCTAGAGCTGTATTTTCCAGGGTCCTGTTTCTTAACGCCTGGGACCATGTTCAAGAGGTCAGAGGAACCCAGATCTCCTGATCAGAACATGGCCAGAAGAGTCCTGGAAGACTCTCTAGCCTAGGGGACTGTTCAAGTTATGAGTGTTGGTTTTGGATGATGGCAAAGGTTTAATAAATGCTGCAGCTGTAGAAAGCACCCTCACTGGAGAGTATAACTCTCCGTGTCAATATATGATTTACATTTCCAGCCTGCATGTATCCAGGCTGCATGACTCAGTCAATGGGGTGGGCAGATGCAGCGCTTACTTTGGCAGAATAGTTCTTCAAGTCTTGTTTAATTAGAAATGAGACCAGCTTCCTGGAGATTGTGGGAACCTCATTAGCAGCACAAATAGAAACTTGAAGAGGCCAACTCAGTGGGAAAAGGTTGCTTGCGAAGAACTTTACTTACCAAGAACTTAACCTCTTCAAGAGTTGCGTCTCTTAGGTACAGCAGAAGGATTTATGGCTGGAATACAAGGTCTCTTACAATCTCCCAAATGTTGGAGGAATTTTTTTGAAATGTGAATTAAAACCTCTCAAAATAGTAGATAAAATCTTTTTGCCTCAACAGTCTCCAGTTATTCTTAGGTGTCCTCTCTTGAATTGGTTTTAATTCTTATGTCTATCTTGATGCTCTTCCACCGTTTGGAGATGCTGATTGCGGATTTGCTGCCCTCATCCTTGTCTCACTTGGCAATGTTACCTTATATTTTAATATGTCAGTCTATAACAAATCCAGTGGGTTTTTAAATATTTAAGATGTGATAACAGGAGTTTAGATACCAAGTTCACATATATACACCTAAATTTAGTTC
This sequence comes from Mycteria americana, assembly GCF_035582795.1. Taxonomy (NCBI): domain Eukaryota; kingdom Metazoa; phylum Chordata; class Aves; order Ciconiiformes; family Ciconiidae; genus Mycteria; species Mycteria americana. The sequence continues at coordinate 68,455,697 of NC_134369.1, read as the reverse complement.
ACCTAATCTCAGATGACATCCCACCTATTGTGTCTTGAGGTTTTAGAGAGGTGTATCTATGAAGACTAAGCACTGTCTGTCTGTCTGCTTCAGGACTGGCATGGAAGAGAGCTATAAAATACAATTAGAGTGCTTGAATTGTTGCTCAGTAAATACATGTACTTACTTGTGTTTATGTGAACTGGATGGAGTCTCAGGGCTATGTTTTGCAGTTGTTCTGTTCTCTTTAATTTTGGAGCAATGCCGAAGAGGCTAAAGGGACCCAGATCTGTTGATCAGAGCAAGGCCAGAAGAGTCCTGGAAGAGCAGCTGATTGTTAATTTCCTGTCCCCATCCTAGCCTCACGCTGGCAACGTTGCCATATATTTCGGAGGACAATATGTGTTGGTCTACATATTTTTTTTCTACCCTAAAGACATGATTATCCTCCTGCTTCTTTGGCCTAGTCAGATATAGAGAGGGAAAAACAGGATGCCTGTATCTACCTACTACTACGGCCTTGTTCACAAAGTCACGAGGACGAATGAGGATGGGATCTTTTTGTTGTTAATTAAATGCATCCCACCCAATCAGGAAAGAAATCAAATCTCCAGTTAAAATAAAGGAAGATCAAATAAACATACTGTATGTTTTGAAAGACAATATTGTCAGTGGGAGGGGGATGGATCAGGGAGAAAAAGACCAAGCGGTCTTTCTAGAGGAAAGACCTACAGCTAACCACCTTGAATAGGAAGGCTTCCCAGTCTTCCCCTTACCCTTTCCCCCCAGGAAAAGGGTAAGCATATCTTTTCACAGACAACTCTTGCAAGACATGAAAAAAGCTTTCTGCTGCAATTTTCTCTTCTGGAATTATCCCAGGCTGAAAGAGCTTTGGTCTCATGTTGATGAAAGTCAAAGGACAGGGGCAAGATTTCTCAAATCCCTGTCATTATTGTGCTGGAGAAATAATCCTGGTTTCCTGAGGTCTTTGAATCTTTCCTACTGCTGCCAATAAATGTAACTTATTGCAAAGGTTACAAAAAAGTCTCCCCAGACCAAATATCCACTACAAAGAAAGTGGTTTGCAAAAATAAAAGAGAGAGACTTGCTGCCTTGATTACAGCAAACCACTAAGTGCTTAGAGGAAAGATGGAGCACATTGTACTCCTTGGTTCTTCCCACAGCCTCTGCTGCTTTCAGGTAGGAACAGATCTTGCCGTCTCTGCAAAAAGACCAAACAAACCGCCTCTGTTTCCCTGTGCTTATACCACTGGATTTTTCCTCCAAATCTACAGGGTGCCTTTCAGGGTCTGCACTAATGGCGATGGACTTATACATGTCCCAGTCTGCCTATGCAACCAGTGTCACTGGACCATGTTTGCTGCTTTGTAACTGCTGTGGTCTTGCTCTAGCTCCTGCTGGCTGGGATTTTGCTTAAGCTTGATCTGCAAAATGAAATCGGTGGGGTGGCTTCACCAGCTGGGTAAGTTTCTACATCCCAGTGGTGTCAAGGCCATGCCAGGGATGTGGTTATAAATGCCCCTTACCCCGATGCCTCTGCATGTGGTCCCATTCCTGTAAGGGTGCATTTGCAGGTGACACATTTGTTCCCTACCCTGCCTTTCTCTTCATGCTAAGAGAGCATTGCTTTCTCCCAGCTCCTCCAAGTCCCTCCTTTGGTGTCTCTTACGGGCCCAAACTAGTCTAGGGCTTCAGCACTCTACCTAGAAGGCAGTTTTCAAGAATGCCCCCCAAAACAGAGCCTCTCCCCAGGTTTTAGCTACCCCCCCCAGGGGCAGCCTGTGCCTGGGGGACAAAACAGAGGGGAAAACCCAGAAAGTTTTAAGAAAAGTAGATCTGCCGCTCTGGTGCTGTGCATGGGGGATGCTGTGGCGATGTGAGCTGTGTGAGGTCACGGGTTAATACAAAGAAATGCTGCCTGTGGAGATGTCAGACTGGCTGAAAACTCACCCTGGGAGCTTGGTCTTGGGGAGGCAAGGAGGAGCTGGGGGGCTATAGCCGGCTTTTCCAATGTTTTGAGTGGGAGCCCTGATGCTCACTAGCTAAGACTAGGACCTTTATTTATATTAATAAACATTAATAAACATTCAGCATGGACTTGTGTGTTTGTGTACACACACCTCTATATTTAACTAGCCAGGCATGTGCTCCAGAGCTGAGTTTTCACACTTCTTTTATTTGATTTTTATCACTATCTTGAGCATAGAAATTTCCGCACAATTAATTGAAGTGACATATGCTTGCCAGCAGCCAAGTCTTAATCCCATCCTTCCCTTTCACCATGTTTCTGATTATGCTGATGGCAAATCCTCCTTGTTTGACTCAGCTTTGCACTCAGAGTGGATGCAACAGGAGCCAAATCTTCTCTTAGAAGCACAGAGATATTTGCCGAATGTCCCGCGGGGTCTCAAGTTTTTGCAGTAATAAACAAGTGCTTCGTTGGCTTCTGAGACTGATGTGAGTAGTTATCAGAAACTGCAAGCAGTAACCAGCTCCTAAATCACATGTCTGGTAATCCAGAGCCATTATTAGTGATAAGCATACTTTGGTAGGGTCTCGTATTCCTGAATGTAGCCCTCATTTTCCTACATGCTTCAGACATTTGACAAAAGGCAGTCTTGCCTGACATAGCTCATGGGGCTGTATGGCCAGGGACAATCCCCCCGCAGCACTCACACCCATTCTGAGCTACAAGTTGTGCAGGAGACCCAAATCTCAAGCAATGACACAATTAATAGAGGAAATCCAAATCTAGAACCCACCCTGCATTGCTGCAGACAGCACAGAAATGTGAATTTCAAATCTCTGGAAGGGGACTGAATGCAAATGCTGTCAATGCCTGTGCATCAGGCTGTACAGACAGGTGCAGCCCGCTGTGAGCATCCTTTGTGAGTCATGGCAGAAAGCGACTTATGCTAAGCACAAAACACTTTGCTGATCTTCCCAACTAAAATCCCCAGAGCTCTAATCATTGCACTGATGGTGGAGGTGAAAAGCCAGCAATTTTTACTGTGTGAGAAGCTTTGATTTCCTGTGAATCACTTCCTACTATAAATCAGCTATAGGCAGCTGCATCCACTTGCTCCTCAGGATAGAAAAATATACCCTGCTGCTAGACAGCAACACAGGCGCCAAAAACATCACGGGATCAAAGGGCACTGCGATTTATCCCAAGCAGAATCTAAACAAGCCTGTCAGCTTGCCTGGACCATTTGTTTATTTTAGCTGTGGACATCCATGTCCGTCCAGTGTTGGGGGATGGATTTATCATTAGCATCATTTGTCCCATGTCTGAGCTCGCTCTAAATGTCCCTTTCATTCAGCATCCTGATGGCTGGTACCAAATCTGCATAGGGAGCATTTTCCAAGGGCTCAGCACTGCAAGAGGAAACACGGATCTTGTCTATGCTGGGACTGTCTGACTGGCTTCTTAGAGAGGGAAGTGTTAATGTTTCAGCTGCTCTTCCTCCTTTTCCTGACAAAGCCCAACCAAGAGCATTGCCCAAAAGTTATTGTCCAGAAACACCAATAGCTGGGGTTAGTCTCAGTGTAGGAAAAATATTTTGTTTCTTCTTGACCCATCCAGGCTTCTCTGCAGGGAACTGTTTTTCAGTCTGTCCTTCTGTTCCCTGGTCGAGAGAGCTCAGTGCCCCCTCTGAATCCCTCCCCGAACTTCCCAGAACTGCAGAGTTTTTCTCTGGAAGCACAGGGCAACTGCCACGCTGGTCTGGAGAAGGTCAAACATCCTTCTGGGTTCCCAGGAGCAGACCTGCCAAGTCAAGTGATGTTTTGGGTTTCTCCCCCCACCCCCCCCGCCTCCCATGTAAAGTCTACAGAGGGTAGGGGAGGTTTGGCCTTTTTCTTTGGGAGATTCACGTGACAGTTGTTTTTTCTGATGCTATCTCTTTGGCACTCAGAGCAAGGATGTTTCAAAGGACAGAGGAATGGGGTTGGGCTATGAGAAAAAAATAGGTTTAACATCATAGCGTCTCCTTGTCTCTCCCAGCCACCACCACTCTCTTGCACAGTGTTGCTCCTTCATCACCATGGATGTGACAAGAAAACACCCTGAAACTTCTGCGTATGGATAATAGAGCAACTAGCAAATTAGGCAACCCTAATTACACCAACCCTTCTTTCTTGCGGGGTGGTGGTATGTGCAGAGTAGAGCAAAATGAGTGTTTGTCAAAACCCGAGGCTAGTTGGCATTCAGTGCTGCTGTGTGGGTCCAGGTATTCACAGAGCTTAGCTCTGTGTTTGCAGGCAGCGTTTCAAAGCTGTCTGGTATCTGGGGTCTTCTGAAAATACCACCAAAGGTGCCTACGTTAATTGACCTCTGTATGAATGGGAAGCCTGTTTAAAAATCCCCGTGGCAGTCTTACAGAAAAACATCCCTCCACTTTGAAGCAGAAGGGCTGAAAGGACACTCTCTCTCGCACCTCCAACAGAGAGTGCCTGTGCGCACAGGGGAGTGCGGCAGGAGAGCTGCGGCAGCTCCCACGCAGGCGGCTGCTTGGCCGTGGTCGCACCGGCCCACCAGCTCCTAGCACCCGGGCTGAGTGTGACTACGTGGTGTCCCAGGTCTTTCTGTGCTACTGTGTGCACGTCATCTGCATCTGTCATGGATGGCTGGAGGGAGGGATGGACATCCATCATGGATGGATGCAGAGGAGGACATCCATCGTATATGGAGTGATGGGCATCCATCGTGGAGGGATGGATACCCACAGGAGCTGATTCCAAAGGCTCCATTGACCAGGCATCATCTACCTCCTGCCTTGCTACACAGAACCAATTTCTATTGGAGTTAGGGGCTATTGCCTTTAAAATTTTAGATCCTATAGCTAGTGGCAGGGACATACCTGGATCTCAAGAGATCTACCACACAGGTGGATGGTGTGCACCCCAAGCATTTGTCACCCAGCCCTGCTTCACTTCTTTCTTATTCTGTTCTTGCAGGAAAGACCTGAGGCTGTGAGAGGAAGAGAGTTGATGAATGGCAGTAGCAAGGGGAGATAGAGGGAAGAAATGAATGGCATGGGAATCTCTTCTGGACATGTTTTTAAAGCTGTCACCCCGATGCCTTAATCCATCTGGTCTGTGACATTCAAAGCATCTTTTTGGTTTGAGAAAGGAATGTGGGACTAGACAAGAGGTAGTTAAGATAATAACAGTGACCTGGGTTCCTTGGCAAACCAGACCTGTTCACAGAGTGTGCATTTGAACACCTTGTTCCAGATTCAGAGAGAAGCAGAGGTCACTGGTGCTGGATGGACTGGCACTGCCTGGAGACACTGCGGTCATGCTCCAGGATGTGGGGATGGTGACAGAGATTGCCCTGCAGCACAGAAAGGCTGGTCCAGGCTGTAGAGTAGAAACCACAGCTCCTTTTTCATTGCCCTGTGGAGCCAGCTTGGGCCGTTGGTCCCTGGACAAAGGAGACACAGAAGTGTCTCGAGGAATGGAGAAGATGCTTTGCACCATAAGGCTTAGAGAGCTCTGTTTTCTTCACAGAAAGGAGATGGTGAGGTGACTTGATTACCTTCTAGCAGCATCTCTCTGGAGAGGAATCTCTGGGTACCGCGCAGGAAGGACAGAGCAAGGACCTGTGGCTGACAGCAGACAGACACAAGTCAGAATTAAGCTGCACATTTATCACGGTAAAGTGATTAGCCACGGGAACAAACAACCAAGGAAATGGTGGAATCTTTTTCTCTCGAAGCCTGTTTTCCTGGCAAACACAAGGGATTGGGCTCACCGTAAGAACAGGAGGAAATGTAAGAGTCAGACGCTGCCAGGTGATCCGATGGTATCCTGGCCTTAGGCTCTTGGAATTGGTGATGTGAAAGGATTTCATCACCTTCACATGCTTGGATGAACAGTGTCTATGCTTTTAACCTGATGTGCTCAAAATCTTAAATAACGATGCAGTAATTGTGTCACATTGGCATCTCTCCATGTAATACTCATATTGTTAAGCCAGCTTTTCAAAAATTCAGCAAATGCATCTATTTCTAATAGGCATGCAATGTATAACATTTGCAAATGTTCTCACAGCTGGGCCATCAAAGAAAGCTCCCTGTAGTGCTAACAGAATTTTTATCAATAGCTTCTATCTGAGCTTCTGGTGTTGGTGTGAAATAGCCATTATGGCCAACGGTAAATGATTTCCAATTCCTAAAGCACAGACTTGGCAAAGCAGGGCTGAGGTTGCTTTTAACCTGCTCTGATCATATCCACTGTAGGCTGCAAGTGTGAATAATGCATAAGGGAAAAGGCCTCTCTGCATCTGAGCATGGGCAACATTTAGAGAAACAGAGGTGTAGAAATTCAATTTCGCATTGTTGAGGCAGAACAATAACATTAAAAATTCCTACTGTGCGGTGGGCTCAGAGTCAGCCATCTAATACAAACAAAACCCTGTGTGCTGATGCAGTGCACCAGTATTTCAGGGAGATGGTATTGAAGAGTGGTTATACTACACAGCACTTTGCTGATCCCCACCTGAAATCCCAGGAGCTCTAGTCTTTGCACAATAGCACAATAGAGAGGAAAACAGCAACGTTGGGACCCTACTGGGAGGTGGGATCACTTGTTCCTGCTCTCCATCAGACATGGATGCACACTAGGGCTCACAGGAGATCCCCTCTCCCCTCGAAGGACCCATTCTGCTCTGCAGGTTGCATGGTGAGCTGTTTGGTGGTGGCGATGAAGAGGCAATGACTGTGTTGGACTCACTGGTCTGCAGAAGTGCTATGGCCTCTCCTGGAACCACCACCTTGCCTGGGGCGAGTCCCAGTGGGAGCAACCATGGTCTCTGGCATCCACAAATGGTATCTAAGAAGGGGAGCAGAGCCCTTGGCTTGTTCTCAGGGAGGAGAATTCTTAATTTTTGACTGTGGCTGTATTTTGTCTGCCATACTGCAATCCCTGGTACTGCCTCTGCCTCTGCTTGCCCTTCAGGGTAGTAGGATCTGCCCTGTTTGATAGTCAAACCCCTTGCACTGAGGCACTGGGATCAGAGTCAGTGAGCTATACTGCAGGAATGAGGATACTTGCACATCTGGGCACCGCATTTGCTTTCATCTGCAATGCTGATATATGCAGTTCCCTGCACACGGTAGCCTGCTGTCAAGGTGTTTGTATGGCAGAGTGGTGGAAACTTGGCAGTGGAGAGTGTGTGAACTGGGATGCGTGTGCTTATGACATGGCATAATGCCAGGAGGCAGCACCTGAGGGGCCCTGAGAGGTCATCAGGGCTGAAAAAGGACAGCAATTATCATTCTGTAGAAACCTGCCACATTTTTGTCAAGGTGAGGACCTCTGAAAGAACCCTACCCACATGACTTGCTGGTTTCCTAAGCTAGCTGTTTCAGATCCCTCAGAACGGGTTCACAGATTCCCCTCCACCCTCAAATCTCAATTTTTTTTTCTCCAAAACCTACTTCTTCCTCTTGTCTGTGTGTCCAGCACCTGATAAGTAATGTGCTCCTGAGGCATCACTTAAACCTGTGTAACTGGGGTTCCCCTCTCCTTAACCTCATCCTAGAGAACATGATTTTAAAAATAGGAGAAAATCCATTAAAAACAAAACTGGAAAGAGACTAAGAAAGAGGCAGAACAAACTTTTACTGAAATTTTAGTGGAGTTTGTGAACATTGACCATTTCCAATGTTTTTTACAGATGGACTCCCAGGTCTTAGCTCTCTGTTTGTGTATATGTAGAACATAAAAACAAACCAAGCCCAATTCCTACATGGGGAGACTGGTATGAGCAGGGACCTCTCCCCCATTTCTGGGAAAAGGAATGAGGTCCCGTGGGGTAGGCGTGGGGATGTAATTAGCTCTCCAGCTGCTGGCAGGATGTACTTGATGGTTCATCAAGCAATGGGAGGCTGACCCCTCTCCCTACAATAAAATGTTAAATATTTTTCAATGTGCAATAATTTGTGCTTGCTTTGACCCTGACTCTGTTAAGTCTTGTGCATGGCGGTTCAGCTGTTTTAGGAAAGAGGGTCTATTCTGCCTCCTCTATAGATGGCCACAGGGCAGGGAAAACAAATGCCAAATGTGCTATCACTGGGGAGAGGAACAGTTGATGCATCTTGATCTTTTTTTCTGTATCTGATTCTTTTAATCAACTTTAATTGCTCCACATCCATAAAAATTACTGCTGAATCCACTGATGAATCCACATTTTCCTTTGTAATAGCAACCAAGAGCATCATAACAGGCTGGTGGATGTTTGGAGGGCCATGGACAGTGCTGTTGGAAAAAGCCTGAGAAAGTAAATCCCACCAGTCATGTCTATGGTGCTAGGATAACACAGAACATTTTTCAAAATTCTTGTGATATTCACAGTCTGAATGTACCTTTATGTACCATGGGCTTGTTCATTAATTGTGTCCCTGCAGTGATCACAAGGGTGAGGTGTATTGTGCGCTATTTATATACAATTTTTCTCATGCTGAAGAGGCCCCGTCACGGGCTGCTCCAAATGAAAGGATATTTGTGTGCCAGAAAGCAGCCCCATCACAGCTCAAGACAAGAGCCCTCAGATGATGACAGACGGAGTGAGGAGTGCAATGAAATAATGAGAAAGTACTGAACAGCCAGAAGTCTTAGCACATGACTAGCCTTATTCATGCCTTTTTGTAGGCATCTTGGTAAGGGACAGTCTCAGAAGGGAGCTGACACTGCTCACAGTGTAATTCTGGGGAGCACAAGGAGTGACTAAGAAGTTGCGAAAAAAAGGGAGAGATCCAAGTCATGAGGCCAAGGGAGGAAAGACTTGACAATGAAGAGCACAGCTGGCTGTTTCAAAGTGACTGGGAGGACACAGCTGGAAAACTGGTCCTGAAGGCAGGGAACCATCCCTGGAGATGGAGACTGCAGGGTGGGAGCTGGACTGGAGCAAATCTAGGGTGGAAATTGGAGGACAGGGACTCTGGCAGTGATTGTAGCTGGAGATCAGGTAAGACATGAAAGAGAGATGACAACTGAACAGGCAAGAAGAGATGCAGAATCGAGCACAAAGGGAAGGAGATGGAGAACCTGGCATCCACAACCTCAGTGAGGTCTGAGACAGAAGAAATGGGTGCAGAGGCAGTGTCAGAGCTCTAGGATCCAGGACTGGGAGAGAGCAAGATAGGAAGAAATCTTAACCAGTTGCACAGGGTTTGATGCATCTGACCTTCTCTCACCTTGAAGCCACACAGTTGCTAGCACTTAAACAGGAGGATGTTTGGAAAACTAGGTGCTGCAGGTGTATGTCGGGGCTCCCGTAGGTCATCGCTACCCTGTAGAAACATGCTGAGCGGGAAAGTCCCATCTGGCCCTTTTGCTGCTGATAGACTGGGTGGGAAAGAGGATGGCGTGTCTTTTCAGGTGCCAGGAGAGACATGACGTTATGACGGGCTCTAACTGTCCCTGTAAACTTGCCACACGGAAGTCAGCCAAAGCCCTGCTCCCGCTTTTACAGCTGCCACCTGTACCAGCATGAGAGGTGACAGAAAAGTGTCCCAGCCAGTCCCTCCACTGCACAAGGGACTGCAGAGCAGCAAGTGCTTGGCCCCATCAGCAGGACCTACCACGAGGAATCCCCTGGCCAAAAGCACTTGGGCTAATGCTGCACAGATCCTGCATCTGTGTGTGTGTCCCCACGTCATCGTGCAAATATTTTTGGCACGAGTGATCCTTCCCTTCCCCTCTGTCCTCTCCCCTGCACGCTCCGGTCTCCCACCCAGTGCAGAAGTGAGGAAGAAGAGCCGACACTGAGTCAGAGCTGGGAAGGGAAGAGGAAACTGGGGGATCAAGCTCTTGGCCTCAGAGCTGCGGGGAGATTTCATACTGTTCAGCTGATCTGTGCATCCATCCTCCCCCTTCCCTTTTCCAAGCCCTGAACGCTGCAGCTGGCGGGGGCTGGCACGCAAACTCAGAGCCACATGTGTCGCCCGTGTCCCCGTGCCCGTCTGGGCCATCTGTGGTCCGTGCCTCATGCCAGCAGCTTGAGCATGCCATGGAGGGGATGGAGCCAGGGCTGCGGAGGGCACGCGTAAGGCAGAGCCGTGCTTGCCTTCTCCCTGCTCGCTGCCTCCGTCCCCCACGTGCCGCAGCAGTGCTGCTGAATGCTGATGAGGCAATGACTGGCCTCTCTCCAATCTGTCACATTTTGGGGGAGGGTTTGCTGAGGAGGGGAGGAGGGCGCGCGATGATGTGGTGAGGAGGGTAGTTTCTTTCTGGTCTGCAGGACCAGTGGGCATTTTTTTTTTGTTCTTCTGAGAAGTTCAGGCCTGACCTGCCCCTGTCTCTCTTGTCACAAGATGAGTTCCTTTTCTCCCGTGTCTGTTGCCCTTTGCTCCCACTCTGTCTGTCTGGGGGTGGGGGCTGAGGAGGGGTTTATCTCACCAAAATCAAAGAAAAATAAATTCTAGGGGGAAAAAACCTCTAAGAAAACCAAACCACAAAACTTCCCTTCTCTTTCTGGATCCTCCACAAATTCTCCTTCCTCCCAGCCAATACAAAGAAAAAACCCTCTAAGCTTTCTCTTGGCGAGCAGAACAATATGCCCCAATTAAACAAACAAGCACTTGACGGCTGTGCAGCTCGGTGGGTCCGTGGGGTTATTTCTCTGAGGCCAGCTTCTGAGATGCTCAGACAGTCTTGCCTTGGCCTCTGCTCTGAGCATTTTCTGTCACACGCACGAACTTGGCTGCAGTTGATCCTGCTGGCTTGCTCGATCCATCATGCTGACAGGCAGCCGCCAGTGCCGCTGGGAGCACCGTGCCCCTGTATGTGGTCCCGGGCCACCAGCCACGTGCTGACCTGGTGGGACTTGCAATAGGGAGCGAAGCACGTAAGGTCATGAAGGGGCTGTGGGGCAGGCTGTGCTGATATGAGCATGGGTCAATACCCAGAAATGCACCATCCTCGCTCTTCCCGTTGCTTGCTTGAGTCCTTTCAGCATTGCCCTGCCCTTTCTCCCTGTTCTCACATTGCCTTGGAGTCAGGCTTCCAATGCAGAAATGCATCCAGGCTTTTGTCTGGTATCTTAAAGCCCAATCCAGCTGGCAATGGGATTTATTGAACAAATAGTGGTATGGAAACCGTGAAAGATGAGCTCCCCTCAAAAATCTTTCCCAGCCCAACCAGAAAACCCAGTTCTTGAACCCCTTTCAACTCCCAGAAACCCCTTTGTAGCAGGAGGGGCAACAGCTATTCCCCTCCTCAGTTATACAGAGAATAAAGCAAAATATGACTCCTAAAAAGGCAGGTTCAGTAACCTTGCAGGTGGGTCTGCCTGAGTGGCTGTCACCTTGCTCTGTCCCCTGGGGTGTGTGCAAATCCAAGAGCCCCAGCTGTGACCCAGACCCAGAGTGGCGTGCCTGGGTACCACCTTCTCGAGGCCGCTGCAGCTTTCTGCAACTCCCATTGCAGTTTTGTGTCTGTCTAACCCACTCTCTCGTGTTTCCAAAGCCCTGACGGCAGTTTTGAAAGCGGACAGCAGTAGTGCACAGGTAGAACCATGATATTAATGCCCTTCCCCAGCATCTCTTCAAGCAACAGGAACATCTTCTTCTTCTTTCACCCTCCTTTTCTTTTTTTTTTTTCCCCGAGGACTGCAAGTGTAACTCTCCTGCTGCAAAGTGCATTCCTGCTTAATCAGCTAAAGGAGCGATATTGTGCAAGAGCCTCCTGACAGGCCGGGATCAATCAGGTCCCATCTCTCGAGCCACGTAGCCTGGTAACACTGTGCCTCTTGTGACCAGCCGCCTTTGCTCAGCAATGATGGGAATTTCCTTGAGTCTTTTATGGAGCCGTTCCTGCAACGCAGCTCTTCACCCAGCGAGGAGATCGTGTGGCGGTGCGCTGAGCGGCGAGGAGGGGGACGGGCGGTTTCATCACTTTTTCCATTATAAAATACCTTTCCCTCTTCCCCCTGCCCTTCCCTTCTCCCCCAAGGATCACCACAAATTGACATGGAGTTGCAATGGGCTATTCGGAGGGTTGATCTCATCCCTGTTTGAAGAGAAACCTGACGGGTTATTTTTAACATTTATACACATCTGAAAAATTTGAATGTGGTCTGCTGTGCTGTAAGCCATGAGCACTCCAGAGACCCGGGGCTGAAAAGAGAAACAGCTTTTAAATATTAAGTGGGAGGCACTTGACTGACCTCTTCTAGATAGATATGTGCTTGCTACATCATGTCTTCAGCTGGGACCAGGGCCAAGCTGGGGCCCCTGCCTCCTCCAGCATTGCTGGCTTTGGTCCTTGCTGACCCCCGAGGAAGCAGACATGAGGACGTGCTCTGCCTCCAGGACACCCTCAACAGCTTCCCTGGCACGGCCCCGTCGCAGCCTGAAATGCCAGCGGTGGTGCAGGAGGGGCTGCACACCCCGGGAGCTGGTGTGCTGCTGACTGGGACGTGGCCCCGGTCTGAGGGGGTGCTGATGTCTGCGGGAGCTTTGCAAGGTTGGGGGGGTCGGTGGCTAGAGCAGAAGATGGTGGTGACTGGGGTGTAACTACTTGTGTGCATGTTTCCAGAGGGGGCTGTAGGATTTGCAGAAGCAAATGAGTAATTATTTGTTCGCTTTTTTTGATGAGACTCGCTTGTGATTGCAAGCCAAAATTTATAACTTGGTGGAGACAAACACAAGACAAACACTTTGGACATAGTGTGGCTATGTAGATTACCCTGTTCCTCCCTCCCTCTTCTCCCCTTGATATAAACCCCAATCTGGAGCTTTGGGACACAGTGTCTGGTCCATCCTCATGATCTCTTAGTAGTGTTGCCCCATCCCTTACCCATAGTGGTGGGGGCTCCTTTCTCCTCCTGCAAGTAGCACAAGGTCCCCCGAGAAGAGGACATGAGAGCAGCCAGTGTCTATTGGTGTGGGTGTGCAAAGCTCTCTGCTTTCTCCACTACAGCTCGCAGAGTCCCACCGGGCTGGTGTCAAAAGCGCAGGTGAGCCCAAAGCCACGATGGCAGCATTAGCAGTGCACTGAGATGTGTGCCACAGCCAAAACCTCTTGGTGAGCCGGTGGGTTGATGAATCACTTAACTTGCTATCTAGGCTCTTCTGGTGTTTAGTTATGTGGACTAGAAAGGTACTTTTAAAAAATAAGATTCTGCGCTTATCACATGAGAGCCCTTTGCATGAGCCTTTAGTATCTGAGGTAGTGGTTTATATAGCCAAATGTGATCAACCAATCCGACATGGTTTCTATCATCTTGTATTACTTCCAATCTCAGTTTAAATAATGCCATTGATGGAAAATCCCCTGCAGCCCTGGGGATGCAGTTCCACCATTTAAAACAAAACTGTGCCTCATTTCTTATCACAAATTGTTGTCAGCTGAACATGACCTTGGCTGAAATCCAGCCCTGATTGTATTTACAGCTATTCAGTTGGAAAACTGTGGCATGAATTTACCTTATCTCACTGGAGGATACTCATTACAGCCTGGCTCCCTCATTGCCGTGACTGCAATCAGTGCAGCCGTGTGTGCTCGGGCAGGCACAGCGGAGGACTCCTGCTTGCTTACACACCTCTCCTGTTGCCAGAGAAACCAATTCACCTTTTCCCAATTTTGTGTGACACCTCCTATTTGGTGAGGATGACCCTTTTGGGGGAAGGCACAACACGCCAGATGAGGAGGAGCTCTTCTTCTCCTGAGATGGAGGTTGCTGTTCCCGAAACAAGCAGATGGCTTGGAGGAGTGAGGGGGTTTTGAGCCCCGCGTGGTGCATTCAGGATGTGGTCAGCAAACTTTGTGCCGGTCCCAGTCCTTGGCAACGCACAGGGCTGCTTGCCCGGGTACTGCAGCTGAAGGCTGCAGTCTGCAGCGAAGAGCCCATGAGTGTCTCTTGCACTTGGAAAGAGTGGTTTGTTAGTGGAAGTGTTAGAGATCTGGGACTGCGAGTGGCCAGAAATGCTGATGGAGAGAATCATATTTGGTAATGTCAGGGAAATGGCTGCTGTGGAGGAGCCTGGCTGGGGACCGAGTTTGCCTTGCTTCTAGGAAGTGGGAGAGCCCTGGTGGGGTCAGGAGAACGGTGGGAGAGAGGGGCTGGTGGACAAGAATCGTAGGTTGCTCATGGTGATGTGTGTCTGCTGTGTGGTGTGCACCTCTCCTGGCCTCACACAGTGATCCCGTCCTTGCCTCAGGGAGCTTGGCATCACTGCAGACGTAAGGGAATAGCTGTCCATCATACCAGGTGCTATAATGGAGGCCAACGCTAAGAGTGGTTAAAATAGAAAAGGTAAAGTGCGAGATAAAGGACTTACTTGACTTAGAGATACACCAGATATAAATCACCAAGCTTTTTGGACGTAAGATAACAGCTATTAAGTGAGGAAGGAACTTCTTTATTAGGTGAACTATTTTTTAATTATTTATTACCCAGCTAATCTTTAATTTCTAAGCTTTTCTCTGCAGCAGATGTTTGTCCAGAATCGGAGGCAGGACACTGGTGATAGCTTCTGCTGGATGAAGGCTGCTTCCTCTGGCTCTGCACAGCCCTTCTGAATTGTGACTACGTTTGAAAACTGCGTGCCTGTCAATGGCTGATGGAGAAAAAAATGTAGTTTGCTAAGCCATAGATGAGCTGTGGCAGTTGCCCATGCATGTTTCCCTGGTGTGTGGCGAGCATGAGGTGTGATGATCTGAGATTTATGTCAATGTAAAGAGATGCATCTTTACCTGTATCACTGCCAGCTAAAGGGATGCTTCTGGGCTCTGCTCCACTGCTGTGCAGTGATTTGTGAAGCTGAGGCTTAAGATTGGGGCTAGATAGATCTGGGAAATAAAAATGTCCATCTTTTACTTGTCGCCTGCTTGGAAGAAGTCTTCTGCACATAAAATGGGTTTGTTGCTATTGATTTCAGATGCCTGTGTTTCTGGGGACTTCACCCTTCCTTGATGTGAGTGTCACCATTTCATTTTCCAGCTACATGACTTTGCAGTGCAGTCAGCGCTGTAAGCGTTGGGAAGAGCTGGCTTTTGAAGGGCTGGGATGCCCCAATGTGCTTTCTGAAATGAAATCAAATTCCTGCAGAGGTCAGGTCTCCTGTGTGGATAAATTAAGGGGAACTAAAATGAAGAAAAAAACCTCTAAAACCTTCAAACTAGAGATATATCACTGTGGCTGGATAGGGGCAATAGAACACTGTGGCAGGACATCTTCCTCTGGAAAACACCACTCTGGGCTCCAGTACTATATACAGTTGTGATGAGAGGGACATGCAGACAGTGCAATAGAAACCGTAGCCTGCTCTCAGGACAAAATACTACCTTCTGTATTGTGGGTTGGAAGTGCTCTTTTCTTGAGCTTCCCCCTCTTTGGAAAGCTTGTGGTAGTTCTCAGTGGTTGTACCTTTAAACAGCAAATGCTCCGGTGTCCAAGAAGAGGTTGCATTAAGGCGTGGACACTTGCAGGTGTTTTCTCACTGAAGGTCCCACACTCATGTCAAGCTCTGAGTGAGGTCTTCTCTGTGGATGAAGGCTCCCTTAAGTGGTGAGATGAAAGGGGGTTGACTGACAGACTTGAAATATTTATAATGAATGCCTGTGTCAGCATATAAGATTTTTTTTCCCCCTCTACTGCAAGATGCTACACACCAAAATAGAACATATGGTAAATGGACTGGAAGAATTAACTTTTGTCTTCTGACTGCTAGAGATCTGTGCTGTTTTGGGGCTCGACTTGAACTCAACCTGCCATAGACATGGGGGACATCTGTTACGGTCTGGCAAAAGCCAGTAGAGCTATGCTAATGTAAACCCCAAACTTTTGCATATATGGCCCAATTTGGCTGAAGCTGCAAGCAAAGCAAATTACTTCTCTCCTCGCACAGCAGTGAAAAGCTCTTGTTCCCATCGCAGGAAGCCCATATGATGGAGCTCTGCCTGACACGTCTGGAGGTCTGGGCTGGGTGCATCTGTAGGAAAGAGGAGTTGTTTCAGGTGGGAGGGATGTCTGTGACCTTGCACTGCTCCTAGGGAAGGGGCTTAGGCTCCAGCAGCCTTTGATTTCAGCAAACTGAGCCTGCCGGTAGACTGGCCTATCGGCAGGACCAGGGTGAGCAGAGCTGAGATACATATGATGTGAGGTTGCTTGTTTAGGATGGGATCAGTCTTGTGGAAGTTGCTAGTGCTGTTACCTTCATTTATCTCTCAGTTGTATTCAAGCTGGCTTGTCTTCAGCGTTCAACAGCAGCTCTCAGAAATCTGCCTTTTGTGAAGGTTGGTACTGAACTATTGAAGCAGCTGTATGCACATCTGTCTAGTTTGGGGAGGGAATACAGAAAGGACTCCTGTGGTACCCATTTGGAGAAAATATTTACTCACTTCTGAAGAGAGCATCCTTTTGTCAACCCATCTTTGGGGGACAACACACAGAGCTTCAGAATAAAGATCCCTTGTGTGCAAGCTAATTTGCAAAGAAATGCAGGAGCTGGGCTGTTACAGTGGGTTGGGAGCCTATGTAGAACCAAGTACAGTTAAAAATAAATAAAATATTTAAAATTTCACTTTAAGAAGGAGTATCTCAATGGCACTGAATCCAGCTTGCATGCCCTTACAGCAAATGCAAAAGCACAAAGGCAGATGAAATGCAAAATAGTTTCCCCTTCCCTCCCACTCCTCCACACATCTGCCAGTGGTTTCTGACGTGCTCTGGTGTGAGGACAGACTTTGGAAAATCCAGGCCAGCTCCCCAAAGGACAGGGTGTTAGCACATGTCTGTATATGTTAGTGATGAAAATGGAAAGTACGAGTGGGGAGGGCAAGAAGTGCCAGGGTGATGCCTTAACCGCTTGCTTCATAGTGGAGGGGGTGGGTCGGTGAAGGCTCCCCCCGGGGGGGTTCATGGATAAAGTAGTGAGTCCTGAAAAGTGGGTGCATGGATAAAGTAGTGAGTCCTGAAAAGAAACATCTGAAACAAGTCTGCCAGGGGTCCTCTTCCCCTGCCTGTTCCTGCAGCATGCACAGTGCTTTGTGAACCCTCTCATTGCTGCTATCACCTCATTAGTGCTCACAGCTTCTGTGGCTGACCACAGCACATGCCTGCTGCCTGCCAGCAAGCAGCAGCCCCACAGTTTTGACACGTCTCAGTGTAATTCCATGAAATGTTCTTTTTAGGCGCTTTTTCTCAGGGTGAAGCTGGGAGTTGTACCAAGGAAAAAAGAAACAGCAAATGTTCTCCAGGAGGTCTGGCCACAGCACAACAGCCGGCGCATTGCAGCGTCTCCGTGCAGTCCTCCGGCAGCGTTGGCGGATAAGCTGCATGGGGAATATTTTAAACGCATGTAGGAGCTCAAGTTCCTTTTCACACTGGCTAGTTAATTTGAAATCTGGCATATACTTGGGTTAATGTTTAACCCTTCAGTCTCTGACCCTAGCTGAACGGTTCACAGCACTGGAGATGTGCGGCTCCCTTATTAAAAGAAAGAGTTGATGCCCGTGCGAGCTAGTGTTGTGTGCAGGAATGTGTCTCCTGTCCCTCTGTTGGAGTGCTCCAAAGGACGGAGAATCTCAGCTGCAGGGAAATGTTGGGCTGAGCAGGACTGGTGAGCGCCCTCACCTCTTTGATAGTGTTGGCACACAAGTAGACAGCTGAACTTCCACGGCTCCGAAAGCTCAGTCTCTGCCCTGTGCCTTCATTCGCACCAAATGGTTTGGCTAAGATCTCCTGAACAATTTTGCATGCTCAGCAGGAAAAGTGAGGGGGTGAACAAGGAGAATTTCAGCTCAATTGGGGGTTTGTTGCTGCCTCTTGGCTTGTGTTGACTTCAGCTCCCACCATTTCCCTGTCTCCTCCTGAATTATAACTTGTCATGGCATTGCGTGGAACTAACTCAATTACTCATGATGATTTTTCCATGATGGATGGATCATAGTCACAGAGTCTCACTCTTTCTGTAAAAGCCATGACCTGGGAGGTCACAAAATGGGATACAGGATTCATACATGTGGGACAGGTAAAGTGTGTCTCCTGGAAGGGCCACTCAGCTCCTGCACAACTTGCATTAAATTCTGCATGCAGGCAAAAGTAACTTGTTGAACTTAGTGCAGATCTTGCTGCTCACATGTGATGTCTACCAGCTGTTTGCAATCAATGTTTTTCCAAGTCTTGCTGGTCTCTATACTTTGATTTCAAAGCTCAAAAGGTGCTTCTCAGACTTTACCATATCTGTAATAACATATGTCAATATTTAGCCCACAGAGGACATAGGTTTATCTTTTTGTAACAAAATACTCCTTTAACAGTGAGCATTGGCTTTCTGAATACCAGTTCAAACCGTGTATGAATGGTGTCCCAATTTAGACACAATTCTGTGTCTCCAAAGCCTTCTGGGATGATGTTGCTGGAAAAATATTCCTGTGGCCACTGTTGTGCCAATGTTTTAATCCATCTTTTAATAAACTGTAACTGAAGAACAGAGTGTGGAATTCATCAAATGGTGTGTTGTACCTCACTGGGGAGTAGGGTGTTACAGCCAAAACTGAAGGCAGCTGTTGCAACTGCTGCCCGTAATTCAGTCTCACCAAAATATTGACTATTGTTACTTGTGCCCCAACATGGAAAGCATTTAGTTTAATATCGGTATTGGCAACACTGTCATTGTTGAAGTTAGGACTCCGGAGTCAGTCGAGCGAGCTCAGCCCCCACAGATCTGGGGGGAGGTGGGGGAAGGTGGCTGGAAAGTGCTCCCTCGATATACACAGCAGCTTTTGAAACACCATGCAATCCGTGTTGATCATCTGTTCTTCATAGAAAAAGGGGAAGAGTTATTATGAGAGAATAATTAAACCAGCTGAAAAGAGCAAAGTGTTGGCAGACTGCAACCTCCCTGCACAGACCACACAACAGCTTGCTACGATCAGCAGAAAGGGCCGAGAAGCCCTGGGAGAGAAGCGGGAGGGATGCTGGCGTGGTCCTGCAAGACCCTTCTCTCACCCTGCACCGGAGCGCAAACCCAGCTGGGGCTGTGCTGATGCTCCCCACCCCTGAGGTGATCTCCAGCAATAGCGATGCTTAACTCAGGCCTCCAAGTTGCTTCCTCTGGACACTAGTTTCAATGAGGAAAATTCTGATTTGGTATTAGGGAACTTTTTTTTCACCATGAGGGTGATCAAACATCAAAACAGGCATGAATTTCAGTCCCTGGAGATATTAAAAACTCAACTAGAAAAGTGCCCTGGGCAACCTGCTCTAAGCTGGCTTTGCCCTGAGCAGGGACTTGGAACAGGCACCTCCAGAAGTCCCCTCCAACCTCAATTATTCTGTCATTCCTGTGCTTCCACCAGCTGGCCGGGGCACACAATGGCCACAGACACTTCCAGGAAAGCTCTGGCCAGGTGTTACCTCTTTATTTAGTGTAAGAGACAGGGGGATCCTCTTGTTTCAATATCAGCCTGGTGGGGACTGTGGAAGTTACCCACTGGTCACTGTGCTCACGTTGGGAACCAGTGTTTGGCCATTGCCCACCTCCAGAAAAAAATCTTCTCTTCACTTGAAGACTCCCAAGAGGTTCACATCTTTTCTTGCTGGTTGAGTCAAATGGCTAATTGCCTTCATTCTTTGAAACATATATATATATTTTTTTTTTAATCAGAATTACATCTGAATTCTAGCTGCTGTTTCAGATTTGTCGCTTTACCTGACAATTTATTATAGGATAGGCTACTAAAAAACACTTGTTTCCTTCTCAGGAGGGTGAACTCCACTAAGCCTCAGTGTGATATCTTTAGCTTGTGACAGAAGAGTAATTCGCCTCACTTTTATCGGTGGGCGACCAGGAGCATGTGAACTGCTGTTGCATGGTAACGTCTCGCCCAGCAGCACCTTGATTTGCTCTTAGCTCTTAATCTCTGCAATGAAATTGTGTCTGAAATCCGTTTCTGTGGTTAGCTGGTGTTTGCTTCCTCCTCTGTGCTGAGGCATCCCAAGACTGTGGTGCCAGGGCTTCTGCCTGTGCCCATGCTTGAGGCACCAGATGGCATAAATTTATAAATAATAATAACAAAATAAATAATAATAACAAAATTAGATATAAGTTTAATTTTCCAATATTTAGAGTACATGTCTATGTCTCAATATTTAGAGTATGTGTCTATGTCTATCAATTTATGAAACAAATGAAAAGTGAGTATTTACTTGCAATTAATTTAATGTTTTTTCCTACCCCAACATTCGTCTGGACATTGCCAACATAATCAAAAGAACTGTAAATTTTCAGAAGTAAGTCTACTCCAGTAAGCTTGATTAATTATGCATTAACCCATTTCTCTGGAGCATCATTCACTAAATCTTTGGTGGGAAATGCACTTTATTGGGCATGAGCTTTAGTTATTTGTGTGCATACACACTATACTATTAGTCAATATGCAGAATTATTTAAAGTTTACCATGTTACAGAGATGTATTGCTCATAAAAATAATTCTAGTGTTTCAACAAACAACACTGACGGCTACTTTTGCAAATATTGAAGGGGTGAAATGGAAAATAGAGGTGGTCCAAGGAGATTGTTGCTCCTGGGAGCAAAACCAGCCTTGTGGTATCTCTCACTGTGGTGTGTCCCAGCTTTAAGTCCTCCCATGTGTGGTCTGGGCCGGGCTTGTCTCACCTGGCTCTCCCCTAGCCGGCTCGGGGACCGGCAGTTTGGCCATGGCAGGGCTCACCACAGCCCCACTGCTCATCTCACTTCAGGGCCTGGGCTGTGGTGGTGGTGTAAATGCACTCTGGATAAATCCCAGCTTACAGCAGGGAGTACAGCAAGAAATGAGCTGCCTTCCTGTCCCACAAACAAGGATTCCAGAAGTGCTGTTGGGAGCTGGTAGTCAAAGAACAGCCTGACTGTAGGCTTGCAAGCCAGTCTGTGAACCTATTGCAAGGTAAGACTGCAGGAAACAGCTGGTACCTCTGTTCTGACTAAAATGCACACAGAGACATCACCATCTCCATTTTGCAACTAGAGAAACACGGGCTCAGCTCATACAGTTGTCTTACCTACAACTGACAGGATGAAACAGTGACCATGGCAGATTTTTGCTCCTCTTTCCACACCTTGTGGTCTGTATGGTCTGGGATGGAAGCCTAAGCTGCCAGGGTGAAAAAACATAGTTGTTATTTCACAGTTGACCCAGTGTCCCTTACCCTGGCGCTAATCAGTGCTCCCGACTGTGTCCATGCCAGGGAAATGCAGATGAGAGCCCTCGCTGTGCACCCTCTGGTGTCAGGACAGGTCTCAATATGCATAAGTGTGACCTGGGAGGATAGATTTGACTTTAAATGTGTCCCTGTAGATATATGAAGGTGAAAGTGGCGGCTGAAGGAGGCAAGGCTTGCAGGGGAAGCAATTATCCTCCTTCTGAGATAAAAGGAAATACCAAACCTCTGAGTTTCACTTATGTTTCAAGTGTTTTGTACGTACCAGCTGGGACAGCACAGCTGGAATTTCTTCCCATGTGTCCTGTAGCCTCGTTGGTAAAAGACGTGTTCACCCCAGCTTTCACAGTGCTAGTGTAACTGGGAGAAGGATCCGGCTGCAGCCACTGACCCCGGTGCTGCCTTTCCCTCCCCTCTGCGAAGCCCTCGGACTGGGGCAGCAGAGCTCAGGTAGCAAATTATTCTCCCATCACAGGTGGGAGAATAGGAGACTGGGACACAGTCAGGCTCTTTAAGAAGATTATTCAGCTATTGAAGTGTCTGTATCTACCAGAAGACCTGTCTTCCATTCCCCTCATTCCCCAGAAGATTTTGATAATAGTGTAAGAACCTCTTATCCTCATTTTATAGTGAGCTGTACGCTGATGACAGCCTGAGCTTGGAACTGTGAAATCAGAAGTAAATGTTTCCTGGAAAGCTGGCAAAAAGACAGACTCCAAGGCTTAGTTCTTACAGCCTTCCAGGTATATTTCCAGGCTCTGGACAGCCAATATAAGACAGAAAACCCAACATACTGTGGTCATGCCCTAAATATTTGAACAGGAGTCTTGTGTCTACATTGGCCTGAGCTTCAGCTCTTGGATTCCCCTTTGCAAAGTCAGCCTGCCTAGAAGCAATGGCGATATCCTGCTTTGGTGGGCTTGCTCCATGGATGGTGGCTGGTGATTTGCTTCTGCTCCTCTCCCGCTGTGACAGGTACGCTTCCCCCCTCCTCCGATAAAGATCGGGGCTTTTGGCACGGCAATCACCGGCTTTTCGCGCCTTTTGTGCTCTGCCGTGCCCCCAGGCACGCACACACCGCGGCCAGGGGAGCAGGAGAGGCGGGACCCCGTGGTCACCAGACGGGGTCCACAGCCAGATCCTGACCGGTTCTGACCAAAGCTCAGATCCCACCCAGGGTGTAAATGGGGCGCCGGCGGAGACCCCCTTTGAGCGCGGTCTTCTCGGAGCCGCGGGCCTGTGTTCGGGACCTCTCCCTTCGGGTTGGGACGCCGCCTGAGGAAACTTCCCGCCAGAGTGCCCTCAGCTCCTGTGGTGAGTGATTCCTTCTGGATATATCCTTGAGGGAGCCCTCCGTCCCCACCCGGGGTAAGCGATTGTATCTTATTTCTTATACCCACGATTATATCTTCTGGCTACCCACGAGAGAAAGAGTTTTCCCCTTTGTGAGTGAGCGTGTGTGCGCACTTTGGATCACCATTCTTGTGTGTAGTGCCGTGTAGGAACAATACCCCAACTGACATCTCGAACCTGTTATATGTTAAATGTTATGGGAGTGTTGATTGGTTTCGGTTTACTCCTGTTTCTCACTGGTTTCTGTTGTGTGGTTTTGGCTGTTCTGTGAAATAAAGTGTTGGAGCTTGTCCCTCGTTTGAGTTAGTTTTAGTGTACCTCCATGACACCCGCCCAAGCTAATGACTGTTTTAGACCTTGCACTGCTGCACTAATTGCAGCCAACAAAGGCTGTCTATTTCCTCTGAAGGAACAGAGCAGTCTCTGCAGGTCCTGCAGAAATACAAATAACATATCACTTTGTCTCGATCATCTCACACTTAGCTATTTCCAGCCATTAGTTTAAGGATTCTGATTAAATTCTTCATGAAACTCCTTATTATATGCCCTATGTGCAAACAGCTGTTTGTGCTGTGTTGCCAGAGTACCGCCGGTGTACGGACCTCAGAGCTTGCAATGCCTCCAGCAAACTCCAGCTCTGGGAATTCTGGGATCATCAACTCTAGTTTCCTTTCTCACTTTTGCTGATAAGCAGTAAATGACTTATTTCAGCTTCTCAGACCTCCTGTGTTCCTCCATGAAATTGCGTGCTTTGGAAGAAAATAACTTTAGCACTTAAAGTCCACCCTGAAGAGGTGGGCAAAGGGAAGGTAGCCAGGAGTATCTCTCTTGGGATCTGCAGTCAAAGGAGAGAGTTGAGGAGCTGCCCACAAAGCAGAAGGGAGGACTAGAATATTACAGATATTTTATTTCAGGACTGACTTTCATGTAAATATGTATGACCAGGACACTTGAGTCCTAGGTACTTCCTCTGCCCATGGACCATGATGGGGAGTGCCAGGACACTGCCCTTAAGCACCTGGCCAGCAGTTCCAAAATGAGAGCATGGGACTGACATGGAGACATTGGAGTGGCATTGTGACTTGGAGAAAGGCTGTCTGTGGTAATGGAAAGTGGGCTGAGCACTACTTAGTATTCGAAGAAAGACAGTATTAGATACTGAGTTTGGAGGAGACCAGTGGCAGAGCTCTGCAGTTGGAGAAGCCTTCTGTGCACTCAAAAAGTGTGTAACATGAAGAGCTCTCTCACCTAGTTGAACGCCTTTTGTGTTCCCCACACCTTCCAGCTTTATAAAAGTTCAGTCTTCAATGCCCTCTGGCTATTAAACAAGAGAGAAGATATTTAAGTCAACTAGTATTTCAAAAGTCCCTAAATCTCCTGGACTGAATCTTCTCTTGTGTGCTGTATGATGTTGGCCCCAAGCATTTTCCAGTCTCCTAGAAAATGCTATTGTCTCACCTGCTGGCTATACTGTTAAACCAGCACTTTTTACTCAGCAGCTTAAACCATCTTACTTTTTCTCATTGGAATGAGCTTCCAGTAAACATGTCTTGCTCTCCTGCTCCTAAATGTCTCTTCCAAATCTTCTCTGCTGTCATGCTTAAGCAGCTTGGTGATAATTTTGTGACTTCCTGTGGAGAAAGGGAAGGGTGTCTGAATGCTGTGCAACAAAAGCTCTAATTTTATCTGGCAGGTATGGAGCATGCTGCGGTTTTCATTTAACCTTGCAAGAGAATGACCTGTGTGAATAATGGATGCGAGGGAAAGTTTTGAAAATGGAAAGAACAGAGGTTGCTGTGCTCTGGCTTCATGTTGGGGCCATCTGGTTTCTGTGGCTAGTATGAAATGCTATTGCTGGTAACAAAAGCACAGGGTGGAGGGGTGGGACTGCAAAACCTCATGAGCACCCACCTTGTGTCAGCAAGTTTGTTTGGCAACCGGTGTTGGGCAGGTAGCAAAAATGAGGATGGTGTCTCACGTAAGCAGGCAACCTAGACAAACTCCTTTCACTCTGTGCTTGGCATCAGCCCAGCCAGCTGGAGAAGGTGCACTCGTACACCCACCTCCTTTGGTTGCTCTGGCAGTATGAAAGGGCCATAAAACTCATGGACATGACCACGAGACATGGCCGTGTTGTGGGCTGGTTTTTCCGTGTGTTGTAGAGTTCGTGCAGAGCAGACACCAGAAACAGACCCATGACTGCTCCCTCCCTTTTGAGGCTAAAACAGATGTTCTGGGCTACCAGAGCTGACACTGCAGACTCTGTACAGATCAGCAAACTTTGCTGGTTCTTGAGCCACGGCTGAGCTCAGTTGCCCGTGCTTGTGCCGTGACACGCCTGTGTTGGCATCCGCTTGCCTCTTGCTGTTTAATGCAGTGCTGGCCAGCTGCTTGCAACTCCTTGGATCAAGTCCAGGAGCCCTGGATGCTGCCTCCTTCCCTCCCCTCAGAGCAAGAAGAGAAATCCCTGTGTTCAGGTAGCAACTGTGGTGGGCATTTGTGGCTGCCCATTCCCCATTGCAGATTTTTCTTGATGCTGAATTGAGAGGAAGAATTTAGCCTCTTCTCATTGCTGCCTAGAGAAAGCTCACCATAAAAAAAAAGAAAGAAAAAAGAGAGAGAGAGAAAAAAATGGCACTCTTGTGTGTCCCTCTTTGCTTCTTTTATTTATTTTTTATTTTGATGATTTAGTTGGAAACAGGAGGTTCTTTTAATACACTTAGCACTTAACTGGTATCTGCCAGTTACATCTCTCCAAAGGCGGCAGTCATTTTCCAAAACAAAAGCTTTTACCTTTTCCCTTATGGCTCTTCCCTGTTATGGTCAATAAAAAATGAAATTGTAGAAAAGCTTTCTTGTCTTCCACACTGTGTTTGTTTTACATTTATATATAAGCTTATACAAACACATGCACTCAGAAACCCCCTAATGAAGCTATTACCTGCATCTCTGGACTTTTAATCTTACAGCTAGTCTGTAATTTGTAGCTAAGTATTATTTTATAAGCCCCAAATCTCAGTGTATTGACTCTAATGTCATAAACATACCTATATTTTAGGTCATCGAGTGACAAGCTTGTTACCCAACAACAACATTTTTATTCTTTGCTGCTTCCCATCTGTTAATATCTGTTGTGAACTGACTGCTATAATAAACAAATTGTGCATTTTCTTAGGCCTGGTTTTATCTGCACCTCCCAGGGGATTTGAAGGAAGGATCTTGTACCTGTAGGCTCCCATGGACGATGGAGAGAAGTGGTCCCTGGCCTGGGATCCCACCTGACATGGGAATCCGAGGTGGACAGCAACTGGAAAACTCCTAAAGTCTCCAATAATTTCCAAAGGGGTGGCTCTTACCCAGAGGTGACGTACTACAGCCAAGATAACAGTGCTCCAAAAAGCCTCGCCAGCCTCCGCTTAATTTGGGGGCACTGTCAGATGCAAGCACATCTCTGGTTTATGCCTGGTGAAAAATACTTGACTCCCAACGGGATGCAAGGGGACAAGCCATGTGTGACCCCGCTTCTCCTGGGACATGGGCACCCGTTGCCCAGCCTAGCCCTGCGTTCAAGGCACAGTGCTCGCCCAGTGCAACACTTACTGCATACATGATACTCATTGCATATGGTCAGGCAGACAGCATGGCTCCAGACTGCAAATCTCTTCCAGAAGTCAAGCGCCTAGCCTCATAAACATGGAATCCGTCAAGCCGGAGGACATAAGACCTCCAGGCCATTATTAGCCAATATGAAGCTTATAAAAGACTCTATAAACCAACACATGATAAATAATTTCACAAGTAAGGCCGTGGCGGTGTAGAGCTTGTTTGGACTTTGAAAGCTGCTGTAATGTGCTGCCAGGAGAATTAAATGCTATCACTGTGTTTCAGGCATTTTACAGTGTGCTGGGGGGGGGTACGTGTGGTTTTTGTTTGTTTGTTTAGTGAGGAGTTAGCATGAGAAATGGGGAGAGCGGAGGAGGTCCCACACATGCACAGCGTAAGTAGGAGCAGACTCTGGGGGCGATGGGCTGACTGATGCTGTGTGACAGCCTTGCAGAAAGTGACCTGTGCATGTTGCAATATCTGTTTTATATATTATCTTTTGGCCAAAGCTTGCAGGCTGGAGATCTTTGACACTGTGTCAGGTGAAGAATTACCTGTGGGATAAACTGGCATGGTGAGCTGGGGGAAACTTGCAGCTCAGACCCGAAGAGGTGCTGGCTGGTGGCTGGCTCCATCGTCCTCCTCCCTTCCCCAGCATGTGGAGGGTGATGCAGACCTTCATGTCAGGTTTTAACCCGCAGCCTGTGGTTTCTAGTGATCAGGGGAGACTGAATGCAGCTTTATGGGAAGGAGGTGAGCCCCACTGCTGGCAGCACACCTACGTGCAGACAGGTTAGCTGCAAAGATGATGGTGGCTTCAGTGGTATGCCCTGAGGTTTCACTACTGCATGCTCCTGGCAGCTGGAGTCTGAGTTGGGTCCTAGGAGGAATAAGAGCAAGTTGTACTCCTTCTGTGACACATCTCTCCTGGCTTTTGGGTTGCGGTGTTTTGCTGTGCTGCCTCAAAGGCAGTAAGTTATTGTCTTCCAGAACAGTCCTCAAAACAGTGCGAATCATTTTCATATGATGCGTGTTTTGTTTCCATGGTTATTAAAGCCAGGTTCGCTTACATCCATCCTTCCTTGGCACAAAATGTTTCTGTTGTCTTTTCAACTTGTGTACTCGTCTGGGCTCCTGCTACTGCTCCAAGATAAGAAATGTTTTTAAAGGAAAATATAACCAAGAGGTATGAAGCTCCCAGTTTAGAAACTAAGAGGGGTATAAAATGAACATGGTATTCTTCAGAAAATGAGTGGATGTTTGAGTCAGGCATAGTCCAGCTCATCATGTGAATCTGTTGCCCTTGGCAATCAGATAAATCTCTTTCCCTGTTGAAAATGCCACTTTGATTAGTTCATTTGTTTCAAACACCCAACTCCTCGGGAGAAGACTCAGCTTGAAAAGCAGGAGTGGCAGATTCTGACCTACAGCTGGTGCAGAGGAGTAGGAGGGAATCAGGGAGAAGGCTATTTCTCTTGTTGAATAAAACCATTGCTTATTATACAGCTCTGCTTGGGCCTGTTCCAGATCCATTAAAGTAAATGGAAAATCCTCACTTGACACAAATGGGAGCTGGCCCCACCTCCAGGGATTAAATAGCGTACAGAGTCTCAGGTGGATCTTCACACAGGAACAAGTCATGCCCTTGTTGAGCCAGTCCCTGCTGAGTTTATTTTAAATTCTTGTAATTTGTTGACCTTGTGGGTTTTGTGTGTTGCCTTGTGCTGTGTTGCTTGTGATCGGCTACAGTGGCCATGGTGGACCTCATCTGGCCGTTAGCAACTGAGCTGTGGCTGCACCCCCAAGTTGGTGCTGAGCTCTTGGGGCAGCAGCTGCAACACCCTTGGGGACATGTGTGAGCCCTACTCCAGAAATGGGGAGGGTAACCTCGTAGTTAAGACTAGCATAAGATGCCAGCCCGTGTATGAGGTGATGCCTTTCTGTGTGTTGCAGAAGATCCTGGTTGGTAATAACTGCATCTCTGCGAGCAGCTTGCTGTGAGCCACTGAGAGCTGGCACCGGAGAGGGATCGGGGTTTTGGCCTTTGCTTTAATGCCTTTACTGGGCCTGGCAGCTCTCCTGGTGTAACACCTGGGAGGCTCTATGTAAATAGTAAATATCCCAGAGAGACGTCACAGATGTGGGAGAATATAGCTGGGAAATGGCTTCTGTCAAATGGAGCTGTAAAAGCAGCAGCTCAGATTAGAGAAAATGGGTTTAAATGCTTCTTGCTTTTCCTGAAGGAAGTTCTTTCTGCAGATTATTCTTCATTCCTGCTTCCCCATGTTTTCTTGCCCTTCAGAGTCTTTTCCTTTTTTCCTTAGTCTTTTCCTTTTTTCCT
The DNA here is from genome assembly GCF_035582795.1 of Mycteria americana. Classification (NCBI taxonomy): domain Eukaryota; kingdom Metazoa; phylum Chordata; class Aves; order Ciconiiformes; family Ciconiidae; genus Mycteria; species Mycteria americana. The sequence goes on along the minus strand of NC_134369.1, from coordinate 68,427,224 downwards.
TCAGTTGGGAATAGTTTCTTTCCCTTGGCTTGCTGCAACCAGCAGAGCCAAGATGAATTTTTCATTGTTCATCTTTCACTACTGCAGGTCTGAGGCTGGAGCCAAATGTGCTCCTGAGATCCGGGGACCCTCCCCGAAGACTCTGCCTCGAAGCACATGGTGACTTAAGCACCACAGGAGTGGTTTCTATGCTCCTTCAGCTGGAAGGCATTTCCCCTTAGTCCCAAATATCTCCAGTTTCCAGCCTCCTGGGAGGAGCCCAGAAGAGCCCTGGGTCATCCGTCTGTCCATGGCAATCTGCATGACCTGCTATGCCACACACTGAGCAATCAACAGCTCTGCACACATGGTTGGTGCACAGGAGGAAGGTCCTTGGAGAGATGTAAATACTGGTGACATTGGTTAGGAAACAGCTGTGTGGCAAGTGCGGGTGATTAAGGAGGTTCCCCATAAAGCAAACCTCACAGTGCCCATAGAAGAGCATCAGCAGAAGACACGAAGGAGCTGCTTCAAGTCAGGAGAATCTCTGGTGGTTGATGCTCCGGGGAGAATTCCTGGAGCATCTGGTGGCATGAGGAAGGGCGAGCGCTCTTGCCTGGACAGCAAGGGGTCATGAGAAGAGAAGAAAAACATCAGGATGTTATATTAAAAGCACATCTGTGCACAGTCTGGAATGGTAAATACATTTTCAGACTCCCCTCATAAAGCTGCAGTGTTTAAAAGTGCTGATAAAGTGCATTCCAATGTCCTTAAAGTATTGCAGTGCGCCACACACACTACGCAGTGTTTATATGAGAGACGGCCAGCGCTGCGAAGAATGGCGAGATGAATGGGCTTATACGTGTGAAGGGGAAGGATTTGTGGATTGTCACCAGAAAACGGGGTCCAGCTGGCTTGTGCTGTCCTGGCCCTCAAAGCCCTGGGGCTCTCAATTGCACTGTGCTTGGGACAGGCTGTGAAGCTGCTGGCATGCCAGGGAGGGACTGAGCAGCACTCAGCATCTTTCACTGTCGTCTCATTTTGTATGGGACACTGCGGTCCATAATGGCAGCCCCTCTTTTTAAGAGAGATGTTCACAATTTTTTTGTGGCTGTTGCTGCTCTTCCTCCTGTGCTAGGTTTTTCTTGTAGGTTTATTAACCCTCTTTGTGTGACTGAATTTCTGTCAGGGTCCCCTTCCTATTCCTCTGAGCTCCCTCTCCTTGTGCGGCCATGCTGTTTTCTCTCCCCTGGCCCACAGAGGAGCATCCATTCTTCCCACCATATAAGAGAAGTTCTCTATTACGACCGTTCCTCAGAATAAGAGAATCCTTTTAGAGCAGTCTGAAAAAGAGGTTTGAAAACCCTGTTTGCAGCACAAAGCGTGAGGTGAAGATGGATGCTTTGGAAAGCAGCTGTGGAGTTGGTCCAACACGTTTCTGAAGCTGGGCCTTTCTCTGGCTTTAGTGGAAGCTGTGATTTATTACAAACCTCAACAACTTGCAATAGGAGGGCTGGGCAAGGGCTGCTGAGGAGTTTATCACTTAAGAAAATATTTCAGATTTGAAATGCCTTGGACCATGCAGTGTTGCAAAGCATTTCTTGCTGCTATTGTGCTGTGACTGTCTAGTTAAGCATCTTTACATTAAATTGGTTAAAAATGACTGGAGCTGGAAGGAGAGAAAGCAACAGTGTTGCAGAAGGAGCTGAATTCAAGAAGGTGATCGTGTTGGCAAGAGGGACAGGAGAAAATGCCAGGCATGAGGGGCAGCATGAGGGATGGCCGAGGTTGGAGAGGGGGAAGGCTGCAAGGGAAAGGGTGTAATGTCTTGGTCCTGCCTGAGCGGTGATGTAGGAAGAGGGAGAGGGGTGGTGAAAGGAGAGTTCAGAGGCAACAGAAGCCAAGAAGGGAGAAGTTTCAGACACAGAAGACGGCAGGGACAGAGCAGTTTCTTGTGACATAAGCTGCAAAAATGGCAGGCAAAACATTAAATGTCAGCATGCTTATGATGCCCAGTTTCCCAGGTCTGATGTAAGTGCATATAACTCCCCAGGGGCTTGTAACTCTTCCTGTCTTGCACCTCTGGACCATACTTTCCTGGCTGCTGACATCTGTCATGCCACCTCGCGCTCATGGTGCCACTCCGCCACCTGCCCAAATTCACTAACACTTCTGCTCCTATGAAATGTATGAATCATAACTTCCATGCCATGGCTTTTTGCAAGATGGTGTTTCCAGAAATAGCATGCTGTAAGCCAAGAGACGTGATATTGCCCTTATGGTGGTGGAGGCCCAAAGAGAGGGAGCACAGAGGGAGTGTAAAGAAAACAATCCACCCAACAGTGCACTGGGAGGAAAGAAAGCACCATGCAGGATCCAGTCCTTCATTTGGATTTTTCTGAGTTAGAAAGTTGAAACTATCAGAATTTCAATGCGTGATGAGATTTGGAAATGGATCCTCTATTGGTGAAACAACCATTGCACTACAAAACCATATCCACTGACACTTTAACGTAGGCTAATGAAGGACAAGTGTTGTACCTGAAATACTGTTTGATATTTTAATGTAACTTCCAGTGTTCCCTGGTACAGTATTTTTCTCCTTGTGTAGATTTCACCTTAGACTTTCCAGTAAGTATAGTATTCTTTTAACCAACTCTTAACTCAATCAGATGTTTTATGGATGTATTTGTTATTTGAAATTATGTGAGGAGCAACTTCTGAGGTGTGGCATAGCCATCACAACTGTGCAGCTAGTGGTGTATTTGTAATTTATTCTTAGTGCTTTGACTTCTTCGTCATCCACATGCTGTTGTTTGTATTCACTGGCCAGGTCCTCTTAACACTTTGCAAGCTATTTCCATGTGAAATGAACTTAGTTCAGTCCTAATGCACACTCTTATTTTTGGTTAATCAGTCTCACAAGTACCCATTAGAAGCAGAGCTATGTTTATCTGAATATTGTCACATATTAAAAAGGTCAGGGCCTTAGAGTAAAATTTGAGCCGAGGTGAAATCAAAATAGTGTACCCATCTAATCAGCTGCAATGGGTGTTTTGCATAAAATTGGTTCCGAAGATATTATTTTGATGCTGCTTTATCATGAAGACAAAAGATGCTTTTTCACTGCATGCAAGAAGTGTTATTTAGAGAAGTCATTTTGATTTCTGTAGGGTAAATACTTATTTAGGCTCTCTCATTTCACTGATTATATCCACTTCTCTATGCAAGTCTTCACCTAATACATTGCAGCAACACAGAAAAATATGTAACATTGTGGCCTGTAACTGGGGTTTTACTGTCGAAACTTGCTCGTCTCCTGACATATAAATGCTGGTTTGTGGTATAGTACCACCAGGGACGGATTTAGCACATCAAATTCACCTGCCAAAACAATGGAGGGGAAAAAAAAAGAGGTAGGAAAAAATGAAAAAGAGGTATGAAAGGCAAGATTATTTTTCTTTTAATAGCTGCTATTTAACTCTCCTCACTCCCATCTACTTTTTGTTCTGCTAGCTTAAAAGCTGTATTATGTGAAATTAGCCCGTAAAAGTTCCACATTTGCCAGATGTTCAGCTGAGTAAAACTTGCAGTAAAGATTTTTCGGAGGGTCACTCATTTACGCTCTCAACGTCTCCTTCCTGGAGAAGCAGCCTTTCCCCTGCCATCCAAATCCCGGTCTTGGCTTGGTGCATCTTTTAAAAAAATGCTAGCCGCGATTTCTGTAACTCAATTTTGGCTGATGCATAGAGGAATGAAAGAACTGACCAGCCAGGGAGGCAGCAGCATTAGAAGTCGCTTTCATTTAATTCCTGCCAGATATTAATTAGTAGACTACCATCACATTCATTTCATGAAATGGACTCATAATAAACTGTGAGAGAGTCTTCTTTAGTGAAGGTTTGTGGTCAGATTGAAATGCTGGGAATTTCCGCAGCATTTGCAAGTCTTTAGAAACAATGGAGAAACAGGGAAAGAGGCTGATAAAAACTCTTCTGGCTGTCACTATCAGTGATGCTTTGGCTGGCAAGGAAGCGGGTGGTCTGAAGATGCTAGGTGGGAAGCTCTGCTGGGAGTTTTTTTCCTGCAGGAAGCATAGAGGTTTGGCTTTTGGGGTTTTGGTGTGAAATTAATCCACTTTTCCACAGCACGTAGGTAACTTTAGAAGCCAGAGATGTAGCTTTGCCTTTTCCTCTGATGCCTTTCGTGCTGTGCAGTGTCATTTCCAATGAGGCTGACCAAAGTTAGGATTACAGGTCCCCACTGAAAGGCTTCCTGAATGGTTTCAGAAGTGCTGCTGTTTTGATTTTGCCTTTTGCAAGAGAAATAATTTCCCATGTGCAGGAAGGGGTTCAGATGCATAATGCAGGGTGAATTGGCTCACATGAAGGGGAGAGGGTGGACTAAGCACGGAGACACTTGAGAACCCACGTCCAGCTTCCCAAAGTGGGCCTGTCTCCTGTGAGCACCCAAATAACTGGGTGGCTCTGATCCTTAGGCTTCCAGATGACTACCTCCCACTGACCTCAGCAAGGCAAAGACATTTAGGTGACTGTGGGGGTGCAGGCAGTGCAAGTTATGAGTACCTTTACACGGTTATTTTGTATGAAATCTCAGATGACCAAAGTCACTGCAGACTTCCCTGACCTGATCAGAGCCCCAGATAGATAGCACATATGGGTGCTCCTGGGGGTTAGGTCAGGGCTGCTTTGTTTGGAGCGGCCTTGCTTGTTTTCTTGCTTAAGTCTAATGACTTTGCGGGGGAGTGAGGGTTAGCTCTGTCTGAAGCTCTGTCCCAGTATGCTGTCAGACAAAACTCTGTCCATCTGACTTTAAAAGGACCTGGAAGACAGTCTGAAAATAGCCAGGAGGAAATAACTGCTCTCCAACATTACAGATGCCAAAGCAAAGTGTTAGCTCTACATGTGATAAAACCTACTGCTTCCACGCCATAATCTGCTGCTAATGGGAGTGGGGAGATATGCAAATTGTGTCCGCATCAAACATGTAGAAATAAAAATATAACAACTCTGAAACTGGAGGAGGCTTTCCAGGTTATTCATCCTGTAGCGTTTGTGTCGTGGTTTAACCCCAGCTGGCAACCAAGCCCCACACAGCCGCTTGCTCACTCCCCCCCTGGTGGGATGGGAGAGAGAATTGGAAGGGTAAAAGTGAGAAAACTTGTGGGTTGAGATAAAGGGAATAGTTTATCTAGGGAACAGTTTAATAGGGAAAGCAAAAGCTGTGCACGCAAGCAAAGCAAAACAAGGAATTCATTCGCTACTTCCCATGGGCCCGCAGGTGTTCAGCCATCTCCAGGAAAGCAGGGCTCCATCATGCATAATGGTGACTTGGGAAGACAAACGCCACCACTCCAAACATCCCCCCCTTCCTTCTTCTTCTCCAGCTTTATATGCTGAGCATGACGCCGTATGGTATGGAATAGCCCTTTGGTCAGTTGGCGTCAGCTGTCCTGGCTGTGTCCCCTCCCATCTTCTTATGCACCCCCAGTCTACTCGCTGGTGGGGTGGGGTGAGAGGCAGAAAAGGCCTTGACTCTGTGTAAGCACTGCTCAGCAAGAATGAAAACATCTCTGTATTATCAACCCTTGTTTCCAGCACAGATCCAAAACATAGCCCCATACTAGCTACTATGAAGAAAATTAACTCTACCCCAGCCAAAACCAGCACAGTTTGGTTCCTAAAAACTGTGAATGCCCGTGCTTTCTTGAGTACTAGGCAGTAGGCCATATTCCTAACTTGTATCAATCAGTAACAGCTCCATTCATTCAGATGGACCAGATTTAGCCCATCTGGACATTAATTTGTCTTTCTGACAAGATTTGAACGCTCATTTTGACGTGTTCAGGAGTTGAGGCTGCCAGCAGTGGTTTCTTTCCTTGGCAAACCTCTCCAGTGCTAGCAGAAGCACTTTTTTCCCTTTATAGCATGCACAGGCACTGTGGAAGGGCTTAGCTGCTGGTTGTAATGATCTCATATATTTTGGGAGCTCTCCCTTTTACAAGGGTGGTGCCTGGGGTGCGGACAGATGGGCTCTTCCCACCTCTCCTTTGGCTGCTTGAGGGATCCCCCAGGTCTTTCCCTACAGTGTCATTCTGAGCCATGTCTCCTTTATTTGTCTTTTTCACTCCTCCTCATTACCTGCTGTTCACCCTGGGGCCCCTCAGAGCTTTCTTGTTATAAATTGGATTTGGAAGCAGAAATTGGAAATAGAAATCAGTGGTTCTGCGATTACAACAAGGAGAGAATGTGTCCCAAAGGCTGGGTGGATGTGGTTTGACTCAAGCTCTAGATAGAGAGTTGAAAATTAAAACCATTCTCCATTGATGTCCCTTTGCAGATGTCTACAAGGAAAAGACTACCTGGCCCTTTTCCTGGAGGTAAGGCTCATCAGCAAAGTCGCACATGTGCTGATGGTCTGGAAAAAATAAGCAGGCATTTCTAGTAAGGTGATAGCGTATTTTCATCAAGAAAATTTAAACAAATATAGTTCTGTTCGATAGCCATATTTTAAACGGAAAGGAGCGAAGTTTCTGTGTAATGAGATAGAGGCTGATATTAAAGATAACCTTAAATGTGGCCTGAAAGCGAATGAAATCACTTGCCCCAGTTGTGAGTAAGGCAGCGAAGTGAACATTAAGGGAAAACCAGGTGGGAGAGTGATAATGAGGCTGTGGGTTCAGAAATTACCACATTCATGAGAGGAGCCAATTTCAAACTTGAGTGCACTCAGGCTGGTGGTGAGGGGATAGAAACAAGGTAGAAAATCTCCAGACCAGAGCACGGAAAATGCTGCATTGCACACCCAGTAGCAACGGTGGCTCCTGAGTGTATCAAACTGGGGGAAGTAGGTGATGACTGAAGGTAACAGGAAAGACAGGTCTGTATGTAAGAAGAGGAGAGGGAAGAGTTGGAGCCCATCAGTCTGACCCCAATTATATGGATAAAAATGAATGTTCAGGGAGAAAAATAAAGCATGGAAGTAAAGAGGAAACTGGAGAGAATGCAGCCTGGATCTAGCAAAGGCAGATTGTGTTGTATGAATCTGATATCTTTGATAAAATAATGGATTTTTCTAGACATAGATTAGATCTATGGCATTTCCTAGCTGGATTCAGTGAAGTAATTGATATAGTGCCTTGTGAAAAATGACTCGGTGAGCTGACAGGGGGAGAATAATACAAGAATTGGAGGTGAGGGGATATAAAAATGTCCAAAAGAGAGACCTAGTGGATTTTGCTAAAAGGAGAATTTTGGGGGGTGGGAAGAAATTGCTGGGGAATTCACTCAAAAGTTGGCCTTGAAACGAGCTCTAATTAGTTGTCAGTGAGCTTGTGACACCTTGGACAGCATGAGCTGGGGAAATGTCCCTGACACAGAGTCCTGGAGTATCTTCTGGGAAGAAGTGGGTGTCTTTGGAGAGAGAAGGGAGAGTGCTGGGATGGGACAGCATGGGTGCAGAGTCATGGGAGTTCCCACTGTAAGGGACCAGCTTGCTAGTTAGGATAGACAAGGGGAAAAGAGATGCCAGTGGGTATCGGTAGTTAATACAGTCCTGAAATATTAGGAAGTCTGGTGTGAAAAACAGGTGCTGGAGCTCCAGGAATCATAAGGGCAGAGAACAATGAGAAGAGCTGGGTTTGCTTGGCTTGGAGCAGAGTTCAGACTGAGTGTATGGTAGGAAACAAAACCAGGGGCAGGAAAGGAATGGCAGTGTTAATGAAGGGCAAGAGTGTCTACCTGGTTCACAGTAGCTTGTCTCTTGCTAGTTCAAATGGGAGAATTGCACCTGGGGGCAATGCAGAAAGCAGTGAAGCAAACCAGCTAGGGAACCCATGGTCCAGAGAAGACTGAAATGTCCAGACAGTCTTCAAGTATCAAAAGTTGCCGCAAAAAGGAAGGACACAAATTAGGCCTAACCTGCAGCAATGGAGATCTAGACTAAATGTTAATCACAACTTTTAATGTAAGGATCACAAAATGGTGATGGTAGAACAGCAGGGAGGCTGTGGGATGTCCATCACTTGGGGTTCTTGGGACCTGTTTACACCATGTCAGAAAAGGCCTTAAGGTAGTTTGGTGTTGCCAAAGAGAGGCTGGGGAGACATGTAGTCACTCCACAAGTGTATCTAGGCTTGAACACCAGCATGAGGGGGAAATATTAAAACTGTTGGATATAAGGAACAAGCAGACACAAATAGACCACCAGTAATTTAGGCTGACAATTAGGAGATGATTTTTAACCTTCGGAGAACTGAAACTGTTGTGTGACAGAACAGAATACCTGGGCTGGTTTTAGGTGAACCTTTTCCATGGGGTTATATCGTGTAACTTGCTACAGCAACGGACAATGAATGTGGTGGCTTGGCAGGAGCTGGTGCATCCTGCTTGAGCCATTGCCTTCAGCAGCTGTATTGTCAGGGCTGGGTGTAGATGCTAATAACACTATCTGAATAGTCTTGATTTTTGTGTCACCTCTTGGAAGGCTTGGGCTCTAAGAAGTCATCCCTGTCCTTTGGTAACAGCCCCCTGAGGGCTTTCCCCATGATCCAAGTGTGGAAGGCAATGAATTCAGCTGCCAGCCTTGGTTCTGTTGTAGAGACTTCCTTACATCAAAGGAGTTTCTTCCAGTAGTTCTGCCTTTCCTGAGATGAATAGAATAAATTAACAGAGAATTTTTAAAGAGCCTTTAAAAAAAAACTTTGTTTTTTGGCTTGTTGTTTTGGGTTTTTTTTAATTTATTTTTTTTATAGAAGTCCTTGATGTAGCAGAAAAGTAGTATATGATCTTGGGCACATTGGGGAAAACCATTCCCATGGTTCTTGTTGCCTCTGAGGAAGTTTGGATTGATGATTCCTGCCATTGTGGAGAATGCTTCCAGGCTATGAGTGCATATTTTCCTCTCAGATTTAACAGTATTATTTTACACTTACCTGACATTTTTCATCCTGAAGGATGCTGAAGCACTTCACCAACTACATACAGCACTGTTGAAGAAGCAGAAAATAGTAGGCACTCTTGAGAGATCATCTTGCTTGCATGCTGGTCCCACAGATCCTGACTGAGATCCCTCCAGTGCAGTGCGCTCTCTGGATGGAGTGTCACCTACTAAGGACTGAACCCTGATGCAGCAAGTGCTGTGTTATAATAAAAGGGAAGCTTTAAAATATTGCAGGTGATCACTATTGATCATTATCATTATCAAATAAGGTTTTCAAAACTATGATGATCATTATAATTATCAGAGAAGATTTATGGTGATGATGTTCCCTCTAGCCTGAGAGAGGTGAGTGTCTCGGCTTAAGGCTAGTGGGCTCTGAACTCCTTGAAGGATCCTTCTTTCTTAATGCTTATAGTTCCACACCTAAGCATGTTCTGTAATTTATTGCAGTAGCCTCTTCTCTCCCCCTTGGGTATTCTCATGCTCAGTTATACCTTTGCCACCAAAGACAGAACTTCCTTAATATTTCTTCCTTCTTCATTAAATTCACAGCTTTGGTAATTTACAGATATTGTGGAATCTGGGCCTGTTTTCCACTCTGCAGACTTGCAAGGCAGCAACATCATTTAAGCACCATATGGTTCTCGACAAAGTCAGGTTTCACATCCAACTTAAACAGTTTAATATTATCAAAAGTCCAAGCTCACTGCAGCAATAACAACCCCTGCTTCCTCTCCCTGCATTGTATAACAAGAGGAAGAAAGCTCTCAAACTGAGCAAGCTGCTGTGATCTTGAACAGGGGCTGCAGGGCTGGGGAAAAGCCTTTGTAGCACCCTCATTATGTTCATAGGACAATGAGCGTCCACCTGGACCACAAAGGAAGTGCAAACCCAGGTCTGGTTTCAATTAGGATGCCTTAAAAACACAGACCAGGTTTAGTTCCTACTGTTGCCATATATAATTAATTTATTTGATGTTTAAGTTTTAATGAGGGAATGCTACATGCCTCCAAGCTGCAGAACACTCAGTTGTCTCTATCGTGTAATGTATATTTGGCTTTTTCTCTTTTAGGGGCTTGGATTCCAGTCCCCATCAAATTTGATGCATGCGAATATTTTCTGGCAGAGTTAATGTATTCAGCATGAGGAACAGAGGACAGGCTGGGTGGGGACAGGGGACCTGGGCTGAGTATTCATTCCTCAAGCCTCACTGGTGGTACAGTGATTAGAAAAGACTAAGTCTTCAACTTTCTCGCCTAATAGACTAAGAGGTCTCTGTAGATGATGAGTAATGCTGCATGGAGCAGATGCCAAAATGGAACAGGAGCCCTGAGACGGCTTTTGTTGCAGTACCTTGTAGCAATCAGAAATTATTATCCTCATTGTGCTATGATGCTATCAGTTGGCTGAGGACCTTGCACTGAGTCACAGCAATCAGCATCCCAAATGGTTACAGACATCTGCATTGCATCTAAATAAAAGCAATTACATTGCTATGCCTGCATCCAGTGGGACCTCCATCAAAATCGGTACCATGAGGGCTTTTGCTATTCCCTCACCCATCCACAGGGTTTGCCTGGACATGGGGCTGCTCAGCCCAGGAGTGAAGTGTCCAGGTCATGTGCCAGCATCTTGGTACAAAATACAGCCTGGAGAGGGGATGGGAGAGAGACATGTAGGCCTGTGAGTGCCATGCTTAGGAGGTCTTTTCCATTTACCTGTTGGGAGCATAGCTTTCTCCTGTTTATGGGAGAATAAGGAGAAAGAATAAATGGCGGTTTGATGTAAAAAAAAAAGCCATTTACAGATTAATTAGCATTTTAAAGAGCCACAGGGGCTTTTTAGGAGAGAGAGCAATGGAGCTACCAAATGAGGTTTAGACAAAAGTGATGATCTACGACTGTTTTCTTGGTAACTTACTGGAGGGTGAACATATTAGAGATGTTAGCAGTGGGGTGTCTGTTTGTTATCTGGAACTAAATAAATCATCTCTGCAAGCTGATGTTTCTTGTGAAGTGACAAAAGCACCCAGATGTAGCATTTCCTACCAAGATGTAATGTAGGATTTGCTGGAGAGAGGCTGTGGAAGGGTGAGATACAGCTCCCTAGCAAGAAGAGGATTATCCCTGGAGTTTACAACCAGGTCAAATAAAAAAATAGTCCTTTCCTACAAGGGGCTAACCCTAATGTAGCAGGACAGGTACCGAGAGGTAGGATGCAGAGAATGCGTTTCTTCTGTATTCTCTTTATTGGAGTACGTGGGTTGAATACAGGGTTTGTGATCTCAGCATTTGCATGTTGATATGTTGATATTGGGAAGAGCTCCCTGAGGAAATGGTGGAGAGCTTCTGCATGGAGAGCTTTCGGGGAAGATATGAAGTCAAAAAGGATTGCTATAGCCTGCGAAAAGTCAACTCATTCATAACAAAAAGCAAAATTCAGCCTCTGGGATGCAGAAGGCAATCAAGGAAAAAATTCTCAATTCTGCTTGCTCGGCATGCATGTTTGTTTAGTTTCTGCTGTGGAAAAAGGGCTAATGAATGTTACTTTAAATGCAGCTAATTAGGTGTGGTCTTTTGAAAAAATCATATTGTGCCTTGCTGAAATCTTCATACTGCCAACAATAAATCTGGTTGGATTATATCAGGAATATGTTGCTAACACATGGTTTACCAGCAATGTTTTTGTTAGTTGTAGCTATTTGGCTGGAAAGCAGAAGGGCCCTTGTACCCTGAAAACAACCACCTTCCTGTAACCCCAGCTGAACAGATCTGCTACTGATGTGTAACAGCACTGCTGAAGCCTTAGGAAATGCAGTATCGGATGATGAAAAGGGGCTGCTTGCCACACAGGATCTTGCCTTCCCCTCTGTCTTTGGCAGCTAGAAAGAGGCAGGCACGGGGAACGATGTTTTTGCACTTGGGTGTGTTTATGTTTGTGGTGAAAATGGAAACCTGCAAAGTCCAGTTGAGCTGGAGGATAGTCCTGCTAAATGCTTTGATTCAAAATCAGCAGAGGTGAGTGCATGGCAGGCCAAATACCACATCTTCTCTTCTCAGCTGGGCAAAAAAGTCCGCTGAAGTGAATGGGAGCAGCAGCCATAATGGAGGGCTGAAAGCTAAAAAAAGTGCTCTACCCAGTGTGGTTCATGACCATGGCAGCAGCTGCCAGAGGGGCAGAGAGGATGATGTCTGTCACTAGATGCCCTGTGTGTGGCCTTGTTGGGAGAAGAATGAACATTTTGTGCTTCCCAGCTCTTGCAGGGAGACCCATGGCCATGCAGGGGGCTGTGCACAGAAGTATGTTTAGGAACAGCTGTGAAGGTCCCACTACCATGGGTCCATGGGACCAGGACACCCTTCCCATTTTCCTGCTAATTCAAGTAATGTTTGCACTTTGACATTGCTAATATGTCTTTGGGTTCGTCCTCCTGTAAACACAAGGATTCTTCTGAATTTTTAAGGGCTTTTTGTTTTTTGGTTGAAGTGAGTTATCTGGGTCTGGCTTGGGAATCTGGTTGTGAATTTGAGCTCCAGATAAACAACCACCAATAAAAGCTGCTGCTCTTGTATGAGTTGTCCAGGATCCTTTGCCTTTGGAGGATCTGGTCCTTTCTTCTTGGGGAAGATAGGGCTGGGTGGTTACTAGATGTCTGAGCTGCTCTTGAAGTCATACCTTATCCATCCAAGTCCTGTGCCTGTCGTATTTGTAATACTGAGCAAGACAGAGGTTGCAGTTTCTCCAAATGCTTGTAAGTTAGGAAATGACAGCTGAGATTGCCATTTTAACCTTCCCACTGTGGAAGGGTACAATTTTACTAATTTCTGTCATGGGCTAAATAAGGTGTTTTGGCCCCCAGCTCATTCACAGACTTGACAAAATCAGCTTCATTCAGATTTTCTCCCGAAAAATGCCATTGCTTAAAGACAATGACCTTCACCAGGAATTACAGTTCCAAAAGTTAAAGTACAGAAAATCTGCATGTCTGGAAAGACTTATTTATGGGGAACTGCACCTCTCCTGCCCCAAAAAAAGCTTTTCAACTCCCTGGCATAGCCATAACAAGATTAGAACTCATGAACACAGTGTCATCTTGCTAACCCCCCTGACGTTTCGCTGGCTCTATCAGTGTTTGCGGTGTGGTGCGCATTTTCTTGGTGCTCTGGTCTGACGGCGGCAGCAGCAGATGGTATTTGTTTAATTCTGCTTGTTCCCAGCGTGTGTGTGGGCGGCTTTTTGCTGCCCAGGTGGAGCGAGGCACAGCGGGAACTGGGACACCCTGCAAGGCTGTGACCATCGGGCATGGTGGGGAGGGAGGTCTGCAGACCCCTGTCTTTTAACCTCTCTTCTGCCTAGTCTTCTCTACTTTAAAAATGTAGTTCAAGCTTTGCTCCGATAAAACAATTAGGTTTAGAAATGCAAAGCTTTTTGGAGAGGCTGGCTCTGAGGGGAAGGCAAAGGCTGGTCCAACAGAGGAAGGGGGCCAAGGGGGTGCAGCAGGGGCTTGCAGAGGGCAGCGGAGATGCTTGGGGGGGCCAGTAGCTTGCAGAACCAGTTGCCAATGTGAAGGACCTGTTCTTATCTGGATTTCAACCTTTAAATATCTTATAAAATGCTCATCTCTGGATTATTTTTAGAAACCCTGGCAATCCCAAGTAGGCTGGAATGTTCTTCACCCTGACACTGCTGTGGTGTGGAGGGTTGCTGCTTGGGGAGGACATCCCGCCTATAAATGCACAGGGGAGCATGCCAGGAGGAGAGAGATTGTGTGTTTGTGTACGTGTGAGTGTGTGTGGTGCACGAGGGTGGGTGTGAGAGAGAGGGATGGTGCCAGAAGGGGAAACGTGACCCCATACTTTGTCCTTCCTGATTGTATCTTTGATTTCCGTTAATGGGAATGTAAGACATTTCATTACATGGTTTGTTTAATCTAAACTTCACATTTAACCCCCCTGGAGACAGGGCAAGTGAGTGGTTTGTTTTCCGTGTTTCGCCCCACTGTGATGCCAGAGCCCCTCTCAGATAATGCAGGGGCTGCTCGCCTGCCGGAGCGGCTTGCCGGCTCTTCCTGGCGGAGGGTGGCCAGGAGACGTGGCTGGGGACAGTAGTCCTCTCTTCTAATGTCCTGCAGTACACGTTTCACCTTCTGTATGAGCCCTTAGCTGCTGCCAGCAATGCTACATGTGCCCAGCCTAGCTGTCTCTCTGTGGATGTAGGGGAAGGCCAGGAGGGCGTGAGGCCAGGTTCCTAAATGGTAAATAAGGAGGTGAAGGAATGATATGGGAGGGCATAAAATCCAGCCTAAGCACACTAAAATGCATCCTATGGGAGCCAAAGCTGAAATGGGACTGGCCCTTCTGTGCACCGGTGCCAGAAAAACTGGCGGGGCTGTGGCTTTCCACATTGCCCCAAAAACTATGCAGAAAGTGATTCTGTCCCGGCAGAAAATCTGCTGGGGCTTGTAAAACGAAGAAAACTCCTTTGGGTAAGCACAGCTTAATCTAAATCTCTGCTTCAGACATGCCAGCTTCTTTCTAAACATGGGGTGAAATGGCTTTTGTACTTTTAGATTTCTCTTTCTCAGTTTGGATTGGGATCACATGTTGTACCACCCAAAATTAGAGCTAGAATGGGGAGACTTGCATATTAATTTCTTGCTGAAATCGGGCCTCATTGAAGGTCTTTAGCATTTTACTGATAATGCTCCTTTGCCAGCAGAACTAAGCATAGGGCCTAAACATGCTCTTATTAAACTCACTGGAAGTTTTGATGTGGATTTCAATGGCACCAGCATTTTTTCCCAAAGGGTCCCTGGCTTTTTTTCTTTTTTTCTCCACAGCTCAATCTTACAACTGGTTTCTGCTGGCTTTTGCTGATTTCCGTTGCAGGACCAGTAGCCCTAGCAATGGGCAAATAAACAGAAATGGTCCCCAAAACTTGCTGCCAACAGGGACAGTTAAAGAAACAGTTTAGTGCCTACATCTGGAATTTCTTTTACAGTAAATTGACTGGGATCAGGAAGCACTAGATACCAGCAAATTCCAGTTTGATTGCTAGCAGGTGCAAATGCAAATGAGGAAAGCATCGTACCTGGACTTTGACTCTGGATTTTGCCTTCCCAAATCTTGCAACAAAAATTCCTCATTAGAGTTTTTTGTCCAATAGAAGAAAATTAGAAAATTACTGACTTTCAAGTTGATTTCCTTGCTTGCTTTCAAAATGAAAGCATCAGTTGGAAACATGTGTGCATGCAAGTCTGCTTGGAAGCGGGGCTGCCCCCCTCTAACCCAGCTCTTTTTTTGATTCCTTGAAGGTGCCGAAAGACCCCCCAAGAGCTTGTGATCTTTGAAGCTGTTTTATTACAACACAAAAATTATAAGCACAAGAAAAAAATATTTATTTGAAGAAGGGAAAACACTGAATTCCTGGGTGAGACGGATAAATTAAAAGCTGGAAAATTAATCTCCAACCCGCCCTGTGAGTTCTGGCAGGCTGAATGTCCTCCTGTCCTGTCATGCTGGTCACTGTGTGCATCCAAACAAAGGGCCACATCCTGGCCCAAAGTGTCTTTTTTACCCAACCTTCCCTAGGTTTGGACCTGCGTAAGCAAGGAGGCTCTGAATGCTTTTGGTGGAGTCAGTCTCACTGATTAAAAGTATAAGATCTGTTACAAACTGCCACACAATGAAAGCTTGGGAAAGGGGTGTGATGGAGATCTGTGAAGCCATGCAGGGTGTAGTACAGCCTATGCACTGTCCCTCCTAAAGGATAGCCCAGCAGGTGTCCGAGAGGGTGTCAGGGAGGTGCAAAACCACAAGGAAGTATTTCTTTACAGGGTGCATCAGGAAGGGCACTTGCTGCACCCTAAAACTGTAGAGGCCAAAGATTATAAATGGGTTTAAAGTGGATAGACACATTTATGGGAGACAAAAACACCTGTGGCCATCATGGGGTCCAGGTACAAACAGGGGTTTGGAAGATGGCCACCTGCTCAGCAGCAGACAGGTCCATGAGATACACTGAGATACCCTGGGGAAGGGCCCTTTGTCTTTCCCTCGTTTCTTGTACGCTTCCCCATCATGTCTTCACTCCCCCTGGCATCCCTTATCCTCCCTCCATGGGGACAAATAGGTGTCTCTGTGAGATCGTCCTCCTTCCCTAATTTGATGTCACTCTTTGAAGTACTGCCAGTGACAGAACTGGCTCCTCCTGAACCCTCTCTATGTCATTGTACAAAAAAATCCCTCTTTGCCAAGGGCGGCCCATGGTATTTCATCTTGCTCGGGGCAACAGATGAGAGAGTTTCCTCTTTCATGGGTTAGCTCAGATGCAGAGCCCACAGTGTTCCCTGGCAGATTATTAAAGCATTAACCATGCTCATTTAATGGTATTGAGATGCAGATAAGATGTAATGTATTATGTATTGTATTCCCCTCTCAGTGTGGCTGAGCATGTTTTTTAATGTCAAGGGCAGGTGTTTTTGTGTGATACCTGCTTAGTGGTATTTATGGTGATATTTATTCCAAGGCTGCAGTTAATGCCGTTGTCCTCTGTTTCGTTACACTCTGAGATTAAACTGCATGTCTGGAGCATCATTTATTCAATTATTAAAACATCTTAATGAAGGTTAACAGCACAGTGCAGTACGGTTGTGCAGAACCGACACACATAAATCTGTCAGGCGTTATGTTGGGAAAGGCGACTGAACTGCATCTCCCAAAGTGCAGATGGGGCAGATTAAAAGTGCATGCAAAATAGTGCCAGAAACACAGCTCTGAACACAAGCCTTCTGGGAACCAGAGCTGGAGAAATGGAAAAAGGGCTATAACGGGTCTCCCTGGTTTCAGCTGCCGGGAAGCGCTGAGCAGTAATGTGGCATTTTGGGTTTCTGTCTTGCTGATCTTGGGTGAACCCTTCTGTGCTTTGAAAGACCAGCTCCATAGCAGATATTTCTCTGAACATGTCTGGTTAGGCTCTCCAGGGCTTTATGGGGACACTGGGGCTCCGCATAGCCATAGGGAACCCTTTCCATGGCCATGAAGACAGAGGAGGAGTCCTGCCTCTGCGGAGCCTCAGAGGTGGTGAGGGTGGCATGGGCTGATCCCAGCATGGACTATGTGATGGCACTGGGGCTATTGCTAACCACCAGTAGAGATATCCTGCAGTGCCCATAGAGGAGCTCAGGGCTGCAGAAATGGTGTCCAAACCTCTTACTCACCTCGGGAAAAGGCTTCCAGCACCACAAGAAAGCCCTGGGCAGCAGTCTTGCTACAGTAGCTACTGAGATAGTGTTCAATTTTTTTTGTTCCCTTGTCAAATATGAATTGAAGCCTGGGAAAATGCTAGAGGACTTCATTGTCATTTTACACAATATTGTTAAGGAACAAGTTAAATTTCCAAATGAGTCTGGAGTCAGGGAAATCCTGCAGCTGTCTCTGAGTAATCTACAGCTGACCTGCCACCTAACGCCTTGATCACAGCCTAAAGGGCTTGCTGGGTCAGTTCTGCTTCATCAAAACAAGGATGATATTTGTGTTTTGCAGCAAATATCCATGGCCATCACAAAATGCTTAAAAGACACCTTTTCCCCCCTAGCCTTGGCTGAGAGCCATTGGATTCATGTGTTGTGCAGGAAGTAAACAGAAGTGCTTCTTGCTCAGCAGTCTGTTGATGTGTTTGGCAGTTGCAGCTACTTTTATTGCCCAATGGTACTGTATTGGGTTTGTGTGGCAAGGTTTTTGTATTGGGGGGGACTACAGAGGTGGCTTCTGTGAGAAGCTGCTAGAAGCTTCCCCCATGTCCGATAGAGTGAGTGCCAACTGGCTCCAAGACAGACCTGCCGCTGGCCAAGGCCCAGCCCATCAGCAATGGTGGTAGCACCTCTGTGGTAACATTAAATATGGGGGAAGGGGGAAAAAGAACGGGGGGGGAGAAACCTGTGCAACTGCAGCTGGAGAGAGGAGTGAGAACATGTGAGAGAAACAGCCCTGCAGACACCAAGGTCAGTGAAGAAGAAGGAGGAGGACATGCTACAGGCATCAGAGCAGAGATTTTCCTGCACCCCGTGATGAAGACCATGGTGAGGGAGGCTGTCCCCCTGCAGCCCGTGGAGGTCCACGGTGGAGCAGATATCCACCTCCAGCCCATGGAGGACCCCACGCCGGAGCAGGTGGATGCCCGAAGGAGGCTGTGACCCCGTGGAGAGCCCGCACTGGAGCAGGATCCTGGCAGGACCTTTGGACCCGTAGAGAGAGGAGCCCACACTGGAGCAGGTTTGCTGCCAGGATTTGTGACCCTGTAGGGGACTCATGCTGGAGCAGTCTGTTCCTGAAGGACTGCACCCCGTGGAAGGGACCAATGCTGGAGCAGTTCATGAAGAACTGCAGCCCCTGGGAAGGACTCACGTTGGAGAACTTCGTGGAGGACGGTCTCCCATGGGAGGGACCCCACGCTGGAGCAGGGGAAGAGGGTGAGGAATCCTTCCCCTGAGGAGGAAGGAGCGGCAGAGACAACATGTGATGAACTCACTGCAACCCCCATTCCCCATCCCCTTGCGCTGCTCGGGGGGAGGAGATAGAGAACTTGCAAGTAAAGTTAAGCCTGGGAAGAAGGGAGGGGTGAGGGAAGGTGTTTTAAGATTTAATTTTTATTTTCTCATTACCGTACTCTGATTTGATTGGTAATAAATTAAACTAATTTCCCCAAGTCGAGTCTGTTTTGCCTGTGATGGTAATTGGTAAGTGATCTCTCTCTGTCCTTATCTCAACCCACGAGCCTTTTGTTGTTTTCTCTCCCCGGTCCAGCTGAGGAGGGGAGTGATAGAGCAGCTTTGGTGGGCACCTGGCGTCCAGCCAGGGTCAACCCACCACAAGTACAATACTTAATTCAATTGTTACCTTGTTAATTTTTTAATCAACTCATTATGATCTATTAATGACTTTGGAGCAGTAAAGGTTTTCCAGCCCAGGATATGCCAATATCCTGGGGAATTACTGCTGTATGATCTGGTCTGAATGAGGCGAGGAAGGAGGGGTGGAGGCGTTGCCCTCTACATCAAGAATTGGATGGAGTGTGAAGAGCTATCTCTGAAGGATAGCCATGAACCAGCTGAAAGCTTATGGGTAAGAATCAGAGACTGAGGCAACAAAGGGAACCTTGTGAGTGGTGTCTACTACAGGCCGCCTGATCAAGGGAAGCCTATTGATGAAGCCTTCTTACTCCAGCTACAGGAGCCATCACACTCGCAGGCTCTCGACCTGCTGGGGGACTTCAACCACCCTGACATCTGCTGGAAAAGTAGCACAGTGAGCTGTAGGCAATCCAGGAGACTCCTGGAATGCATTGAAGATAACTGCTTAAACCAGGTAATAGACAGGCCTACCAGAGGGGATGCGATACCGGAGCTGTTGGTCACCGATGCGAGTGAGCTAATTGGTGACGTCAAGATTGGAGGCAGCCTGGGCTGCAGTGATCATGCACTGGTGGAGTTCGCAGTCTGCAGGGATATGGGTCAGGCAAAGAGTAAAGTCAGGACCCTGAATTTTAGGAAAGCAAACTTCCAGCTCTTCAAGGAGTTAGTCAATAGGACCCCCTGGGAAACTGCCCTCAGAGACAAGGGAGCAGAACAGAGCTGGCAGATCTTTAAGGACACTTTCCATAGAGGGCAAGAGCTCTTGATCCCCAGGTGTAAGAAATCACGAAAGGAAGGCAAGAGACCAGCATCGATGAGTGGAGACCTGCTGGTCTAACTAAAGGGCAAGATGGAAATGCACAGGCAGTGGAAGCAGGGACAGGTATCCTGGGAAGAGCATAGGGACGCTGCCCGGTTGTGTAGGGATGGGGTCAGGAAGGCCAAGGCGCAGCTGGAGCTGAACTTGGCAAGGGATGCAAAGAATAATAAGGGCTTCCTACAGGTATGTCAGCCAGAAAAGGAAGGTCAAAGAAAGCATTACCCCCGATGAGCAAGACTGGCAAACTGGGAACAACGGATGAGGAGAAGTCTGAGGTACTCATCAACTTCTTTGCCTCAGTCTTCACTGGCAACCTCTCTTCCCACACCTCTCAAGTGGATGGGCTGCAAGGCAGGGACTGGGGGAGCAAAGTCCTTCCACTGTAAGAGAAGATCAGGTTCGTGACCACCTGAGGATCAGGTTTGTGACCACCTGAGGAACTTGAACATACATAAGTCTACAGGACCTGATGAGATGCATCCCAGAGTCCTGAGGGAATTGGCTGATGTAGTTGCCAAGCCTCTCTCCATGATATTTAAAGAGTCACGGCAGTCAGGTGAAGTCCCTGGTGACTGGAAGAAGGGAAACATTGCACCGATTTTTAAAAAGGGTAAAAAGGAGGACCCTGGAACTACCGACCTGTCAGCCTCACCTCTGTGCCTGGGAAGATCATGGAACATGTCCTCCCAGAAGCTATGCTAAGGCACATGGAAGACAGGGAGGTGATTCGAGACAGCCAGCACGGCTTCACCAAGGGCAAGTCCTGCCTGACCAACCTAGTGGCCTTCTATGATGGAGTGACTACATCAGTGGACAAGGGAAGAGCTATGGATGCTGTCTGTCTGGACTTCTGTAAGGCCTTTGACATGGTCCCCCACAACTTCTTGCTCTCTAAATTGGAGAGATATGGATTTGATGGGTGGACTGTTCAGCGGATGAGGAATTGGCTGGATGGTCGCATCCAGAGGTTAGTGGTCAATGGCTCAATGTCCAGATGGAGGTTGGTGACAAGTGGTGTCCCTCAGGGGTCCATATTGGGACCAGTACTGTTTAATATCTTCATCAATGACACAGACAGTGGGATTGAGCGCACCCTCCACAAGTTCACAGACAACACCAAGCTGAGTGGTGTGGTTGACATGCCTGAGGGACGGGATGCCATCCAGAGGGACCTGGACAAGCTCGAGAAGTGGGCCTGTGTGAACCTCATGAGGTTCAACAAGGCCAAGTGCAGGGTCCTGCACATGGGTCGGGGGAACCCCTCGTGTCAATACAGGCTGGGGGATGAAGGGATTGAGAGCAGCCCTGCAGAGAAGGACTTGGGGGTACTGGTGGATGAAAAGCTGGACATGAGCTGACAATATTCACTCACAGCCCAGAAGGCCAACCATATCGTGGGCTGCATCAAAAGCAGCATGGCCAGCAGGTCGAGGGAGGGGATTCTGCCCCTCTACTCTGCTCTGGTGAGACCTCACCTGCAGTACTGCATCCAGCTCTGGAGCCCTCAGCACAAGAAGGATATGGAGCTGTTGGAGCGGGTCAGAGGAGGGACATGAAAATGATCCGAGGGATGATGAGAGTTGGGGTTGTTCAGCCTGGAGAAGAGAAGGCTCCAGGGAGACCTTATAGCAGCCTTTCAGTACTTAAAGGAAGCTTATAAGAAAGATGGGGACAAACTTTTTAGCAGGGGCTATTGCGATCGGACAAGGGGTAATAGTTTTAAAATAAAAGAAGGTAGATTTAGACTAGTTATAAGGGAGAAATTTTTTATGATGAGTGTGGTGAAACACTGGCATAGGTTGCCCAGAGAGGTGGTAGATGCCCCATCCCTGGAAACGTTCAGTGTCAGGTTGGACGGGGCTCTGAGCAACCTGATCTAGTTGAAGATGTCCCTGCTTATTGCAGGGGGGTTGGACTAGATGACCTTTAAAGGTCCCTTCCAACCCAAACCATTCTATGATTCTATGATCCTCAGTATATCAAGTAATGCTACTGTAGACTGTAGTTTGCACAGAGGGGGTTATTTAAGATTATACAGATGTCTTAGACCTGGAAGACAAAGTCAACAGCAAAGGTATTTCCTGTCTTCTTCCAGAGGTGATCCTGTGCCCTTTGCTCATTCCATTAGATTTAATTATTTCATTCATTTCTCTTGAGATGAAATGATTTGTCCCAAAGCTCAAGTGCTCATAATGTCCTCATGCAGTTCAATAGCTGTTCATTGATCCACTTCATAGTCCTGCAAGCATTATGTTACCTGCTAGTTCAGTGGTGGCCCTGCTGACATCACAACTTTCCTCCCCAGAGGTAATTAATCACTCACTGCCTATTCTCTCCAGTTCATTTACACACTGCAGTGTTAGAGCCCAAAAAAGGGTGATGTGAAGAGAAAACACTCCCCAGTATAATGTTGGTATGGTTGTGAGGACACTGTTGCCCTTATTTCTTCACTGCACATCTGCAGATCACTGGCTTTCCAATGATGCTATCCCAGCTCAGATTGATGGAGAGGAAGACAGAGTCCTTCACCAGAAACTCACTCATCTTTCACTGTGTTCAGTCAGGTTTGGGAAACCATAAAATAGACCTTTCAAGCATATAAAGATCACCAGGGTAGAACGTTTACCCAGATTTAATAGGGAAGTAACATGAGTGTCGTTGATGCAAAGGAAAGCTCTCCATCACCCCAGTTTAAGTCCCAAAGGTAATGCTCCATGACACTTCAAACATATAAACAGTGTAGTGAGAATAAATATAATATATGGGCCTTGCCAATGCAAATGAAAAGCAATTATCCCAAATCGCAGTCTTAATTTATAAGCAGTCAGTATAATTTGAGAAACTGAAATCTGATGTTGCTAAATCAAATTCCTGTAATTCCACTGGGCATTAAGCACATAATAAGATTACACTGTGCACTGAGCATGTCCTTGTTAAATCTGCTGGCTACTGCATTTTTATTGCTCTCCTGGGGGTTTATTGAGTTTACACTTCCAGTAAAAGGTAATGTTTTCACAGTGTCTTTGGTACGCTGGCCACACAAGTCTGTCTGCAGCAGGCAGAATTGTTAAGCCATATAATTTGCTTACATCCCTTGGCGGCTCAATTGGAAAAAAAAGGCAATTAAAAGACACCATGCAGTTGTATATAACCAAATTAAAAATAATAATAATGAATCTACTGTACTGTAATCAGTAAGGAAAGGAAGCCATGCATAATGGTGAGGTTTAGCCATGAGACAGCTAAATTAATGAGCTCTCCTGTTTAGATTTGTTTTTGAATGCCTGAATAGTGGTGCTAATATGATGATATCTGAGATTTATATACAAAAGTAACCTTGAGACTAGCTGCTCTCCAAACAATCAGGAAGAATGGGATTTCCTTGCAACAGGCTGTCTGTAGTCTTGGAAAATGGATGAGAAGGCAGGGGATAAAGGGAGGACAACAGCTAACTTGGATATTGGTCAGTGAAAGTCCCTGGGAGCAGCACAGTACTTCTTAAGAAAGACCCAGAGATAAAATGTGCCATTTTAGAAGGAGGCAGAAAGATAAAAAGACACAAATTCCCTCCCAACAAACCAATGCAAGACAAAATGAATGCAGCAGAGACACCGAAGAGCTGCTGTTGCCGGTGCACCCTCATTTGCATGCCTATGAGCACTTAGCATGGGCATCCTTGCAGCACCATCTCAGCGTTCCTCTACAGATGTGCTCTCCTGGTGTTTGATTCCCTCCTGCTCTCTAACAGGGGTTTGTTTAAACATTTGGGTGTAAAAGTCTCCTTGAAAATGCTTATCGCTGATCAGGATAATGCTGGATAACCTTGATAGACACATTAATTTACATTTTAAATCTTTGCCATTGTGGCTGGGACAATTCCTGTGGCTGTGACTAGGCAGTGTAAAACTGTGGGCTTGGATCTGTCCTAAGAAGTAACATAATTTTATTCACCGGGAGCTTATAGTATTGCATAATGATCCTGTCATATTTAAATCTCAGTGATTTTGTAGGGTCATCCTTTTTTCCCTAGTAAGAAGTTCACTTTCCAGAACTCTTTTACAGTCAAGGTTTCAAGAACATCTCCAAGTCTGCATCTGGACACCTTGCTCTTATAGCTGAATTTTGTCAGAAAAGAACAGGCCAAAGTGTGCATTCATCTCTGGGAATCAAGATAATTCTGCTAAGCAGGACTTGTGACAGCAGCATGAGAACAGCAGACCCTGCAGCCACTTAGAGAGCCCAAAACTTTTGCTTAAGACCAGGTCTGAATTAGAAAAAGAGCCTTTCTCTGGCATGCTCTTGCAGTTTCCAGCAGCTGACTCTTGGAAGATTTCTTGCCTTACTTAGAAAAAAGAACTATATATTTATATATGATTTCTGATGTGTATAGAAAGATTCCTAGACTGACTTTTTCCTGCATCACTTTCTGTTTTCTACAGCCGCAGATACAGCGTTACAGAACCAAGCACATCTGAGGTTAGAATCTTTGCTTGTGGAGTGTCCTGCAGCTCACGCCAGCTTGTGTGGAAAAAGTGATGGAGGGTCACTTATCATGCACAGAATGCTGCAGCTCTCTGAGGGGACTCACTTTGCTCTGGATTTAATGGTTTGCAACCTGGAGGGGTTTCATGTGTCTAAATCCATGGGTAATCTAGCCAGTCACCAGCTATTCCTGATATTTGAGTGTCAAGGCCAAGGTTTGCTTCAAAACTGCTTGGGCAATTCTGGAGGTTTCTGTTTGAAATGGTTGCAAACAGCCTGGTTTCTCAGGGGTAGATGTACCAAGACTTTGACTTAATTCTTTCATTATTTGAGACTTATTGCTGGCAATGGACACATTCCTTTGGGAAGGCCTTAACATGAGTTGACAGTAATTCACCAGAAGTTTGGCATGGTTTTACCTGAGGGAACTCTAAACCAGCAAGCCTTCCCATGACAAAATATCACAGAGGTCATGGAGCAATTAGGATTAGAGTTACAAATGTGTTTATCAGTGTCAGGACAAGTATGTCTTCAAGCTCTGTTACATGGGCTTCATAAGACATCTACTTTGGCAGCTTTACTGGGGGAAGGAAGAGCTTGAACCATAAACCTCATGAGTGCTGTGTGTGTGCCGTGCAGACTGCCTGTTAAGTGTTGATAACATACTGGCATTGCCAGGATGGACTGGAACTGGTTTTTCACTCTCTTTTCCACTACAAAGACTAGGAGGCATCTGAGGAAGCTAGGAGAAACTCAGAGCAAATAAAAGGAGGTGCACCTTCCCACAATAGGCTGTTGCCTGTGAAACAACCACAGCCCCTTGCCCAACTGTGGATACAGATGCTAAAAAATTGATGGGGGCTCCAGGGAACACTAAACAAGTTCATGCAGGCGAGATCCACCCAGGGTTGCTAACTGCACAGGAGCCACATCTGTCTTGGGGAACCCTTGTGCTGAAAATGGCTGGAAGCTGGAGAAATATCAGTAACTGCTTCCCTGAGCTTAGCCATCCCCTCTTGGGTTAGGCTGATCTGTGTTCTGATGGCTATGGCCACTTTGATGGTTTGTTGTGCTACAACCTCCCTCCCACGTTTGGACTTCAGGGGCAGAAAACAGTCCCTTGTTGTGTCCTCCCTTCCTCTCCCCGTCCCCCACCCTGACATGCTGCATTTGATGTGTGGGATCAGAAGCATGCAACCCTGTTGCATGACCTTGTGCATGGCACATCTCTCATCAGGAAAGAAGGTGCAAGATGTGTGCTCAGATAACACTGCCAGAAAATTATCCCAGAGGAAAGGTAGTTTTTATTGATGACCCCAGTTCATCACGTTAGCCATAACTGTTTATTCCTGCTCAGGGGCAGTGCTTTTCCTCTGAAAGAAAGAGATGTAGCCTTTCATGAGGACAACACTTGTGTCTCTGTTCCGTTGAAGAAAGATGAGGATCTTGCATGTCTTTCTGTGCTGTAATCAATTTATTGCTTTATGGGATCCAGAGCTCCACAGGAAAGTGTCATGGATTGTGTCCTGGTGCACGCTACTTGCATGGAGACCTTTGATTCAGCTGGCAGACATTAAAAGAAGACAAAATGTGTTTAGCCAAAATGCTCTGTAATGACTGCTTGTGTGCAGCTGCAAAAAGAGCAATGAGTGGAAATTATTGGCAGCAGGGTCTGCATTCATTTGTGCTTCATATTTTATTCCTGATTTATAATTTCTTTACCAGCTGTGCAGTGTAGCTTGCTATGTCACTGTTATGTTCCCACCTGTTGTCCACCCTGCTGCCTTCCCAGGGCTCTCCTGAGACCATGGCTGATGACCTGCTCTTGACATTGGCCTCTACTGCCCAAGAGTAAGGGAGGGGCTCTTGAGTATGCTCCAGGCATAAAAATTTGGGGTGATGTAGTGGAGTAAGAACTTCCCCTGTGTACCTTACCCCAGGTCTGGAGGAGCTGGAAACAAACTGGAAGCTCAGGAATAGGGGCTGAAGCCAGAAAACTGAAGCCAGAAAACCAAAGCCATCAAGGGAAAGCTCTTTCAAGGTGCAGTCTGACTTACACAACCCAGCCAGTAAATCCCCACCTCAAGGCTTGACAAAATTGTCCTGACAAGATGATGTTCTCCTTGGTTTACGGTTTCCTCCTCCTCTCATCATCAGTGGGGCTGAGAGCTTATTGACAGAGCTAATGTCCATCAATGTGCTGGTTTAATACCTCTTTCACTCTCTCCTGCTGAGAAGGGCTGGATGCGGGGTGCAGGCTGCGGTTTGTGCTCAGGGCAGTTGGCATGGAAATGGTTAAAGCTGCTGAGGACACAGCCGCTTCTTTGCAGCTCAAGTCATTTTTACAGAAACCACAAGAGCCGACTGGCCGGCAAAGGGACGAGGAAACATTCATATAAATATGTCCCTAGATTAAGTGGTGCTGCAGTCTGCTCTCCACTTGCTGCAGAGAGCTTGACATTACTCCAGGAGCAGAGAGAGCTGAAGAAGCAGATCCTTGCCATTTCCTAGTCTTCAAGTGGGTTTTTCCTGTATTTGTATAAGCAACTTCAATGCCTGAGCTAAATGTTCAGCTCCTGCCAGGCTAGACTGGCCATGCTTGGTCCCCAGTTTTGGGTCTCCGGTGGGTACCCTGGTCAGAAATATTGGCACAAGACAGAGGCAGACCGAGTCCCAGCGGTGTTGGTAGCTGCTCCCATTGGCTTGCAGAGTCTCAGTTTGTAGGATGAAAGAGGGAAAGAAGGATGTATTTTCTGGCTTGTTAAATCAGGGTTTCTGCTGGGCAAAGGAGATGTCAAAACTGGATTGCAGCAACCTGGAAGTTTGAGACAAAGTGCCTTCTTGTAATGAACTGTTTTTCCAGAAAATTGCTCTGCAGACTGGCTGGAGTCTGCACACAAACCTCTCCCCGTCCCGGCACAGGCCACAGATCTCTGCCTGGGCTGCTTTAGCTTGGAGTTCAGAAGTTAAACAGAATTATTTCCTCAGGGGGATGAAATCCTGGTCCTGCTCGCCCTGAAGCCAAAGCTCCTTTTACTGTTACCAGTGAGCCTCTGCAGGAGCTCTGCACATTTATCACAGCATTTTGCAGCATCCCTCCCATTCCTGGGCAGGCTCTTCCCCGTCCTCCCAGGGACTGGGATAAGAGCCAGTGCCCAGAGCCAGGCTGGTGTAATCCGCTGATGGGGACTGCTGAGGAGGTGGGACTCCCTCACTTCAGATGTGTGGTTTGGGGAGCTTGTGAGCACTCAGGCATCAGCCAGGCACTGCCACTGGAACGTGTGGCTTTTCCCTTAAAGGCAGGACCTCAGCAGGGACCTGCAGGGCTCCCCTATATCTAACCAAAGCCCCCGGGTAATTCGTGAGCTTTGCACCTGGATGAGTGGGCGCTGCTGACCCGGCAGCTCTGAGTGCAGTCGCAGCTGGACTCGGGCTGCACTTTGCCAGGGGCCAGCAGAGCAGAAGGCACACCGTGTTTTCAGTGTTTTCTGCTTCTGTCTCTGCTCTCTGCTCCTGCAAACTGTGGAACTTCTACCTGTCACAATGAGCTCTAGTGTTTAGGAAGGTGTGATTTATGTGGAAGTTGTGAGGTTTTGTTTTACGTCTTCCCTGTCTCCCTCTCTTGTGATGGCAGAGGGATTCTTGCAAATACAGCACAGGTTTATTTTAAAGGTTGGAACAGCAAAGTGCAGGAGTACGTTGTACAAAGAATGAGAAACAGATCCCAACTGTACTATTCCTTTGCCTTTTAAGACATGAGGCTTTTTACATTATTTTTAAAGATTCTTGGGGGGATGCTTATGCCTTACAAGCTATAAAATCCTGAGCCTGTCATTGCTAGATTAGCTCTCTGAGTTAGAGACAGAGAGGGGATGCTGCTTCTACAGGCGTCCCAGGAGTCTTGCGCACCCACCTTCTGCACCAGGAGCATGTGGGGGTGAAATCCCCCACAGATGGGCATGTGTCCTGAAAACCTCTGCTGCTGTCTCGTATTTTGTGCATGGGTCTTTCTGGATACTTTCCTTGCCCTTTTCAGAGGTGTTGGTTTCTTTTCTTCCCACAGAGAAATTACCCCTCAGCAGGGATGCAGCCTTTCAAACCCTGGTGGATGGTTTTCAGGCCAATACATCCTGCTTGAATTTGAGGTTTTGTTCAGGCTGTCCTATGTTTCCCTGCTAGTAAGTGTGAGGAGGAGGAGGAGGAGGATAACGTTTGGTATACCAATTACTAGTGCTCTAAATAACTGCTAGGGGAAGGATGTGCCTTCAGCATCAGGTGTCTGTGGGCTACATCTCTCCTGCTTGAGCCCAGCTGTATGCCAGTGCTTCTCTCTGATAAAGAGGGAAGTTTTTCCCTTTGGCTGTTTGCAGAGGTCTTGAATTTGCACATATGAACCCTCCTGGGCCCAACACTTGCAGCTTTGGTTCCTGCCCTGAGGGTGGGACCTGGCAGAGAGTCCTAGAGCTGCCCCATTTCCTTCCAGCCCTATAACTCAGAGCAGGACATGTAAAGATTTCCATATGCAGGAGACAGGGGACACGTGCAAGCTCCTTCGGAGGGAAGGATGCAGTTTAGGATCCATGGGCTACCTTGGCTATCAATAGTCCTCTCTGTTATAGAGGAGTTATTTGGATTCAGATACATTTTAATGCAATTTCAGGTCTTCTGTGCTTTCTGTTCTCCATTTTCCCCTGCATTTTTCCATGCTAGGTTTGGGGTGGAGCCTGTGCACGGTCCCAGGGGGCTCCCAGTGCCGCTGGGCTGGTATAAAGGCTCCTGCCCACAGCTGAACATGGGGTGCTTCCAGTCACTCTTGCACACTCTTCCCTCTTTCCAGCTCTATAGCTCTTTCACTAGGGCCTGCCCAGGTATGGTGCCCTTCCAGTCCATTTGCACCACCAAACATCAACAAACACAGCTAGCTGCCGTCTCCTGGGAGCAAGTCCTCAGCAGCTGGGGGTGAGGTGTGAAGATGGGGAAAACCTGGCAGCCACCAGAAATCACGCTATTTCCACTATGTTTTCAAAGCAACCTGATGGTGCTTAACAATAAATGCAATTGATACAGGAGGTGCCAGGTTTCAGCAAGCTGCTCCTTGTCTGAGCTGGGCTGTGCTTGTTCCTGCTGAATCGTAAGGCTGGTGCCACAGGGAGGGAGGCAAAACAGCACACAGGGACATGAAACTGGTGGAAAATGGGCAAAGTGCAGCTGCAAAGGGGGGCCAGTTGTGGTTTGGGCCTACTTAATGGTCCCACGGCCTCCTTTGTGTTTTGCTGTGATTAATTTATCCTCATGCTTGGCATTGACTGTGGCTCCTGAGTCGTTTGGGTGTCTCTTGGGACTGTTGCGAGCTCCTGTCCCACAGGGGACTCAGGCTGTGTGTCCCTTAGGTACGCTCAGAATGTGGCTCTGCCGGTGTCCTGTGTCCCTGGAAGGAGATGATAAATGAGCAGGCAATGTCCATGTGGCCAAGGTGGTAGGACCCAATGGACTTCCATTTGGCTTCTGCTGAGAGATGTGTTCTCCTTTCTAGACACCATAACATGGAAAAGATATGGACTGTAGCAGGGAGATGTGTCTTGGTGCCTATGTAAGTCCAACAGGCTACTTCTGGGCATGCTGCAGCTTGCTCAGCCTTTGGGCACAGACCCAAGCACCTCTGCCAGGAGCATGTACACATGTGCTTCACTGTGCACTGGAGAACAGAGTAGACATCTCAAAGCTGCCATGCAGAGGCATGCAGGGGTGAACACTGCTGCATAACCCCATGCAAATACCTTACCAGTACAAATTATCATAAACACTTTGGGCAGTCAGTCTCCATGGACAGTTAACTGTCCTGCAGACCAACTGGTCTGCACTCAATTTCTCTATAGAGAAGAGTTGAAGCTGGTGGGGAGCAGACTGACCTAAAATTTAAATGCACAGAGAGCCAAAATGTTGCCTTTTTCCTGAAGATGATGAGTTGGATATACTGCATTGGAGACACCAGAGGTACCTAATACCTTCTCCGCATGTCTCTGTTAGGAATAGGAGCCAAATTTATCTTCTGCTCTCTCTCTCTCTTTGCAAGGCATGCGCCCCCAATTATCATTGCTTTAAAGACTTAGGATCACTCTCTCCAAGTGGTATATAAATTTTTTTGAACCAAGTGACAGCATAAATACTTCTGCAAAGTTGAACTGGAATTTCAGGCTTAGCCGTGTACCTCGAGATACAGCCTCCCCAAGCCATTAGGGGACTGATCCGTAGGATGCAACACTGGCTCGCTCCAAACCCTGGTGCTGAGGAAGAACTTGTAAGCGGGACAGTGAAACATCTGTATTTTGCCTGTAGAAATCCCTGTTGCTGGCAGTTTGGAAGAAGAGATCTCTGCTGGGAAGGGATGAACCACCCATTGGGGTGAAGGGACAGGCAGGACCAGCCGGCTGTGACACTCCTTGCAGCCTCCCAGGTGTGTGACTGGCTCCCCATATCCCTAAACATCAGTTGCTCCCCCTTCCCCACACATCCAGCCCCCAAAAGCTCCTGGTCTGCAGAAGAGTAAGCTGGAGTTAACCACCAAGCATGCACAAAAATGGTCCTGTTTTCTCAGCAGGATTATCCACTGGTTCCTGGCTGGGATCTAACATCAGAGCTGCTGCCATGCCGTTCAACTGGCAGGACAGCTGCTATTGATTTTTATTTCATGCCCATTGATAGAGGTGGTGCAGGTGGGAAACTCTGAAAGGAGACATAAATAATAAACTAAGAAAAGCTGTAGTGGTGAAGTGAACGAAAAGCAGTCTGGCATTTACTGGAAAGCAGAGTTTAGCGGGTAATTTTTCAATGCAAAGACAGTTTTGCTACAGAAAATGTCAGGCCTGCTTTTGCTGTTAGTTATGCAAGTGGAATTTGGAAGCAGTCCTGGGCCAGTGGAGAAAGTGGGGTCAGTCAGCCCCGCTGCTGTTCTTGTGCCTTTTCTCATGCCACAACAACAGTGCATGTCAGGCAGGAATGGTCTGCTGTCACTGCCAAATACCTTGGTTAACGATGGCTCTGCTGATCAATTAGCAACCCCAATCAACTGCTTAGCAATTAGGTTTTTTTAAATCAAGATTTCTTCTCTTGGGGAATGAACTAAATTCTCTTTCTTGCTCACTGTTCAGGTAGATTTACTGAGTGTGGGCTGGTTTGAAGGGGAGGGAGGCCCAAGTGAGGGTTTGTTTAATGCAATATGAGTTCATAATGTAAGACGAAAGGCTTGCCAACTGTCCTGGACCAAAATTATATGCTCCTTCTCTCCTGTCCAGCACCTTTTATTTAGGAGATACTGCACAATGCTGTGCAAGAACAAGATCTTGTCCCAGGGGATGGGCAGGAAAAAGGGACATGCTGTTCCTGAGATGGATGAATCTAGCATGTCCCGCTGTGCACAGTCTGGGTCTTGCTGCTGGTGTTCACCAGAGCTGCAGGTCCTGTCCTGGGCCCCACCAGAAGAGCCACAAGCTGTAGGTGAGACCTTTGGTTTCCTCAAGAGGATCCATTTAGGATCAACAGAGTTCCCCATGCACGCTCACAGCTGCACCATGCTGGGAACAACTCACCTGCAGTTTCCACAGTTATCCATTGATAACCTTCACTTCGGTGGAGAACAAAAAAGGAAGAGTTACATCTAGAGCTAAGCAGGCTGTGGACACAGTGAGGAAAGGACGTGAAAACCGCTTGGATAAGAGCGGTAGAAAGTGGTGAGTGAACAGGATGGAGAACTGGCACCAGGAAACCTGGAGCCTCTCCCTGATGGTGCAGTGGACTTTGGACCAGGTCATGTTTACACATCAGAGAGAGCTCAATTTCAGCACCCTGTGCAGATCCAATGATCTCTCCCCACCTGCACAGATGATGCGGCTCCAGAAGAGGCTGCTCAGACCTCTTGTCCTCGCAAAGCTGCCTTCCAGCATCAGGAATCTCCTGTCCCTCCCTTGCTTTCCAGGCAAGGAGCATCAATCAGTCAATTTGCCCATGGTGCAGATGTCTGTCTGGAACTGTAATGACAATTACCAAAGGGGACTAGAAATTGTCACTGGGGGACTGCAAATAAGGAAGCCAATGCCTTTTATTGACACATGTGGAAGCTGTTTAATTTGGGATGTTGGCTGTCAGAAAATAGAGCTCTTTTGTGGCGGTTTTCTCAGTGAAGCAATATTGTGCTTAATTTCAAGGTTCGTGCTCACATTTAAAAGTGAGCTATTCTCAGCTTTTAGGTTTGGAGTTTCTTCATAGCAATAACATATCAATTCAACGCACATCTCAGGTCTGATTTGTCTCTGCTTGCAAACTACGATGATTTCTGCCAGCGATTTCTTGCTAAGAAAGAACATGAGCATTTTCATTTTATTCCCTTTCCAAGTGTGGCTGTAAGCCAAGTGCTTGAGCCTGGACCCTTGGGTGCCTTTCAGCCCCTGATTTCTGCTTTAGGTGTTCTGCTTCCCATTTAGGACATGAAACTTGGTCTTCTTGGGATTTCTTATGTGCTTAAAAGGAGGCATGGTCTTTGCCACCTTGTTGTACAGTCAGCCAAGAGGATCAAGATGCCTCAGAGAGGGTGATACCTAAAGCTGAGCATCACAGGTTTAAAGACCAGGAAAACAGCTCCTGTTAGGAGAGGATGCAGGTGCAGACCTTCTTGCACCTCTAAGCTATGCCAGCTGTGTATAACTCACACAAGAGCCTAGGGTGAGCGCCCAGCACCCCAAAAACTGGGTGATGAAACTGGATGGTGCAGCAGGAGAGGTTTGCACAGGTCAGCTCCCACCAAGGCTGAGGGGTGCCACTTTGTATCCACATCTTCCCTTTGAGAACTGGGAAAAAGTGGTTATTTTTTGCATATGTAATAAGAGGGGGAGGGAGAACAGGGGGATAGTGATTTTTTTGGAGGGGGGATCTTGTCAAAACATCTCTGCTGCCTGGCAAAGCAGCCTGCCCGGGCTGGCCCGGCAGCAGCTCTGCACAGTGGGGCTGCTCACAGCCCCAGCAGAGACACCTCTGGGATTAAAGCCCTCGCAAGAGGCTTTAATAGCAATCTCCTCTCCCAAAGATATGTATACATTAGGGTTTATCTCACTGCTTCATTAAGGAATAGGACCAGGGGCAACCTTGGGGGTCACCAAATCCCGAATCCTGCCATTGGAGGTAGATGTGCCATCTAATCCCTTTATTATTGTATAAGGGCAGAGGCGAATATCAGCAGGGACCTGAGCTCGTGCAGCCTGTCAGCCCTCGAAATGTCACTGAGAAAGGCCCACGGTCCTTTTACTTGACATCTGCCGGGGTTCTGTGATTCTGTGATTCTGTTACATCCATCTCAGGGCACGTCTGCCGGGATGGTGCAGCCCAGGAGGAGGCTGCCTGGCTTATTAATTTTAAGTGCGCTTGAGATGCTGTAGTATGAAAATCTATCATCATGAAAGCGCTCAGCAGCATGTAATCAGTGCTCGGCCTTACAAAGAGACCTCTGTTGTGCTCAGGCTTCTCCAAAGGCCAGTTACAATCTACATTATTTATGTGGAAAAGTGTTATTAGCTGAGTTTCCTTTATTTTCTTTTTTTTTTTTTCATGGAAGGATTTTAAGGGAGTTCTTTGTAAGGAATGCTCAGAGGCTCTGGGACTTTCTCTCTTTCAGTTTCCTGGTGGGACCAGATTTTTTATTTATTTACTTTTTTTTTTCCCCCTGAATATTTCAAATACCAGGAAGCGATATAATGTTAAAGCCAAGCCAGTCAATGTGTAATTGTGGCACCAGTCTAGCTGGTGTGAAGAAAGATATTTTCTGTGTTATTACGAGAGCCTGGGAACTTTAAGAGTTTACCTTTTAACAGCCTCCATAAGAACATGGGCACACATCAGTGCTTGGAATAGGCAATTAAAAGCAAAAATGGCTGACACCCTCGATGGCACAGGATGGGGTTTGTAATGAATTAGACCTAGAAATAGATATCGGCCAAAAGGACCTCCCTAATTATTTAAAAAAAAAAAAAAGGAAGAGCTTGTGGCTAGATCGTGCATTGCAGAAATCAGTGTGGGTTTTCTCAACCACTGCGGTAGCTGTGCCTGTGCCTTGCATTTGTGGAACGGAGACGTTCCAGTGAGTTTCCCCTGCTTGTGCCAGGCTGGGTATGTCCTCCTGCCCGGTGGCTGATTGTCCTGGCATCAACTCATTGCAGACAAAAGACAGAGAATGGGGCCAAGCCACCAGTTTTGGGGTAATTTGGAGCAGGTCCAGGGCTAATCCACTCGGACTCAGCAATCCCTTAAAGGATGTTCTTGCACTAACACTGAATTACCTGCAAACGGTGTTTTATGGAAGTGGCGCCTCAAGGAACCATGGGTGCTCCCACAGAAGCCGTGACAGAGAGAAAGTACCTGTTTAGGGTCTGCTCTGGACAGCACTGGACTTAATGCATAAGTGCATTAACTCATTAGTGCCCTGATTCGTCAGGCATTTGGAATAAATGATGATGCGAATTGGGCATTGGATTTACCCAGGGGACTAATGCAGCCCTGTCATTGCAGGACAGTGGTGCTTTGCATCTCAAGGTGCAGCCCAGTGTCCTACTGAAGTGGACCCTGCACCAGGTCCAGGCTGCCTCTGGCCCATTGTGTCTCTGGGCTGTTCTCTCCAACCCTGGCATACAGCAGGATTTTTTTCTGCCATGATTTTTACCCCTCATTTTCTGCAAATATTTACAGCATTAATTCCAAATTAGCCTTTCGGTCTTTTGTAATACATAGAATGAGCTGCTCATTGAATATTCAGAATTTTAAGCAAAAAGCTGTGTCCAGTATTTGCTGTAAATATGTATAAATGCTTATTGGATCTTTCCCAGTAGCACCTCTTTCTTCTGATGAGGCCTATGATACGGAAGAAAAATGCAAACAGGAGCCTTCTAAATGAAATGGCAAATTTAGCCTGTGTAACGTACAGAATACTAATGAGCAATCTGACAGAGCCACTGTGCGTTCATGCATTACCAGCACCGAACAATGACCTTGCTCAAATGTGCGAGAGAAGGGAGTCCTTGCACTCAAGAACAAATAGATGACTCTGATTAAACTACAGCCACCTCACCTCTCTGGGGACCTTCATAGCCAAGCATGGCAAGATTAAAGAGTTTACGCTTCCAGCAAGCACCTGAATTCAGCTCACGCTCTGCAGTAATTTTGCACCAAGCCCTCCCTTTCCCTGCAACCCCCTTTGAACCCCACTGTTGCCTTCATTGTCACAGTATATTGGGTGAGCTCTCGCATTAATAAAAATACCAGATTGGCACTCTGTTCCCTCCTGCAGCCTCAAGCTGGTCAATTATTCTGCTTTAATTACCCCTTTAAACATGCTTTTTATAGGCGTGGACCTTTTCTGTGTTTACGGCTAATAAAGTAATGAAGTGATGCAGTGATAAATTACTCTTCTGTTTAAGGTGGGGATGGGACATGACAAGTGCAGGTGGGGATTCAGAGAAGTTTAGTGCATTGCTGCGCTTCAGAGAAACGTGAGGGTTTTTTTCCGCCTGGAATGTCTTTGTCTCTCCTTTGGTTTTGCAGCAATTTTGATGTTTTAGCATAAGTTTTTCTTTTATTATGTGACTGAATGTGAAAATGCTGAAAGTGTCTTTGTTCAGCAGGTTAATTTTCTCGCTGATGATTAAACGGAGACAATCATTTAAGACAGCAGAATAAAAATCGCACTTGGGAATTTCACTAGACCAAGAAATAGAGTGGAGGATTTTTAATAAGGGACTGTCTAATTTGGATTTCTTTCTTTTTAACTAGAACATGGAAACTGCTTTCCATTATATAAGATCAATAATAGCATTTTAAAAATCTCATTTTCATATTTAATCATGTGCTTAATGTTGGTGCTGGATCTTTCTGCAATTCCAGCATGACCCCAAAATCCAATGCAGGGATATTTTCTTCAGTGGCCTCCTATAGAAAAACAGCAATCACATCTTCCAGCAATGATCACTGTTGCTCTATACTGGAGAGAAGAAAAAGATGAAGAGCAGAGGAGATGCTGGCATGATGGAGGGTGGGGTATGCAATGGGGTCTGACTTGTATGTGGACTGTGAGCATCTGCAAAATGACAGGTACCTCTGGGCCAGGAAGGGGATTTCTCTCCACATGCCATCAGCAAACCCCTCTGTGCAATATCTGCAGCCACTGCTACAGATGGCACAGCTCAAGGGACTCCTGTGCTTACCCTGAGGTCCCTCCACCTTGTTGCCAGTCAGCTTTTAATTCAAGCCAATATTCAGCCTAGCAACCTTGCTGCATATGAAAAATAACTCCCAAAACATGGTTTGCTGGGCCCAAATGGTCAAAAGCTTAGTATAATATATTGCAGAATTTTTTTTTTTATTTCTGGCCTCCTTCTCTACACTCTTGGGTGCAGCCAGACCCTATTTCTATGGGTGTTTTTAGTGGGTTTATGTTTTTTT
Source organism: Mycteria americana (assembly GCF_035582795.1). Lineage (NCBI taxonomy): Eukaryota > Metazoa > Chordata > Aves > Ciconiiformes > Ciconiidae > Mycteria > Mycteria americana. The sequence goes on along the minus strand of NC_134369.1, from coordinate 68,390,595 downwards.
TTTTTTTCTCCAGAGTGCAGAGGGTCAGAAACATTTCTCCCCTGGAAAAAAGTGATGTTCACTGTGCTCCAGTGGCTGAGACTCCTGCCCCACGCTCGCGAACATCCGTAAGACCTGAGATAAAACAGGTGGGGAGCCTCTTGGATGGTCTTACGGGGCAGACCGAGGAAATCTGGGGGCAGGACCCTGCAGAGGCCTTTCCCCTCCAGTCTCCAGGTGCTGTCATGGTCCCACAGCCCGTACTTTGCTGGGTGATATCCTCAGCTCCTGGTGGCAGCCTGGAGCCCTCCAGCCCCGATCAGTCCCCAGTATCCCATGGCTGGGGCTTATCATGCTCTGCTGGGTTTGGTATGGGATGGATGGATGGATGGATGGACGGACGGATGGACGTCTTCAGTGCTGGTGGCATGTGCCAGCCATCAGAGGCATTAACCCCTTTCAGCCATGCTCTGCAACTCCCTCCATGCACAGCTGGAAACTCTCTTAGAAAACTTGTTAAAAGTAAGTGAAAGCCAGGCTACCCTGGAGCAAAGGGAACTCCTTCAGAAACAACATTTGATTTGCAACGCCTCCGTCCCCCGAGCACTGCTCAAAGCAGCCCTGTGTTATAGGTAAGGATGTGGCTGAGCAGCTATTGAAAATATGTAAAGCTGTAGAAAATAAATGGGCTAGATCTGCAATAACTCTCGGTGCTGCTGCTGGCCTCTTGAAACAGCCATTTCATCACCACACACCACCGTGTGTCTCCTTACATTTACATACGCAGTACACAGCTTTTCATACAGTATGCAGGCATGCGGGGAGCGGTTGGGGTGAAAAAGAAGTGCTGGGAGGCCAGGATGTGAAACGCAGACAGTTTGCAATGAAGGTGAAGTATGTGAAATGGGGGGATAAATTGTTTCTCAAACAAACCTCAACTTCCAAGCGTGGGCAGGGCATTTACGCAGGGCATTTACTGGGTAACAAGAAGGAAAGGGGAAAGACACGTCTTCACCGCACTTGGACAAGTACCTGTGCACAGCCCTGCACTGTGTCTTTGCAGTCCTACCCTAATTGGCTGAAACGAATGTCTCTCAGCACTGTTGCCCTGCTGCTGTTGACTGCTGCTCCAGGAGAGCAGCTCTGAGGCTGAGCAGCCTCTGTGTGTGCCCAGGAGCTCCCAGCTGCCTCTTCATGAGATGGCCATTAGAAGGAGCCTTCAAGAAAGGGGAAATGTCTCTACTTAACACATTTTTGCTTTCTCTCTTCCAGGCTTTTTCTACTGTGTAGTGGGCTTGGGGTGGGGTTTTTCTCCTCTTATTGGTAGCCCATTTCATAGAATCATAGAATGTCTCAAGTTGGAAGGGACCCATAAGGATCACCTAGTCCAACTCCTTGCTCCTCACAGGACTACCTAAAACTAAACCATATGACTAAGAGCATCGCCCAGATGCTCCTTGGACTCTGACAGGCTTGGTGCTGTGACCACTTCCCTGGTGAGCCTGTTCCAGTGATTGACCATCCTCTCAGTGAAGAACCTTTTCCTAATGTCCAATCTGTCCACTTGTCCTCTTCTCTCTGCACTGACTTTGGAAGGTGATGTCTTCTGTCCTTCCAGCAATATGCAGTTTGAGCCCTGGCAACTTTTCTTTACCTGGCCCCACAGTAGCACCTCAAACCTCTTGCTTTCCCCATTAGGAGTTAGGAAATTCAGATCTTTCCTGCCTGCTTCCCTCCTCACCTCCCTTTTGCACTCTGCAGGGTTTCCATACATTCATCTCCAGGGTCTCAGCTCAGCTTGGCCCATAGGCACAACAGCTTCCCATCATGTGAGCTGCAGATATGCATGGTGACCTTCAAACAAAGATGTGATGAATCCTCCAGCCTGTGTCCTCCCTGCTTGGGAGGCTTTGAAGGGGGTAGATGCTGAGCAGGCACTGGGCTGCCAGCCAGCCTGCACTTCACCATGTTAAGCACTGCAAGGCAAACATTGTGATGGATCATGATTCGGACTGTGGGAAGGCGCCGCTTTTCCCACAATAATGATGTCTCCTGCTGGATAGTGCAAAATAATCTTGTCTGACAGTACGTGTTGTCCTGGGTCCATCCCATGAGATTGACCCGTGGTGGTTATTGATCCTACAGAGCAATGGCAATCAGCAGGGAGGCAACAGAGCTGGAGAGTCATTGCCTGGAAAACTGGAAAAGGCCATGTGGCGGGGCATGAGTAGGGAACTGGGGAATAGCCATTTGCTTCCACTCTTCCCCAGACTCCCAAGCAATGTCCTAAACTCTTGGAGGATGGGCAGAGGCAGGAGTATGAAGTAGGCAGATTGGCCTTTCTGGCCCTGTCTGGTTCAGGACACAAGGTCCAGGTCTGGAGGCACCTCAATTGGAGGCACTTTCCTTGGAGGAGGCATTCTCTTACCCAAGACCACGCATAACTCCTCATGACTTCATAAGGATTTTTGGCATCTCCTGAAATGGCAATACAAAGCCCATCACCTGTCCCTGCTGCTGTACCCTGTCTTGCACACCACTGTCTCTGTTCAGTCCCACAGCATGCCCCAGGAGTCCCTCTCGTCTCAGTGACACACCACCAGCCTCATCTGCATGTGTCTGTGTCAACTGAAACGCTCACATTATGTCAGTGATGCCTAAGTCCTCTGAGATCTCTCCCTGCCCTTCTCAAACATGACAAATGTGCAAGTGGCAAAACCACCTCCAGCTTCCTGTTTCACTTCCCTGCAGAAAATCCCCGCTCAGCAAGAAGGCAGACCTGCATGGTAAAGCTCTTTCCAGCTCATCGGTGATCTTCTGCAGGACAGGAAAGACTTCTCCATCAGCTGAAGAAGTAAAAACTATTGAGCGCAGTGGGTGCAGAAACGATCTCTTATTTGGGGAGGTATGGACCCCAGTTGCAGGCAGGTGTAGCAGCTGTATTAGGTTGGGTGAAAAGCACACAGCTGTAAAAAAGTACACCTTGATTTACCTCCAACCGTAGCCAGCAGCAGATGCCTGGGGAAAAGTAGCAGAACAAAACTTGCATATAGTGATAACTCTCCGATAGACTCTTCCAGTGCTCTGCAATGTGGAGAGTTCACAGGTCAAAGTTGGTATCTTTGTCTTTAACAGACCTTGAGGGGCTTTTCTCCTATGAATATGGCTCAAACATTGCTTAAGCAAAGGAAACTTCCAGCCATCACTGTGCCCCGGCGTGAGGAACACCACGGTTAAGCCCGTAATGCGTGATGAAGCAACTCTTTTTTTTTTTTTGTGGCTATTTGTTGCTGCTGTTTTTAACTGCCACCGATAATTTAATGGGCTGACCCCCAGCTTTTGCAATATGTGGGTTAGTGAGTAAAACCTACCCATTCACCTCCCTTGGGTCATTCATGAGCTTTGGTTTCTCCCTTTTCTCCTTTTCTGGGGTTAAGAAGGCTGTGTCTCTGTCTCCTGGTACTGAGCAGTTTTTGTACCCTCAAACCTGTTGGTCACCCTCTCCTGTGTCATATCTGGTTCACTGTCATCTTGCTGAGATGGTGGAAGGCAAACAAATACAATATTCAAGGTGGAGGCCTTTCATAGTTTTACGTAGCTTTCTAGTGAGGATTTCTGGGTTATTCTCTATTCCTGATCAAACATTTCTCAGTTCTCCTTGCCAGGGGTTTTCTGACAGCTAGCAACCTCGGTGCTGATGTTTCCATCGTGCTGTCTGCTGTAGTTGCCTGTTTCCCTTTGTGGTGTCTCTTACACATTACTTTAATGCTTTATCTTTGCAGCAGAGCTTTCCCCCACAGTCAGTTCCCTGAAATCGGTTGCTGGTAGCTCTTTGCTGGAGTAGGCAACTGGATCAGTTTAGGTGATGTGCCCATCTCCAAGCATCATTGGCAAAGAGTCTAGGAGATGCGTGGCCAAAGTCTCGGTAGTGTCAATGTGAAGTCCCTAGAGCACTGGGTTAACTTCCTGAAAAGTCAACTGCATGCATTGCCCAAAGGCTTTGCAGAAAATTAGTTGAAGATGTAGACAAATGGACAATACCGTGACTAATAGGAGGTTATGTTGGCTCCCGTAGAACTAACTGAAAATGTTGCCAGCTGGATACAAGAAAGGAAAAGTAATACTGAATAATTTATTTTTAAATAAAACACACATATGTTGCAAAGTGACTGGATTAAAGCTTTTGGGACTTGGGGAATTTTGTGGAATGCGTGTGAAATTCAAAATGTGTAGTGTGCTGAGTTGAAGATTAGGCTGTTTCCAACTTTGATATTTCCTAGCTCTCCCTCACCTGCCTTCCAATGGCCCTGGGCACTTTAAGCTGTGTTATCAGATGCGCACTGGACATGTCTGATGAATGCCAAGATCTCACAGTTTGAGCAGACAGCTACTGCTCTGATCTGAATCACTGCAGACTTTGAACAGGCTGTGTTGAAGCTGAAAGTGGGTGGTCTGAGTTGTCTGCAGACAGTCTAACTTGAGAGGGATCTTATTCCTGGAGCATATCTAACGCCATATATCAAAAGTTACTTTGATTCTTATCAATATTCTGGAGGCAAAACTTCAAAATATGCCATTAAAACAAAGAGGCATGACTGATCTTTGTAAGAACTCTTGGAAATTTATTGTTCTCCTGAAGTCAAACAACCTAGGAACAGAAAATATATTTTCTGAGTAGATATCTAGGTTAAAGCAACTTCCTCTGTAAAAAAACTCTTCGGAAAGGCTATTTCTTCAGACCTTCCTGACGTTGCTCTGGTTGCACTAAGCAGCCTCCTAAAAGCAGATCTCACAGTGCCGTTGAAAATGACCTCCAGCAAGAGAAAATTTCTTCAGTAAACAGCCAGCAAACACTCTACTAAAGAAGGTATACTCATTCCTTAAATGACACACAAGCTAAAATAATGGGCTTGTGCCGTCTTTGTTTCTTGATGATATATATTCTAAGCCCAAGGGGATTTTCCAGAAAGAGGGGAGGGCATGGATGGTCAGAGGGTAGATATGCAGCTATGTAAATCCACAAAGCCTGGTGTTATTTTATGCTCATTTATATTAGCTGAAGATAATATAACTTCCTGCCCCACCTACATCAGAGATTCATGTTGTGTTTGTAGCACTCTGTTGATGGAAAATCTCTGTGAAAAAGGATAGTTTTATCATACAAGAAAGGGCAAGGAAAGGGAAAACTTTGCTGGGAGTTCTGTGCTCTCCTTAATTCTTATTTCTTTTGCTCAGGTCAAATTAATACATTATTTAAAGTTGGAAATCTCTTGGTGAAAATTCAACAGCCAGTAGGCTAAAGGCAGTAATATCTAAACTTTTTGTTTGTTTGTTTCCTTGGAAGGAGAGGTGTAATCAATGGTGGTAGAGAAAATCCCTAAAAGCTCTTCCAAAACTCACCACTTGTCTTTCAAAAACCCGGGGCACAGACTGGACATTCCCATCCCTTTCTGGGTCAGTCTTAAAATATTGGTGGGCCAAAGTCTCCACAACTGCTTTGGAAAGCAACCAGCAACTCCCTGATTTCAGCTGTATCATTTGGTATTTACGTGTGTGTGGCAGAGGGCAAAATGTGATTTAGTTTGCTTTTCAACCGTCTGTATGCTTTTAAGATATAATGCTTAAACGATTTTAAGCAGTCTTGTGTTGGAGACAGGCTTCTTCAAAAAATGACTCTCCTTGTGTAATTACTCATAACAAAGCATAATGTAATTTTGCAAAACAGCAAGCACTTTGTTTTTTTCCAATTTCACATTAATTCTATTGGCCCAAAATCCAGGGCTGTGTTTTTGTATTTGGGCTTTTACCAGGAGTAGAATATCTCCTGTAAAAGTGTTCTTAACTTGTTGGCATTGTGTTTCCTCCTCCATAGTTTTGCTGTGAAAGAGCTGGTAGGTTTATATGAGCTGAACACACCTTCCTAGTGATACAGTTTTTCTGGTGATAGTGTTTCCTAGAGGGTGCATGCTTGTCTCTTTGGTTTACACTGTTTTCTGCCAGTGGGGAAAAGCATATACATCTGTGTCGGTGGACTTACACAAAGAACAGCTGTTTTAGCCCCTGTAGAGATATTTTCCCCTTGAAAAGGAATGTTTGGTCTTGTCTTTACTGCTAAATTTTTTAAATCTTTTTTTCAACCCCAGGGGAACCAGTGCTCATCCAATATCCTGAGGTAAAAACACAAACAAGGCAGTAAAATAAAGCACCCTGTGAGATAAATTTGCAGAGGTCAACTTCAAGCAGGAACACAGCACTGACCTTGGTGAGTATACCCACAGTAAAACTAAGTCCTCCGTCTCGGCTGTGTTGTTTACCTCAAGAGAGCTGCTGGCCATTAGTTACCTTCCAGTAAAAAGAAATATAACTGTTTTTCAGTAGTGAAGACAAGTCTTTGGAGATCTGACAAAACCTCAGCATTTGGGTATATTGTCAGAATTTAAAATAAAGTGGAGATTCTGCTGCCTTTAACTCCTGAGAGGAGCTTCAGCAGAAATCTACTTGGGAGAGCATGTGCTGGCTGAGTAAGCCCTGCCTGGACAAATCTGCTGCTTCCCTGCCCCGCTTCACCACTGTGCCTTGGGCAAGTTCACAGGACCTGAACCTGGAGCTGGAGGTCTTTAAGTCCACTGCCAGACTATTGAATCCTGCATGCATATCATGCATCCAGAAGGACATATCTGCTAAAATGAGTGAGTCTGGAGGGTGTTGTTTTGCTAGTAGGATGAGAATTACAGAGCAGCTAGATAGGGCATTTAGAAACCCAAAGGTGATGGTCCTTTGGGCTTGGGAGAAGAGCTGCAAGACTTAGCCAGGCTTCACCCGGGTCAAACTTAGACTGGTTCTTCTGCAAACAAAGAAGAGAATAGCTGCATTCGTTTTTTTTTCTGGTCCTGGAATTGGTAAAAGTGGCACTGCCAATGGTTTTGTATTATTCTGAGCAGCTTCATTTTAAAGCATGTGTGCATGGTGTTTTGCTGCTTTCCTTTGAATTCAGTGGGATGGGATGGGGTCGGTGGGACCGGCGCTGAGTCGCTGATGGGGCCATTAGCACGTCTAGGAGTGCTGGCTGCGGTGCTCAGAGGGAGGATGGAAAGCAAGTGCCAATGGAGATTACTTTAAACAAAAAGCAGAATGGAGACAGGCCAGAAACCACACTGCAAAGGTCCTTGGGGAGTAGTAATAATTCCTCTTACTGGCCAAAGGCTACTTCCTGCTGGTCTGTGCAAACAACCCTGTTGCATTAACGGGGTCCTCAGGCATCTGAGGAGAAGTGGGATTTGGCACTGGTCATGCTGTGGTCATGAGCGAGTCTAGAAAGGAGACCTGTCCTCTGCAAACAGGGGTTTACACCAGTCCCGGCTGCTCTTTTTGCAAATCCCCAGTGGGGCTGCAGCTCTCAGCACCACTCCCAGGAATTAGAAACTGGGCTGAACCCCAAGGTATTTGTCTCTGACATTAAGCATGATAGGAAGACAGGCTCTTAGCCACGGAAGAGCTCTCTCCTTCCCAGCCAGTCGCCCCGCCAGTGTAAAAATCAAGAAGTGCTCAGCTGTTGTGGTTTGCAATGCTAATATTTCAAGCCTGAGGAAGGGTTTGTTCCTGAAAAAAATGAACTTTTCAAAAATGAACTTTTGAAAGAATGAGCTTTTTCAAATTATATCAGTTGCTTCCTATAAACCTCACCTGGAAAGAGTAACTGTTCCCCAAGGGAGCTGAGTATTTGAGACCCCCCTGACCTCTCCCCACGTGTAATGTGCATGTAAGAAGGGCTTTCACCAGGTGTTGTTTGTTTAAATAGATTTCTGGTGACGGCATGGTTACATATGACCTTTGGGGACAGGGTTGATAAGGAAAGAGCAATTAAAACAAAACCCTGAAAGCAGATATGGAGACCCATCAGGAAGCCAGGGATGTAGATGAAAGAGCAGTGGCCCCACAGCTCCTAAAAAAACCCAGGGGAGAGAGTCCTGTGGGCTGCAAGATGGCTGGAAGAGGCTAGTACTTCTGGCCAAAGATATGTGTAAGTCAGTCCTGGGATTACAACTGCATGTTTTTGGTAAAAGTACAATTATATTAATATACCTACCTGGATTGCTAGTTTTGTTGTCTTAACAGAAACAACACAAAGACCTCAAATATGATCAGATCAGAAAGGGCTGTAGTGATTTATTGATGGTTTTGAGGTGGGGAGGTTTGACAGATGGGAAGTTGGCAGAGGGCAGGCAATGTGCACAAGGCCACCTAGGAAATCTGTGGCAGAAAGGCTGCTCATGGATGTCTTAAACTCCAAGTGAATGTCCTAATTGCTAGAACATCCTTTTGCTCTGACAAGAGGTCTCGAGTCCCCGTTCCTTCTGTACTAGGACTGCTGGAGGAGCCAAACAATTCAGCTTCATCCATTCCTTATTACATTTTATTTATTTATTTTACATGGTTTGCTATCTCATTATGGGGTGAACCATCCCTGAGGTCTCTCTAAGTGCTGTCCCCTGGAATTTTGATTCAGACCTTTCCCCTCCCAGGCACCATTCCTCACCTAGTCACAAGCCCAGGGTAGTAACCCCCTTATGTTACACCTGCTGTGAATTTGGTGGGTTTTGAGCTTGTGAAAAGGTTTTGCATTGAAGCCTAGGGAATCAGCTGGTGAAAAGTGACTCAGAAACTGCTATGGCTCATCATTCTTCTACCCTATGTGTCCTGGCTGGGTGGGAGATAAGGGCGAGTTGATCTGCCAGCCAGCCAGGGGCTAACGGGAACAGAGAGAGACATTCCTCCTCTCTTTCCCTCTTCAGAGGTGTTTTGTTGGGTTTCCCTCCTTTTTGTGCGGGTGATGAATTTTTCTTTGTCTGTTCAGTGAGAAACAAATCAGTAGGAGCATTATCTTGGAGGCATCTACCCGTCTTTTGAATGTGGTTAAAATTGGCAAGCTGGTTCAAAAGTTTGAGGGTGGAGAGGAACCAACAGGCTGTATCCTCATATAAACCTTGCTTCCTGAGGTAAAAATGGGTCCTACACCTTCTACACAAACTTAACCTTCTCTTGCTGTGTATCAGGCAGCTAATTGCTTTCAGGGAGTAATGAACTCATCTGTTCATGGCCTGCCCTGCCTATGTCCAAGGCAATCCTCTTTCGCTCTCCATCTTTTTTTGCCAGCACCCACCACCCTCACCACTGTCCACCCAAACCTGCTCTGCCTTCCATGGTCTTGGACGTTTGAGGCCTCCTTTGATCCAAGGCTTAGCTCTGGGAAGAATAACTTGCTCCACCTGGGATATGTCCAGCTATTGTTACCTTCATGCCTTTGAAGCTGCCTATCTGCAGTGCATTTCTCTGTACTGTTGTTTTTATTCCTCCAATTCCTTTTAACAGCCCCTTCACAGCTGCCTTTGCCTCCACCCCAGGCATTTGGCAGCACAAAACCAAACAGGGAAGCGGAGTCGCCCATAATATTAATAAAATATTCCCTCTCCATCCCATGGGCTGGAGACACTGGCTCCGGGAGGAGGACTTGCTGGCTCTGACGAAGGCTGCCTTCATTTGCTCAGCGTCCCAGCAGCTCTTTCCCATGAGGCAAATTGCAGCAGTCTGCCATGACCCCAGGGCTAAGAGCAGCATGGTAGTACAAAACCAGTGCAGCTATCGTGCTGATTGGAAATGAGCCCAGGTGAAAATGCCTGCTTCAAATAGCTCTGAGCTTTGGAGAGAAGTTTTAACTCCGGACCAAGAACTGATTAGTAAGAGGGGTTTTTCTTCCTGAATGCATTTATCCTCTGCTCATTGCCAGGGTACCTGGGCCTCTAGCAGTGATAAAAAAAACCCAATACCTGCCAAACATTGGGGTATTCAAAAGCTGATCAGGATGATGTGAATGTTGAACCTGAGTATTTCATTATCCACCCAACAACAGTACCGGGATGGTCTTTGCAAAAGGACAATCATCATAGGGGATTACAGTTCATTTTAAGGGCTAGGTGAAATCTCAGAGTGGTGTTTAGCTGGAAATAAGTAAATGAATTCTTCATTCAGTTTGGCCTTTGCTCAGGACAAGTGGTTGAGTCTCCCCTCCCTGACCTCGCTTATTGAAAACGTATCTTTGTTTAAAGCCGTAGGGAGTTCATTAGAGTTGTCTGTCTCTGGGCGACCAAAGATTAAGGTGTGCATACATTAGCCAAAGCAAAATACATCAGGCCAAGGAGAGAAAATAAAACTGGCTGTATTCACTACAGCTGAGTACAATTGTGTGCTGCCACACACCAGTGAATATGGCCCTGGATCCCTCACATCTGATTCGGCACAGAAATAATTCAGGAATGAATATGGGATCTATTTGTATGTCAGCCTGTGGGACTCTAAGCGTGACTCCCAGTGGAGGTTACTTGGAATGGAGCCCACAAAGCCCCACTGAGATTCCCATTGAGATACATATAGACCATTGTGTATTGCACATTAATGCAGAGTAATTATGTCGTACTGGAAACCTTTCAAGTCAGCATTCATCATTCAGAAATCGTCTTAAACCAGTTTGTGCTGCTCTTGTGCTTGAAAGTGAATTGTGCGAAATTGGCAGCCATAACCACCACTGCAACAGAGCGTATAAAAGCCCTTTCATTGTGGAGTTAGTGGTTTTACTGTAACTTCCCTGTCTCATCAATGAGCACCATAATTCACTGTAAAAATCTGTAAATCCTGGAACATCTTGAGCTTTTGGCTTGCCGGGTGTGAGTGACTCCAGCCTGAGCTGTGGTGGGATCATTGCTCCACGTCCCGAGCATACCATCAGCAGGCAGATAGCAAGCCTGGACGGAGAGTTCCATGAAAGTTGGTCCAGATTGCACTTTCCAGGTGGTACGGCTGCGCTTGCTGGATGGGAGTAGGGCGGTAGGAGGAACGTCATCCTCAGCAGCAGTTCTCTAGTTGAGCTAATATAGAGGCGAGCAGGCATTTGCAAATACCATGCTGGGCAAATTCTCCAGGGCCTCTGTCACAGCTGCAAAATGAGAGATGATAATGAATATCTCATCTGTTCTGTGGCCTTTTGGGCTGTTCCTGAGTTTGTGGCAGGATTACAGTATGCAAAGAGCAAGCCTCCAGCCTCGTGCACCAAATTAGGTGGTAAAAATAATTGTGAAGCAATTTGTGGCTCAGTTTCATTATGTTGTTTTTTCTTTCTTTAGGAGCTGCAGTGTGCTACAGACACATGAGAACAGCATCAAGGCTCCTTTGGAAAAAGGGTAGAAATAAAGAACTTTGAAGATTTTGGTTGGTGAAGATCTTCCAGCTCAATCAGGTTTGAAATCCAATTCTGTATTATTTCAATGTCTGGCACACCAGTGAAGAAATATCCATCTGGGTTGCTAGTGGTGGGAAGGAGTGAAACGAAGGTAAAAACCCTTTGAAACTTACAGAGAAAACACCATCTCCACTAAATTCAATGCTAAAACCTTCACAGATCTCATTACAGCCAGATTTCACCAGACTCCAATTTTAGTGGAGCTGCTCACATGCTTACAGCAAGCGTCTTAATAAGCTTTTGCAAACTTGGAGCCTTAACTCATGGTCCCAGCTGCTGGAGGTGGGAAAGATATATTAGTCCAGCTTTTTGCCATGTGGAAGACTGCTCTCTACATGACATTAATTGCTCTCTGCCTAGCTTAATAAGAGTCTGCTTTCAGCAGCCGAATATAACCATGTAATCGGAAGAATTTCTGTTTATTGTTAAAATGTTTTCATGCCTAGAAAATGAGGACTTCTGGAATGTGTCTGATGGCAACACGACATGGGCGTTAGGGGTGAGTGCAAATGTCTGGAGTGCTGAGCTGTGATTTGCTCTGCAGCCACCCCATGCCCTGCTCTGTGATCAGCTGCAGCTGATGTAGAATTTAATTTCAGATTAAGGAGCCTAAGGCAGCAAGGACTTTTCATTATAACTGAGGAAATAGCATGGCAGTTATGCTGCCTGCTTACATGTTCTTTGTGTGTGTGAGCACACAAGCATAACTGGCTATCCACCACGATCGGAAAGTGATGAGCAGCTGGGACGTGTCCTGAGCACATGCACGACTCCTGGAGTGAGGGTGAGCTGTCAGACATGTTACTGCTTTCCCACAGCAGGGATGGCACGGAAACGGCATTGATAACACCCTTCTCCCCAGGATAATCCCATGCCAGCTGTCCACACCACCCCCTGCAGCTACTGCCACAGCATGCCGTGCAAGGAAGGAGAGGACACTCCAGCCTTTGGGGTGCCAGCCTGCATTTTATGATGCTGTCACTTTTGGCCATGTCTCTGGTGATCAGCATCCCCTCTGGTCCTCTCCACCCCAGGAGATTGTCCCATGTGTTTTGCACAGGGAGAGGGTTTCAGGGCAGGGAGATGTCCTTCTAGAGAGGGACTTTCTCCAGGAACCATCTCTCAGGTGCCCTCACCTCTTGCAGGAGCTGTGCTGGACAAAGCTGGGCTCAACAAAAGACACCCTCCCTCCAAAAAAAATCTCAAACTACTGCTGATGGTTTTTAATTGGGCAGCACCTTCTCACCTAAATTAACTGGTACTTGGCTGGTTTATCCTGCCTGAACACTCCACCACCCCAAACCCCAGAGCAGGGTCCACCGGGTCTCACCTGGATCTTAGCACTGGAAAAAAATTAAGAAAATACATGTGAGAAGCTGTGTCAGACATTTTTCAAAGGCTCTTTTGCCTACGAGTGTTCAATGAAGAAAGCCGCCACGCTGGAAGAGCCGGCTGTGTGTCAGGGGACCCATCTGTCCCCGCTCTAAGAGTTGTGGCAAGTGGTTTCTATAGCACTCAGCGGTTGAGCTGTGGCGGTGGCAAGGACATGTGTGCCGCAGGCGTCCCGTGTGCCAACCGGCCTTGGCTTTACCTATTTATTTTTCAGTAAGTGCATCTGAGCCAGGAAAGTTACTGTTTTGGCTGCTTCTCCCTTCACTGGTGAGTAGTTTTTTTTCATCTCCAGGCAGCCACCTGTGTGCAGGGCACAAGGGACACAGTAAGGAGCGAAAAGCACTGATTTTTCTTTCCATTGCATCCTGCACATTTCCAAGGGGAGACCTCTCCCCTCTGCCAAGGTTCAATGCAGCTCTTATGCACTGGATCCAGAAAAAAGCAGTAAATACAGCACAGAAGCATGCTTTGTGTGCTCTCCTGCCCAAGGAAAGTGTTGTAGAGCAACTAGACTTTCAAAGCTTCCTCCGATAGGACTTTTCATTCCCCATGGGATTTTGGGCACCGTGAAGCCTAGCTAACTCAGCAAATGTATTTACTTTTGTGAACCGGAGAGCCACAAGGCAGGAATTCACAGCAATCCCAACTTCTTAGCACAGAACCAATAACATTATGAGCACCTCAGGGCAGCTGTGAACAAGGGCTTCTTTTATAGGCGGGAAAGTGTAATACAAAGTGATTCTCAGCCACAGGAAAAGGGAAAATCGCCCAGGTAAATGCGCAGTGGGAACTGCAAACTGGATTCTTTCTGAAAAGTTTAATAATTCTGTGTTATTCTGTGAAAGCTTTCCGGTATTATGAGTAATAAACCCCCTCCCCCGTTCCTACATGTTAAAGTAATTAGATTGCAAAATGCAATGGCTGTAGAATGTATCTATGGCTTTTGTTATTTAGCAGGGTCTTTTTGGTTTGTTTCTCTACCCCCATGATGAGTCTAATTGAAATCCAAACGAAATCAGAGGATAAAATAAATGGTGACAAGCTGGGTGCTCTCTCTGGGTCTGCGGCCCCACTGACACACCCATTTTGTTCAAAAACTTCTAGGAAATGTAAACCCAAATTAGAAAAGTCTTAATATGCCAAGATGCTGCAGGAGATGTTTGGCTGTTCCTCAGGAACTGGTTCTCCAGATCAATTCTTTAAGTGTGAGGATTTTCCCTTCCAGCCAGCCTAGCACAGTGGCGTTGCTAAATGAAATTACACAGGGATCACAAGCGCAAGGAAAAGAAAAAGAAAAAGAAAATCTACCATTCCACAAATAAACGGCTGTAGTGTATTGCCTTGTCAGACTGGAAGGAAATTCCAGCTTATCAGGGAAAGTTAGGCTATTTTCTGAAAACTAAGCATCACCAGTGCTACCTTGAATGTAATTAAAGATACGTGTAATTGCTTTATATTTTTTTCAGAAAGGAGTTTGGATGTAAAGTCAGGTGCTTACTAGAGAGCTGTGAGACACCGGCAAAAGTCCTGGCACTGCTTCCATCCCTGCAGAGAGGGTAAAAGTGGTGGTCACATCCCGAAGGGCCGGTGCTGAGCTATCACGAGGGGGAGCTCTGACCACGCAACCCAGCTGTGAGCCTTCTCCGCTTGCTCCCAGATTTCTGCCCACATCTTCAGTTCCCCTCGGTCTGTATTGGCTTGTGCATTAGCATCCATCCCTGTTTCACGCTGCTCTATATACCTGCAGTAAAGATCTCTGCATCACTACCGTCCAGTCAGGGAAATGAGATCCCCTGCTATGGCACTTTCGGCATTCCCCAGGATACAGCGCAGAGAGTGGGTTTGGTGCCTGGTAGGGGGTTCCTTTCCCTGTCACAGCCCAAACTATCAGTCCCTGTGGCCCTCTCTGTGTTTATGGTATACCGGGGAAGCTTTTCATAAGCAGTTGTTCTTGATGGAAGTTTTTAACACTTGCATCTGTAATGCTGAACAAGATGTGTCTGGCAGAATGCTTTTGACTAAATAAATGAAATCCAGTTATTTAAATTAATGTAAAAAGACTGCAATGCACATAAGAGTATTTTTAAAATGCATGTCATAAAGGGATACTACAGAAAAAGCAGATACTGAGGACTAGCTATCAGCTGCTGGGATCCAGCTGATCAATAGATATCAATCCTCATGACAGACCAGAACAGGGCAGAACATGATGAACAGGGATTTTCACCATCATACTAATTCCTGTAGTACCTGACGGCTTCCCAGTTTCCTAATTAATTTAGCTCCATGACCTCCTGAGGTGCCAAGTGCTCTGAAGGGCACCAAAGGCACAGCCCAACATGCCACTTTGGTCTTAGGCTTGAAGCTTCTTCCTTGGCTTACATCCCTTTAAATCTGACGCCCAGTGTTTGAGGAGGACACTGTAGCCCCGAGAAATTGTTTGTCTCTGTCTGCATCTGTATTAGAGGAAAATGAGGCACTTCTTTGGGGATTTTGTTGACATTCATTTGCAGCAGGAGATTTGAGAAACCTCAACAGCCCAACATGTGTAGGCGACTCTGCTTCATTTCTTCTGCCAGCACTTCTTGTGTTCAGGGTCACGCTGGTTTGGCACTTTCTTGATGGAAAAACCGTACCAAAATTTGCCCCAGCCTGAAACAGTGACACTTCCCCAAAGCGGGCTCCTCTAGGACCTGTCTGTGCTGCCGTACAAATACCTGCCTGAGAAAATGAATGTAGAAGGGAACTGTGCCAGATTAGTTTGAGCCCATCCTCCTTAAGAATATACATATCTATCTCAGAGTGTATATTGTAAAGAGAAAATGTCACAATGTTCAGACCTTCGAGGGCTGGGTTGCAGGGAGGATGCCAAGGAAGGATGGATCCAGCCTTGTCCTGGACCATCCTGGTCCCATCCGAGACCACTGTGCCCAGATGTGCTTCATTCCTTGTGCAAGCTGATATGTGAATTAAATGGAAAGGGATGAGATGGATTCATCTCATAAAACCACTGGGCTCTGAAATGAAGCCCAGCAGGTGAGGTGATTGTGAAAAGGAGTTCAAAATGTATTCCCTGTCCCTGCTCTAAAATATACTTTCTGTTGCAAAGTGTTTAGTTTCCTCAACCCCTTTCTAGGCAACAACCTGGCTCACGTTTCCCTGCACTGGGTCTTTCCTTTCCAAGTGATTCGGTCATTGCTTCCACTCCAGAAGTTTCTCTGGTGGGGAGAACTTTCCCTTTCTGAAGCATTTTTGCTCTCTGCTGATTAAGCGCAGTCCCAGCCCCCTGTGAATTAGAGGTCTGCACATTGAACAATGAACACTCCTAACCGAGTTTTAATAAAAACTAAAAGAGGTCACAGTGGAAGCAAAATCAGCTGGAACCAGAAGGCTTCCTTGCATCTCTAAATGCTCTCTTAATGCTGAGGAGTGTTGCAAAAGATGATGCTCTTTTTTGGAAATCAACACTGGCATTTCTCTGCTTCTGGTTGCTGTCAAGAAGATCCCTGTAAGCACAGGAGCGAGGCCAGTCCCAGCCCTTAGTTGCTGCTAGAAGTGCTGGGCTCGGTGTAAGACCCTGTGACCAATTCTGGGGCTTACCTGGCCATCCAGTAGCAGTGATGGCTGTTCACAGGGTTGCAACTTTCCCCTGGAAGCTTTTAAAAATCTAGTGTAAAATATTGTAAAAATACAAAGCAAAGAGGCTTATTTGGCATGGAGCATCGATTTCTCTCCCCACAGCTGGCTTCATGTGGTAGTCTGAAATATTACTTGTAATATTATGAGATCCAAAGTGATCTTCAAATTGATGATGTCCCTTTAAAATGACTTTCCAAAATCCTTTTTGAAGTAGATGGCAGAATTTTAATACCACCCGCAGAGTTCAGCATGTATCAGTGTCACTGTTCCTGCGCAGCTGTAAAAAACCCTCTCCATCTGGACTTTAAAAGATTTGACTTTAAAAAGGCAAAACAGCAAACCCCGATCATTAACCAGGAACCATTTGCAATAGAGATCTATGAAATTAAAGAGCGCTCATGTTAAATTACTTCCATCCAATATGTATGACACATTAGATTTGTTACACTTTGGGAAATCGTGATATTACTTCTGCTATTACTACGCAGAAATATAAAAATTCCTAATAAAAGAACACACACACATGAAAAATCAGCTTCTTGTGGCATTTCTCTTTGAAGTTGCTCTGGCTCCGTGCCAGTGAGCAGTCACAGACCGATCTGCAGCCGCCGTACATGCTTGCCGCGTTGCTGGACCCCGTCTGCTAACAGAGACGGCTGGACTCGATGCCAAAAATTTGGATCACTGTTCTCCTCTCTCTTGTGCTACTATGATGCTACTATGGCATTTTTCAGGCCTAAAAGGATTTTCTTCTTTTTTTTTTTAAATTCTATTTCTTGATTTTCAGAAAATGCAAATTGTTGCTGTCTTAAGTGCAACAGGTGACTGCATTGAGAGAGCTGCAGTTCAGCACCAAGGGATATTGTGTGTCTGTGAGGGGAAAGTCACCTTCTAGCATCTTCTCCAGCAGCAATCCTATATCTCGTCCTCAGAGCCTGCTCTCTCTAGCTAATAGTTTGTCCTGGTTTTGATCGGCCATCGGCCTCTTGTTTTGTGCAGGTTATCCAAGGATATGAAGCAGGAGGACTTATCCTAAGTGCTGGTAGCATCAAAGACACGTGGGTTATCTGAGGCATGAGTTACGAGCATGAGAAACGGTCGATTTAAATCAGACATGCAAAACTGTTGAGATATGTGGTAAGCCACTGTGATGCCTTGCCTCCTCCTCATTATTCCACATCCAGAGCGTGCAGGCCCTGCCTCTGTTGGAAAATTGTACAAATAGCCAGGAACCCAGCCAGTGTGAGGGATGGGAGAGGGTGAGTCTGCAAGAACACGAAGAAGAAAATGAGGAGGAGTTGATTTTTCTTGACGTCTTCCACAGGCTGACCTTTGTCTCCATCTTCTATGGAGAGATTGTCTTATTTATCAGCTCCTTGCAAATTCCTTGTGAGATGTACGCAGAGAGGATGCCCAAGACTCCAATGGATGGATGGAGGGATGGATGGATGGACACAAGTAGACACACAACATATCCTCTCCTCTCTATTCTCCCGCTTCTCCAATTTTTCTATACAAATATGCATGCCCTGTCATTTGTCACTTCCTTCAGTCCTGACAGCTGATGAGAAAGTGTTGTTTAGGACTCAAGGTCTTTATTTGGTTTTCTAATCAAATAATTTAAATGTATGAGTTGACACAATAGATGAAGAGCCATAAGTCCCACTGCTTTCTATTATGTGTGATTCTCCTTTGAGCAAATATATAATCACAGCCCTAAGTTATAATAATTATGTAATATTTCTTGATAGGAGCAAGTGGAAGCTATTGTGTAGGAAAATAATTACAGCCTACTTTAGTTCCTTTGTTTCTGAGTGGGTGGCATTTATAGGCAAAAAATTATGCATGCTCAAAAATCTTTATAAAATGTTGGGTTCTCAGAAAGTCTTGGACCTCCTCAGATGTATGGGATTTTTAAGGGATAATAACTTCTTTTTATTTTCTGCAGTGCAAAAATGTTTATTCAATTAACCAAGAAACATTTAGTTCTAAGGGTGATAGAACATCAAGGCAAATGTTTTCCTTACAAAAAAAGGAGAGTTTATAAATTTACACATTCAAATAGGCTTGATGGGTGTGTGCACATGTTCCCCCTCACACACACAGAAGATACGAGCTGCTTTTAAGCTGACACCTTAAATATTGATTTTTATCCTGTAGCAATTTCATGTTGGAGGGTTCTTTTTTGTAATTAAATTGTTGAGAAAACCTTCACAGTAGTGACAGTGCAAAAATTGGCTTAAAGGAATAAATTAACAGTAATAGCACAAAAGAGGGAATGTTAAGCAGACTGCTACAACACTGTCTAATTTGCTTTTCCGATCGCATCAGTGAAGGTCTGGAAATAACCAGACGCATTAACGTTTATCTAGATAAAAGATATTCAGTTGGTTTATTAATTACCAGCAGAAACTTGAGATGGGATGTGTGTTGGTTCAACTACTTAACTGCTCACTGGAGAATGTTTTTAAAGGGATTTCCTGTAGAGGAATAAGAGATGTTTGGGAAATATTTTTGAAGCTTGAAAACAAAAATGTTAAGTTTCAGTTCCTGCCATGATCTTTATAAGTCTTTCATCAAGTGTTTAGGGGACTGGTAAAGGATGCAGGAAGTGGGCTGAAGAGGAGAAAAGATCATAAAAACACAAATATTTATGCTGGAGGCATGGGGTGGCTTTTTATACATAGCAAGCTAAGGGGCTCCTCTTATAACACGGTGTACTCAATCAATCCTGCACCCGTTACGGTCATGCTGGGTGCCAAAATCAGTGTTGAGGAAGCTGGAACTGGTGTTTACCATGTCAGAGGTGGCACTTGCGTCATCTTCAGCCCTGGCAGTGTCTTTTCTCACTAAAACTTAGTGTTGACTCGAGATTAGACCAGACATCTCCCAGCCCGGGGCATGTCTGGTGACAGAGATTTCTTTGGGTCTGTGCTTTCTGCTTGGATTTCATTTTCTCAAATAAAACAGCCCATCTTTGGTGTTTTCCTGAATGCTACCTTGCTTCTTTTTCTGTGATATTACCCTTCTAAAGCTTGCTTGTCCCCAGATCTGCCCCAGTATACCTTTCTGAAGCAAATTGCATTTCTTGGGGTTCAGGGCATGCAAGAAGATGTATTTGGGGTACCACCGTGGCAGCTCCTCCATCTCCATGCCCATTGTTGGGGTCAAAGCAAGAAGGGGCTGGTGAGACACCAGTGGCCAGTGTCTCATGTCTCTCTTTCTGCCATCCTGTGGTCTGAACCAAGGGCAGTCTTGCCAAAAACATTTTCCAGGGGTTTGTGGGGGCATAACCTCAGAAAAGGGATTATTTGGTGCTAATCTTCAATTCCTACCCTCGATTTCAGTGACAGGAAAGCACAAGAACCCATCTGGGAGTCTCTGTTATCACCAATATTTAGTCACCAGCACCAGCTGAGAAACTGGCCCATGGCTTCATTTTCTCCTGACTGACATAGTGGCTTAAAAACATCAGCTGCAAAGACACGTTCAGAGCCATCACTTGGCTGATAGCACTAAGTATTTCTTCCACTTAGATCTACATATTTCATCTGTCTGCTTCCCATGGAAAGCTTTGCAAGCGGCTTCCTAAGATTAAAAAAAAGTGTTATTTTCCTCCCATTGCACATAGACCCAGATACTTCTGTTCCTTTTGACCTGATTCACTGCCTCCTGATCAATAGGCCAACATTTTAGCTAGTGACCCTTTCCAAAATGTTCTCCCAGCCACTAGAGATTCTCTAATTTACTCTAACAATTGCCCTGGTAAGAGCAGAAATAGGCAGTATGGTCCCAGCCATGTGCAGTGCAGATGCACGGGCTATAACTCCATGCTTACATCTGGGTAAAGCTTTGCTGGGTATAGACCTATGTGCAGGCCCCCAAAGTGGAAGCTTTTTCTCTGTGGCTGAGTTGCACTTAAGGCTTTTTAATGTGCAAATTTTATTCTGGATGCCTGCTGCTTAAAAAAGCGATAGCAAGCAAAGCCCACCCTCTTCCACATATTTTGACAAATTGCCTCAAAACATGCTGTGTTAGATTCAGGCTGTGTTTTACACCCACGTCATCACCATTTTCTTGTACTTTTTATTTCACTGGCTTTCTGAAGGAAGGCTGTGAGCTGCCATACTCCTCAGAGATCAGTTAGAGGTCAGAGTCTGCGTTGCTGCTCCCAAGTGGCATGGACAAGGAGAAAGCCCCAACTTTCTCCATGTTCCCCATCCTACAGGACAGCTCCTGCATAGCTGTGAAAAACTTCATTTGCCAAGAGGATAAAGAAACTTCATACTGAATTTGATGGGAAACATAATTGATCATTGTGGGAGGTGGTTGAAAATCTACCCCTAAAGGTTTTTGTACAGGGTTTGGAGAGGCGGATCAATGTTGGGTGCTGTCCCGCACATCCCTGGCCATGAAGCCTGGATTTTCCCCAGACCTGAGTCTCACCTGAAGGGAGACTTTCAGGAACAGACACTTCAGAGATGTGCCAACTACATAGCTGCTGCTTACCTTATTGATGCTCCATATTGAGATTCAAATTATTTTTGAAAGATTGCAATTTAAGCATCTTTTTTCTGTAGCTGCGGAGATTTCTTAATAACTTCCTGTCAAGTACAAAATGCAAGTTAATTTCTGATCCTAAAGAAGTGCTGTGACAAAGGCAGTTTTAATGACAGTGTTTGGTACAGCCAAGCCCCAAACCGGTCTGCTCCTGCAGGTCCGTCCGTACAACTCATGCTCCCATATCTGCTGCTCTGATGTCCTTCACCCCCTAAAAGTGGCACTGTAATTCCCACTCGATTGGAAAAAGTTAAGCCAAGTTAAGAAAAAATTTGTTTTCACCTGAATCTTAGGGTGATAGATTTGGCCTATTGGTTTCAGAAAGTGAAAATGTGATCCTACCCCAGGTGACAGCTTTTAGGAATATGCCTGATAGCTCCATGGTGTGACTTGCTTCAGCAACCCGCGTTTCTCCACATGCACACTTGTCTCTGCCTGCTGTGGTATTAATAAATAACGCCTTCGTTTTCATAGCGCATATGCCAAGACGGCAAGACATTGTCCCAGAACCCAAACATCTCTTATGATTCATAAAAGAGTTAACAAGCAATCCTGCACCTCACAGGGAGACCTTTGCTACACATTTTTAATGGCCTGGGCTCTTGGTAGGTGAAAGGAAAGTTCCAAGCAATAATTCAGGTTTAAAATACAGTCTTGGTGCCAAGTAATCAAACTAGTTTTAAGTGAAGCAATTAGCAAGCATTAGAAAGGCAGCTATTTCCTGCTTGAAGGTGGTAAACGCTGTGTCTCTTATTATGATTTCTCTGGGGATGTGAGTAATGGGCTATGGGTTTTTTTGGGGGGAGTGGGGTTTTTTTTGCGTATGTGGAAATAATGGCAATGTCCTAACTCCTTGCCAATTTACTAGATATGAATGACGATGAGGGTGGAACAAAGTCCTTACTCTTTTCTGGTGGCTTGAGCAATATGTGGGCCAAAGTCAAAGAGGTGGTTTTCTCATTAGCTGCTTAAGTACAAGTCTTTCGTTGTCGGTTCAGGCTCACTGCCTTACCAGATCACCATCACTGGGAACAAGCTAGCACTGGTGGCTGGAACGAGCAGATTGGGCAGAACCTGGTCATTCTGCTGCGTTTGCTAGATTTTGTTGGGTGGGGTTGATGAAACACAGGTGGGGACCACATCTCCCTGAAAGAGAGGTTTATCTTTGAAATCAGCTTTATTTTCTGCCCAGGGGAGCTCTCAGAGCCTGCATTTCCAAGGTCTGCAGCAGTCGGGTGGCTCCCAGTGGGTGCAGCTATGTCAGCAGTCTGTTTTAACCTAAGCGTGTGCTTTTGGAGCCAAACTGTCACTTGTCATAATTTCCTGCACTTTACTTTGTACCGGAGAGCCGCCCTGGAGCACTGGACCATGTCTGTCCCCCATCTCCCTTAGTGCCTCTCTCTTCTACCACAGCTTTTTAAACTGGCATCCACATCTAAGGCTCCTCAGATTAATAACAAATTCCCTTGTTGGCTCTGTTGTGCTTTGAAAAAGGCCTCGGGGGCTCCAACCAAATGGACGCACAGCCAAATAAAGATGAGAAGCAACGGTGACACCTTGCAAAAATGCCTGAGATGCAGGAATGTGTCCTGAGAAGCTCAGCATCGCATGGGGGCAAACCACTGCCCCAAAGGGAAACCTCTGCGGGAAACACGAGGTCCAGAAACAGACACTCCATAATTGTTTCATTGCAATTTATTCTTGTTTTGGTTTTGGGGAGAAAAACCCACCTTTTCTAAGTGAAAAGTGTGAATCTTAGGAAATATTAAAACTAGTTTGCTTTCTATGGTTTATCTTCCTTCCCCACCAAATTCAGGTAGGATGGCAACAGGCTGGAAAGCCTGAAACCCAAATTCTCCAACAGCATTTCAGGTTTGTGGAAGCATGTACCCTTATCTAGTACTGAGCCTGATGAGACTAGTTTAATTTTAGCAAACCTGGATCATAAATTTGATCAGATGGCAGTTCGTGCTAGCACCAGCTGAAACCTGTACTGGTAGAATTATTGCTACGTATAAGCAAAAAAGAAAAGCACAGAAAAAAGCTGCAATCTTACCTCAGCTTAAAGAAACAATGGGAAGTTTGGCAGAAAATGTGGAATTACATCCTTTTTTAAAAGTCTTGGATTTTCGGGACCACAGGAAGCAGAGGGGGAAGGTCCCCCTCCCGTCCCCTGGATTTTCAATCAATTTGTTCTTAATTCTTTCTCTGAACATACTCAGGCTTTCCTGACAGGGTGTCTAGATACTGAAGATAACCACAACTGTGCTTAAACTAACCGATTTTCTGGCTGAGTGCTGGGATAAAGAGAGAGAAGAAGAAGAAACAGTGTCCCCAACATGTAGGACCTCAACCCAGATAGGTATTGGCAAAAGAAACTCCTGTTTTGGAAAAGAAGGAAGCTAACTGTCTCCTTTCCAGCTGACAACTCAGCTGGTGAGTCTATCGGCTCATTGAAAAGCCTCTTGCCTGCTCTTTATTTATTATTATCATGGCATCTGTGCAAAATTTGATGTTTTTCACAGCTTTGATTTTCATACTCAAGTTTTTCTGGTGGAGGCATGAACGCCTTTACAGCAATCTAAGCACGTTCCCAGTAGGCTTGAATTCATAGAGAACAGGCCACAGGTTGAAAACTATTAGACCGCAGCTGATAGCTAGAGGTGGTATTTTCCATAAGAAGACCCAGCATTCGTTTTTTTAGAGCTTTCCCAGCCCAACCTGCTTCAGATGGGAATTTTGCTGTGTGTCTCTGGTCAGGTCAGACTCCTCAGAGATGGGCACTAATTACATACTGCTGGTTGCTTCAGTCCCCAGCTTGTGACCCCCTTCCGCCAGACAGAAAGGTGAAGCTCTCATGATTGCAGATGCAGTCAAAGGGGAACTGTACTGTGACCAAGTAAAGTGCTATGGAAATAAGTACTCTGAAAAATCAAGCCTTGTGCTTTCTCAAATTAGCAGATGCTTTTAACAATGTTGACCTCTGCAATATCCATTCCCCGTCTCTGAAAATGGGGATAATAGTATCATTTTGTGGCACAGGGCTCTGCTGAAGATACATCCATTAGTCCTGGTGAGGTTTTCAGTCTCAAAGAGAGAGCACTTCATAGGAAAGCTCAGCCCAGGATTTGAAATATATGCAAGTGAGTGAGGACAAGAGGCTGTGTGATGAACAGGGAGAGAAATACACAACAGCCACCTTCTTTGGGGATGTGGATCATTACATAAGGAGCAAAGCAGGGTCTGATGGAGGGCAGAGGAACAGGTCTATGATCATGTCTTTCTAGACCACATTATAACATATGCAGAGGAGACTAAATCAAAGTGGATGGCACTGTTAGTGTATGTGTGCATGTGTGCACGCACATATACACATACAGGATCTAATCTTAAATTAACAGCTAGGGTGAGGCAGTCATTTTTAATGGTGAGATTCACAGGAATGAGTGTGAAGTTGAGGGAGACTGTGAAATGTATGTTTATCAATAAATAAAATAAAATAAAATAAGGGAATTTTCTAATCCTGCTATGGAAAGATCCTCTGCTGCCATGAAAGCCATCAGACAGCAAAAAAATAACCCATGGTAGCAATGAAATCTTAGGGCATCGCATTGTGGCACAGGGCAGGCTCCCAGGCATTTCAGGATGACAATAACCAGGGCTGCTAAGGCAGACCTCAAAGGCTCAGGACTTTACTAGACACCAAGATCCTTCCACGGTGTCCACCTGCTTGTCTGGACCAGGAGAACTCCCTGCCCTGGCTGTGCACTGCTGTCTGCCTGTGTCTGGGGTCTCCACCACTTCCTGCTTGCATCTGCCCCTGCCTGATCAACAGCCGCCTGGCTGCCCTTTAGCCGGGACCTGCTCAATGTTAAGGTGGTATTTGTTGTTTCTGCAGCCAGATCCTTCAGGGCTGGGATTTGAAAGGCAAAGAAATGGCTGTGCTGCGCAGCTGGTGGGATGGTAACCTCTGGCCAGCTGGATGGGGCAGCTGGGGCTGAGAGAGAGTTACAAACCTTTGATCAGGGGGAATGGTCACTGCAGGAGTTGGGATGTGTAACGTGGCTGCTCCTGCAATATCTAATTGCTTCTGCATCAGACTTTGGAGTTGGAACAGCAAGATCTGCTTCTCATAGCTTACATCTTGCTAGCAACAGTCTCCAAACTCTCCTCACTTTCCGCCCCCCCAGATACAAATGTCTCCTTGTATGTATTTTGTTTCCAATCTGACTATCTAAACTTCTTCGAAGATCCTGCTCAAGTTTCCTCGTTTGAAGATTGAATCCTCTATATCCTCTATTTACTCCATTTTCTTTCAGGCAGGCACGATCACTGCTTGAAATATTCCCATTACATCCAACCGATCAAGATTTTTCACAGTGGAGCACAGTGCATTCACCCGGAGTGTATCCACCTGACTTCAGCAGTGCTGCATTATTAGCTTGGGCAGCTATGACCTTGAAGGCTTTATATTTAATTTATTTCAACATTCCAGCCATAGAGATGTTTGCTCTGATTAGACCCAGTAAATTACCCTCCACAGATGAATTATCAGGGGATTGTCTTCTATTTTTTTCTGCCCATTCTCAAACTACTCAGAATGAGCCCAAGTACGTAGCTGTGTGTGTCTGGATAGCTTAAATGACTCCTTTTCCATAGCACAGGTCTCTAAACAGTTTACAGTGAGTTTTCCTAAGTGACTGCTCATCATATATGTGCCATTTATGGTGTCATCCAGTGGCTAATTTGATTATCAAAACTTTTCAGTAATTAAATAAATCACAAATTATTTGCAGTTTTGGCCAGTGATTAGCAAATTGGTAGCAGATCATGGGGATATCCATATCTGCACCCTGAAGAAGGCATAAGCAGCCATTCTCTTGGCATTCTGGGAAGGAGATCTTCCCTGTCAATTTAGGAAAGGAGACAAACAAATAATGAAAGAACAACAGAAGGTCTGAATGAAAGTCCACAAATGCTGGCTTTCTAGAATTAAGTATCTTGATTTATATAGTCTCCTATTGCACTGACCGTGGCTTCTCTAGATGAATAAAATTGCTTGCAGAAATGTTCAGTATTCTGGTAATAGAAAAATGGGAATTTGGTCTTGGTGTGTGAACTTCAGACACACTGACCAGCCAGGACAACAGCTGAACCAAATCTTTAACATTTTCTGGTTCCATATGAGCAAGAGGTGTGCTTTTTCTGCAACATTTTTCCACCAGAGATATAGCAAGTACTTGCAAGCAATTGAGTTACAGGAGCTTAATTCTTCATCATTTTGCCCCAGCAAGAAGCCATGCGCAACTCTTAGCCAATGCAAATGTAAAGTAAAGCGTATTAGCTCCAGTCACCCTGCAGGGACATTTTGTTTTGCCTTTGCAGGAGGCTAAAAGTCTGCACGTGGGTAGTCACCATAGCTTACTTTGTTAGCAGTAACTTTTGCTGAGCTTCCCTAATTTGGTCACCTGCAGCTACATGAATATATCCCTAGGGAAGAGATGGTTATATCAGCATTTAGAAAAGGACTTTTTCCAGAATGACTCATCTTAAAGACTAAAAATAAGGATACATGCATCCTTCTGAAGGTGTTTTTTTGTCCTTGGGGGACATATTTTCTTTGAGCAGGAGCTGTAGCATGAGCAGAGGCCAGGTTTATACCAGTGTGCTCATGATTACCAGCAGAGCAGTCAAAAAGCCTGTTAGGACAAGCATTCACCCTGCAAGATCCAGGGCCATGCTACCTATCACCTGCCAAGCTTCCTGCAGGCTCCTTAGCTTCACCTCACATCTGGAACAGTGATGAATATTGCCTGCTCCCTTGCACCTCTGTCCTGGCATGCTTCCAACACTGGGCTTGGGGATTCCACCAGGAGCTTGTTGCATTTGCAGAACAAGCTATCATTACAAAAAACATTATTTGCTAGTATCTCTGCAGCTCCATGAGAAGGTTTTCCCCCACAAACTCATTTTCTAGTTTGGATGGGGCTGGAAATGAGGGGAGCTGGTGGCTCTGGGTATCCTGACATTTGTTTCCTTGCAGTGATTAGGATAATGCTTCCCAACTCTGGGGGAAGGAGGGATGGATTTTTTTTTATACTGAGGACGGGAAATTGTGATTTAATCCTTGAACTGTGTAAATAAAATCCTAAATGCAGAATTACTGGAAAAGGCACAGGGGCTACTTCAGCCAGGAAATAGCTTCATCAAATGTTTTTTGGACCAAAACTGTTTGAAGCGTATTTTACACTTTTCATATCCAAAAAAAAGTGTTGCAATAAATGAGGATACATAGTTATTTGAACTCTAGCATAAAATGCTAACATAATATTCTTTTGCACCATTAGCTCTGTTTCTTTGGGGTATGTATAGCTACAGGCAATTCAGAGCTTTGGCAGGTCAGGGTAACATTTGCTTAAAACATGTTTAAGCCTGGGCTCCAGTGACCTCACTAACCAAATAGATGAAGCTAAAAATAAATGTGAGATGTTGTAGACACACAGGAGCCCCTGTTTCCCCAACTGTTTGCAAAAGGAAGAGACTGATTCTTCTGGTTTCAGTTTGCCGTTGGAGATAAGAGCTCACATCAGACAGTTTGGGTGGGGGGTCCTTTGGTCTCATTTTCTCAGACAGCAAATACTGCATAGAGATCCTCCAGAAATCCCTCCTGCTCTCTGCATTCCCATTCCCCAAATACTTCAGGCCCTTACATTTTTATGGCTAGATAATTAGGCCAGACCAAATCTGTCATCTGATCTCTCTGCTAATGTAGCAGACACAGTTTTCCAATCCCAGTTTAAGCCGATTTTACTTAACTGTGACCTCTGCAGCTGATGGGAGCTGAAACAACTTCTTCAGTTTAGGTCCTAGGTTTTGGACAATGTGTGACTGCTACTCTCTACAAGTCCATTTGAAAATCCATATAACTAGCGAGTCAAGATGCTGAGTTCAGAGTAACAATAAATTATCTTAACCAAATAATTAGCCTCAATCGCAGAAGCAGAATTTCACATTAATGAATGATTTGAGAAGCAAATGGAGCTGGTACAGAGAGATTACAATAGGCAACAAGACAGTTGTCAGTTTTCCCATGTAACGTGGACACAAAATGGTTCCAGCAAAGGTTTGGATGTGCTGTGCTATGGGATATGAAGACGGTTCTCCATGGGTCTGGACAAATCTGATTCTTCTGAAGCTACAGGAAGCAGAAGCAGGTGATGGTGGCTGGTCGTGAAGGTGAGAAACCTTCGTGTTCACATGGCTGTGATTCCAAAGTTGACTCCTTTTGTCTTCACCCCAAGGCAAGACTGTGAGGCACGTTTCTGTAGGCAAGTGGAGTGCTGGGAGACTTTACACTGTCTGGTGCAGGCAGACCCAGGCCACCTGCAGCAACCGAAGGTGTAACTGGGACGCCTAAACAGGCTGAATTTCCCCTAAGAAAGTCTCATATGCAACCGGCCACACCGCAACAGTTAACATTGGCGTGGGTCTCCACAGACGTGGCGATCTCTGCAACGTGCCGTGTTGTGGGAATAGGATGTACCCGTTGTTCCTTCCCCTCTTAATTAGACATGGCCTTGTAATAACAAGGCTGTCAGAGGCAAAGGGATCTGGGTCCCATGGGCTGGGCAGGGAGATTGGCCATCCCCACCGCAGCACTGTTCCCCAGATTGAGGCAATTTCCTCCTTTTCATATTTGGAAGGGGGTGTGTGTGTGGGGCAGAGTTCTTTAGGGGCTATTTTAAATGATTTTTCCTGCTGGCAGAAGGGGAATAAATACTTCCAGAACGAGACCTGACCTTTTGTGTGCTGTGGCACCAGCTCCCAGTGAGGCCTGTCGAATTCCTCCCTAATGAGGAAGAACTTTGTTTTTGCACTGCGGCCAAGTTCACCAAGAATAGCCACATATTCCTGCTGATCAGCTGGAAAACTTCCTCTCTTGGGGCTCACGTGGGCTCCTCTGGCTGACGGCTCATCCTGTCCCCCTGTGTGCAACAAGCCCACCACACGCCAGCCTATGGGACTTTCTGCCCAGGAGCAGCTTGGTCTCTTCAGCACTTCTTCCCTGGGTGACCCCAAGGTCCTCTGCAGCCGGCAGTCAATTTGGGGAGGTCCAGGAGCTCTGACTAAACCCCAAAGCGCCTGGGTAAATATGATCTACCTCTTATATTTCTTAAAAGAGCCTCACAGCCCCAGCTAGTCCCAGTGGAGGGAGAGTTTTGAGATGTGCAGAGAGCTCTTTTCCTCCAGGAAAGGCAGAGATGTCTCCTCCACTGCTTGTTCCTTGCCCTGTGCCCCAGTCCACTCTTTATACAGTCAATTCCCTTTGCTCTCCACTGTACCCAACCTCCTCTCGTCCCTCCATCCCTCCTTCCTTGCCCTGGAGCTGGTAGCTGTTGAGGAAGATGAAGGAAAACTGCATGTTGCAACAGAAGGGATAAACACGGTTTCCCTTCCTTGCTCTGCGCTGAAATGCAACTTTGTTCATTCTTACCCTCTGCGCTCCTATGATCATCTCCAATGAACTTTACAGGCTAACCCCAGTGGCAGCTCAGCTCTGTGCAAATTTGTACTACAGGTATGTAAAGAAAAACCCAAAACATGCCCCTTTTTGTAAAAAAAAGAAAAAAGACTAGTAGGAATGTGTCAGCTGCAACAGCTGCAACAAGGGGAAGGGGAAGCAGTTGGAGCTGGGGTGTGAAGAATGAAAAGAGTTTCCACCAGGGATACCCTGAGATGCAGGGAATGTGAAAAGGGAGAGGAAAGGGCTGAGGACACTTGACAAAAGGGAGACAGGAGAGGGGATTCAGTCCATTTGCTCCCTGCTGGTGGGGCTCGGCAAGGACAAGCTGGAGTTTGAGATTAGCACTTAAAACTTTGCTTCCTTGGCCTTGAGTCCCATGCCTGCTTTTGGCCAAATCATTGAGCCTGGCTGCATCTCATCTGCAAGAAAGTGTTCACTGAATGGATTGTACACAAATAACTGCATTCATAGCCCCCAAGGGCTTGAGCACAGCAGCACCAGGGACTGTGTGCACGGCCGAGATCCACCATACGCCGTTTTCTTTGCCCTTCTCGCGAATAACAAGGGTGAACCGTGTTTGCTATATCGCAGCACCTCTGAGGGGGCTGACACATTTCACCAAGCAGGTACAAATAATTGCTTTATGCTGCACAAAGGCAGCCGAGGGCCAGAGACTGGCTGTTAAAACGTTTGCGGTGACACTGTGCCAGGCTCTGTGACGGGAATTCACCTTCGTGTAATTAATTCTGAGGCTCTGTCACTGAATCTAGTTCTTCTCAGATAAAGCTTGTGTTAAATAGGCTCAAAAACTTGCCGTGTCAGTCCGCTTTGTACTTGAGAGAAGACGTGTACCTCGGGGTAGGGGGAAGGGAGGGAAGGCAAATATGTTGATGACTGAGAGACACTAAGATATGCTGGTAATGGGGCCAGCCAAGAGCCAGAGAGAGAATAAATAAACATAATTTGGTAGTGACAGTCTGTCTGGCATTGTACTGCGGTCTGCTAAGATTTCTTTTTTTAAAGGATGCAGTAATTTAGTGAAAGCAATATGGTGAAAGGGCTCTGGTATTATCGATTAGCTTTGATCCATAAATTGCTGCTGAGCTCCTGGAAAATGCATGAGATAAGGACAGCCATGCAGGATAGACTGGGGCCAGATCCAACTGATGCACAGGTCTCGATGGTGCTAGCACCACAAAATGTGACCTTAAAGCCAACTTGAGTGAGAATGAAGGGGTTTTTACTAGCCTTTTGTGGGTCTTGGCTGGGTATAAACCTAATGAAACTGGCCCTACTCAAGCCCTTCAGGTCCTCCTACAGTTTAGGGAGACTGTGTTGGGCCGCAGTGACAGGGAAGCCTGTTTGAAGGTGTCTCAGGATGTGTGTGAAGTAAGCCCTGTGGAGATGGCTTGCTGAGCTAGGAGGTGGAGGGGAAGCAGAGACAACCCAGATTGGTGGCTAGCAGAGCACGATGCAACATATCCCATCATGAACCATCACCAGTGCTGGGCTCCTCCAGTCTTTCTATCACACATTTGCTCTTGGTTTTAGGTGAGTTATCACACCCATAAGTGGGTTGTAACCCCTTGGGCTATGGGAAATAATGTGAGTTGAAACCTTATCCCTTGTGATGCTCCCTCTATGGGAGGTTTCTTTGCAAGCTTAAGTTGGGCAGTGTTATCAGAAATGCTTATTCCCATGGACAAATTTGAGCATCTGAGCCCTGTTTGGAGGAAATTTGATCTGCTTTCTGAGCAGTGAAACAGCTATATTTCATAGGGCCCTAGCCCCTAAGCAATGTGAAATATTAATCTCCTCTGTGCAACGCTTGCTGGCCTGACTTCTCAAAACATTGCTATGTCTCAGCATTGCAAGGATTATTGCATGTCTCTGAATGCACAGCTTAGATCCCTCAGACACACATTTCCTATAGCTGTTATGTCACTGGCACCATGAGCAGGGCTGGTAGCAAAGAGTGGACTCATGCAAGGATCTTTTTGTGTAGGGTCAGGCTTCCACAGAGCCTGGAACGGGCAAATGCATTGCAAGTTGCCAGCAAGTCTTTGCTGCCTTTGCCTGATGATCCTCCAGACAAGCACATTCTCAGCCTCTGGTGATTCAAGGCCAACATTTTATTGCATCAAGGATCAGCTGTGGTCAGATTTGGCAAAGCCAATGATGTCTTGCCAGCTGTTACATGTGTACTCCAAGGCTGGAGCTTCTTCAAAGAAGCTGTGTAAGGAACAGAGCATGCCCTTCTCATGGTTTGATTGTAGAAGGGAAACAGCTTATTTTAAGCATCTGGTCTTGCAATGATCTCCAGAGTGCTCCAAGGCTGACCAGGGAAGTCATGAGCTTTTCTTTGAACCATCACTGCTTCCTTGTGGGTCTTTACGGACAGCAGACTTGCTAAGCTCTTTCTCACAGCGCCAGCTCCTTTTGCAGATGGTGCTGGAGCTCTCTTGACTCATCCTCCCACTGAAGTCTGTACCCACCTGGCTCCAAGTCAGTGACATGTTACCCATCCAAACTGCCACTGTTTCTTCAGGATCAGGCCATGCATCCTGGTCTTCAAGGGCTTGGATCCAAACCTAGAAGTGTCCATGGAGAAATTCCTGTTTGTTTCAGCTTTGGACCTGGTGCCAAGTTCTCAGCATTGTGCTGAGTATGAGCCAGGCTCCTTCTGGAGACAATATCTGATGCAGCACCATGTTACCACTTTGGATTCCCTGTCTTCAGCTTTTAAAACACAGAATAAGTATTTCACTCATCTCCCTATGGTTATTCAAGAACACAAGATGGGAAGACACTTCCCTGAATTATCAAGGCTAATCCCCTGCTCCCTCTGGCAACCATGCCACTCAAATCCTTGCATAAAATTCAGTTTTGGTGATAATTAAACTGTTTGGCCCTTTAAACCGTGGCTAGTCTCTCATGCATGTTGCATCCTTTTTCTGCCCCATATGCAAGTGTGTTGTAGAGTCTTTTCTAGCAGAGCTTGGCTGCTGTCATTATCAGCTCACACCTTCTACTCCCACCCCATCTGTGCCTGGCACTCTTTTCATGCATAATATATAGATCATCTGCAGCCTGGTAGGGGGGAAATCATCACTTCAAGTCACTTGTCTGAATTCAAGCCACATCTGAGCTGTATCCTTTGCTGAATCCCATATCTATAGTCTGATATAGGTGGGGAGGGAAACCAGCCAGAAGATCTCAGGCTCCTCCTGTCTGCAGGGACTCCAAAGCAAATATTGCTTGCATTTATAAGCCTTTGAGAGCCTTATGGGCCACAGTCAAAGCTGGTGGAAATCCATGCAAGTCTGATGCACCCTTGCAGCAATGCCAGCTGACACTAGGCAAAGGATAAGGGCTGCATGTGTTTGCGTATCTTGACTTTCTGCAATGCAAAGGATTAGGCTTTTCTCTTTTGCAGATTGTCTGCGGCCCCATTGAATGTTTACTGATTTTCAAGCATGCTACTCTTGATTTACACCAGCATTGCTGAGAAGAGCACTGGTGTTTCATTCTGGAAGACAGATCTTCAAAGAGTAATGTACACTTAACAAACTTGATTTTTAAGTCTCTCAGGAAGGCTTTGAAAACAAAGGCTCAAATTCCAGAGTAAGTAGAAAGTCCTTGGTTCCTAGTGGTGAAAGCTTCCTACCAGAATTATTCCCAGAGGCAGTATAGACTTTGCATTTTGCCTCATCTAAATGCATTAGGAGGAGTATTAAATTTCACATGTGCTGCATGTTGATGTAATTCTCCTGACATGTCTGTTTGCACCATTATGAAATAAAGGATTTCCTTTCCCTTTCTTTCCACATTTGCCCTGCTCTCTAGGGATCTCAAGGATATGATCCATTGGCATAGGAGGATTATGCCTTTTACACAGAGGACTTAAAAAAAGCTTCGTCACTGTGCTAACAGAGGTCTCGGGACAACATCCCGCATTAGCAGTGCTTGACTTAACTGACAACCTATGGCTGGAAGACATCCATTAATCTTCTGTGTCACAATCCCTCCAGGCACCCCCGGCCCCGCTCAAACTTTGCTATGTGCAGCTCTGCTCTTAGGATGAACATTTTGGTGCAGGAGGATCTTGAGGGCCTTTTCATGTAAAAACAACACCTCTGTGCCCTACAAGACTTGAGGGATCTGGCATCTCCTTCATTAATTTTTTTTTGATCTGGTGTTAAGAGGGAGTATGTGTTTAAATAAACAGCCCCTGAATCTCCCACCAGTTATCTGCAGGTGCAAGGTTAGGCTGGAGGATGCTCCCTGCCACCCTGCGCATCCCTCCGCAGTCTGTGGAAGGGTGATCAGCAGTCTCTGTTGGGTCTCACACCTCTGCTGCCTCAATGCTTGGTGTCAGGGGCCGTGCTGCTGTACCCGTGACTTTATTCTGCATCACAGCTCCACACTGTGATGGGGACAATGCCTGCTTTGAGCAGAATTTGGGGCCTTTTCCTTCCTGATAAATTTTGGATGCATTTAAATCTTGTGGGCTGTAAGGAGAGGGCAGAGTTAAGGGGAAGAAGAGGCAGAGATGGGATTTTTTAAAGCCTTTTTTTTTCTAATAGGCAAATTTATATTGCTAAAAGTGGCATAAAATGAACTTAGCAAACCAAGGGGAATACAGGAGACAATCAACTTCTTGATCAGTTAACATTGACCTTACTACATAGACTTGAAGGCATGCTGCCTTACACCACTGGGGGATCTGACCCGTGCTTATGTTCTCAGTTCCTTTATCCAGGGCTGATTGCTGTGTTTCTCAGCTCATCAGCTGCATGGCACACAGGGATGTGTACTGGGAGAGATGAATATGCATATGGTTAGAAAAGGTACTGGAGGACATACCTTGCTTTTGCCTTCAGGTAAAGCTGTTGGCAAAGAGCCTTTTATTCTTAACAACAAAAGTTCTATCTATCTATCTGTCTATCCATCTGTATCTCACATAGGTGATAGGTGATGAGCACCTACATGCACAGAAGCACGTATGCGGTCTACATCAGTATAACGTACATGTAAACCACTTGCATGCATGGCTACAAACTACATCCCTTGGTTTTGTCTGTGAACCGAGTACTTTTTCCAGGTGAATTGGAAACCCTCCTATCTGTCTGTCTGTCCCAGGCAGGAGAGCAGGGGCTGCAGGGGAGTGTTTCTGGAAGGCATAGCTTGCAAGTGAGGTTTTTCTGCACCGTTTGTGCTGTGCCTCTCTCTTGCTTGGGTTGATGCTGACATCTGGAGGCCATGCCGTGGCAGTGTGTACACAGTTATTTCTACATGGCTTTTTCTGCTCATCTTCATGGTTGTGTTTTGTAAGAAACATTTTTTTTTGGCTATCCGGCTCTGCCAGGGTGATTTGACCCTGGGGCATGCCTAACTGTCTGGATATATTTGCTGAAATCCTATTGCTGATTTGGGTAGCATTTAGCATGTTTGCTCTGGTTCCTCTGTTAGTGACATCTGCTCATGATGTGGTCAGTAGACACGAGCCCCAAATCAAATAAGGCAGGTCTGGATACAAAACAAGCCGTGATCTGACCAAGTTTAAAAGTCAGGGAAAATTAATTAGGCTTTCAGATGATGGAAAATGGACTTATTTTCTCAGCTGATGGACATCTGGAGCATCGCTGATGTTCATAAGGGGGGTTCACCTACAATGCAGGCTGTCTTACACTGCTGACCCCAAAAATGAGCCGCTATCCATAATCCCATAAGGAAGAGGGCTCTGCCTGTAATTCTCTGTGCCACCTCTCCTTGCCATGCTGTCACCACGTATGATGGATGGCCCTGGTGGTGGAGTGGCAACGTTTCTGTAACTCACTTCTCTGCTTTTTGGCATCTGTGAAGTAAGAGCTTTGGGGTTTTTAGCATGAGGTTGCCACTCTCTGCTTTTGCCCATGAACCATATTAACTGAGAACTGTGTGCCAAAGCAAAGCTCTTTCTATGGAAATTTCCAGTCATGCTTTTAACTTCCCAGAAGTGTAGCTGAAAGGTACCCTGACCGCTAGACCAAAGCCCTACCCACTTTGGTTTATTACTGTTTATTACTACAAATACCAGTATGCAAATTGTCATGCACCAGAAATCGTGCTTCTCCCTTAACATTTGCATCCTAAGAGGATGTTTTCCACCTTTGCTGGTTGGTTTGCCAAGGCAGGCTGAGCCCCTACAGAGGGCTGCAGGATGATGACTGGGAAGTGTCATTACCAAACCTCAGCCCTACAAATGAGCCATGTTTGAGCAAAGAGCCTGGGCAGCTTGTATTCAGGCTTTTGCTCAGAGACTTACTGCAAGCAAGGAATAGACTTTAACAACACTGCTGAGAATTCCTCTTTTTGGTTTCCTCCTGGCAATTTTTGGCTATTTGGCATCACCAAATTGTGCTACCACTGCTGCTATTACACTCAACTTCTAAGCACTTTGTAGACCTTGCTGCTGGGCCATGTTGCTCTAGGAGCTGCCCAAGCATTTCTGGGACTGTAGTGAGCTCTGCTGCATCCATTCTTCATCCCATCACCAACTTGAGGGCTGTAAGGAAGAAAGAAATAAGGAAGGAAAGGAAAAAAAATCTATTAAAAAAAATTTACGTACTGGAATTTTATCCTGGCAATTGAGAAACTGGCCAAGTTCTGCAGAGGTGGGCATTTAATCTCTAATTGATTTATATCTACTTTTGGCAATATATATGCCCTGACCCCAGCGTTTCTGTTGCAAGACTTGCACAATAGAGATGCTGAATAGCTCCAGCATGTTTTGTGAAGAGGCAGACTGCTTGAATAGGGAGAATTAGTGTCTAGCAATTGGAAGGTGCCTATACTGGGCTTCTTGCATCTTTCTTGTTCTGAGACAGTGTGTATTATATTTTGAGATGAATGCCTGGACTTTTGAAGTTGAGAATAGACAGATCTCTGCTTGGGTTTCATCCTTGGTTTCTAGTAAATGTCTAAAGCTATTTTAAATTTAAGACCTTAACCTTGTTTTTAAAGCACTCAGTGAGCCATTTAAATGAATGAAACTGTGAATTCTGGGGGATTTTCAGCAAAAATACTGACATGTTCTTTTCTGGTCTTGATGCATGATTTTCACCATGCCTTTCTATGATGAATAATCATCTTTTACTTTGAGAAGCTGGATTCACCTCAAGCCACATTTATTCTTTGAGAATATCAGCATCTTTCTGACTAATCCCTCTCAAGGAAGCCATTAACTTAAATTGTAAGTTGTACCTCCCTTCATTTTTCAATGACGCATGCTTATTATTATTATCGTTCTGCTTATCAGTATATCTCTCTTTCTGGGGATGTATTATTTCATGCTTTGACATCTCACCACAAAAGTACAGCTATGGTTTCCAACCACATATGTGAGAATAATTGGAAGAGAAATTTGGAAAGTTTTTATTCAGGAGACATATCTCCTAAATCATGTTGAACTGGTAATTAAATGGATTCAATAATTGCCCTAACTTTAACTCAGCAAAATGAGCCTTTCCAAACCTCTGGTAGAGAATTACCCTAATCAAGTCCAGAACCCCTTGTGATAGAAAATGCTGAATTTTCCAAGCAGATTTGGAGCTGTTTGAATTCATGTCCTGAGGTGGAGGTGAGGCTGGCTGCAGAGATGCAAGAGCACGGACAAGGTTTTCTGGAGGGCAGCATTTTTGCTTCCCCCCAACTTTTTAGCCCCAGAACAGCTAAATATTGCCTTTGCTAGCATGGAACCAGCAATGTTGCCCCAGGCTGGTCCTCAGCTGCACGTGCCAGGGATCCCAGGGATGCCTTTCCTTATAGTGTGAAACTTGGTATAAAACCTCACAGGAAATCTTCAAGGCCACTTTGAATCCTGCTGGAGTGGTACAAGGGGACTTGGCTGACACCAAAAATCTGATTTTTTTGTTTCTTTGGGTACGATCGTGAGGGATGGAGAACAGGCCTTTGGACAGTGATTAGTTATGTTTGTTAAAACAGTTCAGAGCTGGATCCAGTGCCTTTTGGTCACATGTCAAGCGAGAAAGGACATGTCCAAGTGTGACAGGGTGGAAAACAGCATGTGTGTGGCCCACGTTTAGTAATTTTTGTAAAAAAATTATCCCACTGGCTATATGATGTTACATTAGCCAGGCTGTTCCACTGCTTTGAGTAGTCTCTCTGCTTCCAGAAAAAAATTAATCTCTCCAAATGAACTGGCTATTAATTGAAGGAGACCTCAAAAGATCCCTAAACAATCCCATATACTAATTAGAGACAGATCAAAGTGCAGTTTCTCCTATTCTCTCTGGAGGCAATTGAATTTCTGAGGGGCTTCTTTCTGAGGGAAGGATAATTCCTCATGGCATTTCCTTGGTTTCAAGTGCAGAAATGCACACTATTTTCTAGCTGGCAGCAAAAATGCGGGTGATGTTTGAGGAGCAGCCCGGACTGAATGCAGGAACATGCTGCTGCCATTTAATCCAAGATAATGTATTTCATGATCTTACTCCTGGAGTTTTTCAGCAACTGGTTTAATGTACGGGAAAGTATTTGGCTTGCCTTGGAAATGTTTCCCATTTGAAAACAAGCTGCAGTGGGAGAGCTGGCAGTTGCACAAGAGGCTGCTCCATGAAAATTGGATTTCCCTGAGCAGCGCAGTGGGGCTGGGTCACAGCGAAGACTTTTGAACAGCTCCCGGGAAAGGCTCCAGGCTGTGCAGATCTGCTGATGGAGAACCTCTCTGCCTGGTCTCTGGAGGATTGCTGCTGCCTTGCCGCTTGGCAGAACAGGGATTTCGGGATGGATTTTATTCCTGTTTTCTGTCCCTTGGGCAAGGGGAACGTGCAGAAGAAGAGCCAGAGCCTGGCTTACACTCATGAATTAAAAGTCTTGGGACCATTTTAAATCTCCAGCTGTGGAGGAGATGCTCTGTTCTAACTTTGCTCTCGATTCAAGATTATTTTTCTTAACCTCAGCAACTATAGAACCACTAGCTGGGTCTAATTTATTAGGAAGCCATACCAGGACACCTGGTCCTGGTTGAGACAGCACCAGCCCAGGTGTTTGCTAAAAGTTTCATGCATGAGCTCGGGTGATACACTTAATTTTCTCTGGGGCCCCTACTATCTGCACAACAGCTCCCCCTTTCAGGGGTGATGTGAGGACAAGATCTGCTGCAGTTGTGCGGTGCTCAGAGGATGATAAGGCTATAAGAGACTGCTTGCTCTAGCCCTGGAGAGATTTGTTGCTGTGCCTAAGCCCTTCTGGAGACAGCTTTATTGTTCAATGTAAGCATGAGAAACAACATCACATCCAAGAAAGTTCCTCTCCCACCCTGGCTTGCAGCTTTCCCAGGTTTTTCCCTTGCCTTTCCCAGTGCAGAGGACCACACACCCTTTGGTGCTGGCTGTTTCTTACACGTGTCTACAGCTTCTATCTCCACCCCTTCTGCCGCATGAGGTACTGCCCGCCCTCGAGGCTGTCACAGAGCAGGCCAGCTCATCCTGGCCCCAAAGCCTGCATCCAAACCTGCCATTTTCCAGATTTTTTTCTGGACCAATCCCTTTCCCTGTGGGACAGAGGGTGTCAATGTGTGCCTTGGTCCTGCAGCAGACATTATGCAGGGGAAGCTGGTGCATGGGGCACGTGGTGGGAGCTTATCCCGTTGTCAGCACTGTGCATGCTGCCAGTGAGGGTCCTTCGCATGATGCTTTGCTGACAGAAAGCCATTGCATCCCCAGCTGACCTCCACAAAGCTGTTTCAATATGGGTACAAGGCAGGATCCCTGGCTGGACCAGTTCAGGGTGCCCATCCCCATCTCTTTCTTGAGAATGAGGTGTGTTTTAGCCCTTAGGAAACTCATAAGAACCACATAAAAATACAGGGTGTCTTCCTCTGGTTCACAGTGACAAAGCTGCAGTCCTGGGACTTGCACTGGCCAGGGTTGTACCAGCTACATCAGCTGAACTGCACAGTAGGAGATAGAGTAAAACTGCCCGAACTTAGCAGAAATGCAAAGGGAGGGGGGTCTGCTGCACACAGCCACGAGAGGGCACAAGAAGCAAAGCTGAGACCCTTCTTCAAACGTTCTCCCTGTGGGTATGAGGAGTTATGAATGGCTAGTCTTCTTTCTTAGGGCAGTTATCTGAAATTCTCCTGAGAGCTTTTATGCTTTTTATGCTTGTGGATGTGTTTTCTCTGTTCCTAGGCTGGCATCTACAGCTGAAGGGACACCTCAGTTCTTGGTGCCTGAAGGAGGACAGCCCCGTGACGGCCGTTCCTGGCTCATGTTTCCCGTATCCCCTGGCCCTGGGTGAGTTGTTCAGTCCCTCTGTGCCTTGTCTGGGGGGGCACAACCTTACCCGGGGAGTGTGGCGAGGTGGGATGAGTTAAAACGTGAATTGCCTGCACCTTATGACAATAGCTGCACAGGGCAGACTGACTTTTGGAAACGGGAAGTGTTTGGTTTTCATGGCTCGTTGTTAGACACCCACCAGTGTGAAGGACAGAGAATTTGTCCTATTCTCCTCAAAGAGCTACTCTGTGCTTGCTCTTTACGGTCAGAGTCCATGGGCCATCTCTCTTCCCCTTCCTGAAATGTCTAAACAAGCATCCTCCATTGCTCTGTGTTGCAATGGGACATTACCAGCTTGTTTCAGGGCCAGTTGTGTTATTTGTCATGGCAGGGAGCAGGTGGGACAGTGGGAACAAGTTGAAGAAAACCCTTCAGAGGTGTGTTGACTTCAAGATGTTCCTCTGAGACTCTTCTTTCTCCCCAGCAATAGAGACAGCAAATAGACATGCGTTGTGCTGGCCCACAGGCCCTGCCTGCCACCTTGGGGCTGGGAGGCATCAAACACCAGGAACTGACCTGGAAGGAACTGTGCAAATTGGCACAGTTGGCACAGAGACTGTGCAAAATGGCCATCGCAGCCCAAGGCAGGACCACCTCTCCCTAAACCAGCCCTGACAGTACCTCTGTTAGGTTGGGAATGGGGTTAATGGTCCTTCTAAGAAGGGCTGGGAAAAGACAGAAGAAAAAAAATGATGCCTGGAAAATAATGATGTGAGTCAATTCTTGGTGAGAGGGGAACATAGAGACATGAAGAGATCCTTGCCCGGGAGCATCCAGCTGCTTTCTCTGCTTGGCTATGATGTTGCCTTGTGATAGCAACACAGTCATGGCTTGCACAAGGACCACCGTGTCCTATGATACCCCTGCCACCTTGCCCTGATTTCGGTCATTTCTTGTTCCTGCTGCCTCAGAAAGGTTTACTAAGAATGCGACATATTAGGCGAGAAGTCAGCCTTGAGGGCAACACTGGAAAATAATTTGTGGGGGGAAAGAAAGTACATATGTGGTCAGGTCTACGTGCCAGGTCTTGAACCAGCAGAGCTGTTTTGGCAAGAAGTGTGGTTTTGTTTGACTGAAATAGTTATGAATTCATCTTCAAGGCTGATTGCATCTTTATGGCCTAAAATTACTTTATAGCTGTAATTTATTCTCCCTTTCATACAGGAATAGCTCTGGCAAGGGCTGGTCTTGCTGTAACTAACACCTGGAGGGTGAGCTGAGAACAATTATTCACTGACTGACAAAATAGAAACTTGAGGATCTCACGAAAACCTGTCAAGCGACACATTCAGCATCATCAAAGGGAGGCACTTCGTGTACTGAACCCATGGACTGCCTTGGGTGGGTCCTGTGGGTGCTAATGTGAGTTCAGCATTTGGGCAAGTTCATGGACTTTGAAGTACAAAGACCCCACCTCTTATTTGGGCAGCCTTTGAGCCACCACCTACTGGAAGAGCGATTGCACCCCAGCGCGGGAGCATGGCAGAGCTGCCTCATTCTTATGCTATTTGGAGTCATATGCTAGTAGGCATGATCAGAGACAGGATATAGGACTAGACTGACTTTTAGTGTAACCATATACACCCATGGGACTTTTCACCTCTATGTGTCTACCACAGCTGCTTTTCCAGCACTTCAGGGTAGGGTTTTTGTGCACTCTTGACACATAGGTGGCACCTGACACATAGATCGAGCCTTTAAAGGCCAGGGTCTTCACCCAGGGATGGCCTACATGCCAGGTGGTACATCTGAAGCACCATACCCAGATTTAACATCCTTTTTTTACCTGGTTGAAGGTAAGGCTGCACTGTTTAGACAACATTTGCGCTTGGAAAGCTACCTTAGCACAGCACAATAGTTTTTAAATTACTTTATAGCTCCTACGGAATGCAAACATAGCAGCATAGCTCTGATGCAGTGAGGACTCCTCCATTCAAACCAGTCTCTGTTCTTATAAAATGCTTATAGAATAAAATTGTTATAAAATTTGAATTACAGACATGGGTTTATATGTTCTTTATAAACACCATCAGAAAGGTTTTTCAAAGCCACAGGGATAAAAGGTGAAATTGCCTTTATTCATCTTAGTATAAACCAGGAAGAGGTAGAACTAATCATGTCTAACATGCTGACCTTTTTCTAACCCTGTCCATTAGATGCTTCTAGTGTCTCTGAACTGAGCCCAGGTCTTGTCATTTAAACATGTCTTTCAGATCATAATAGCTTATCCAATATGATGGCTCAAATCAGGCATCTGTTAAGTTATATACCCTTATTTCTTCTTCCAAAGGTGCTATGCAATGTCTCAGAAAAGCTTGTGCATGTCAGTTCCTGGAAGAGACATGATTTCTTGCATACAGCAAAATCCAAATAGAACCAGCAAGCTCTACCATGTCCCTCCTCTGCATTTTTGTGGAAGCACCTTAAAAACGCCTTGCAAAACAAGTGCACTTCTCAGGTTGTTAGCACAACCTAGCTGCAAATTGAGGAGCAAATTTCTTACCATTAATATTCTGGCTTTGTGTAACTGTAAGTCTTGAGTTCTGAAAGGTTGTATCTCAGCAAAAGGTAGGAGAAATTTTATTTCAATGGGAATTTCTTTAGAATAATCCGCTAGCAACTCTCCAATGAAGAATTCAGTTCTCATATGTTATGGCAATAGTTTTGCTATAAGGAAAAACATTTTTTTCATTTTCTGTATGTTCAGAACCTGCTGTTAATGACACCATTTTCTGTGCATGCCCTCCAGCACGTGGTGGTAGTAGTTCTTCTTCTGGAATAAATTGAGCAGGCCAGCATCTTCTTTGTTGGCTTGCTTCATTGTCCTTACTCACCTTTCCAATTTGATGGAGATCCTTGACAATTATTTTCTCAGTATCTTCTAGTACCATTGTCAACAAATTAAATAGAAGAGCAATCCAGGCAAGGCCAAAAAGAATCCAAATGGCCACCAGAGTTCGGTAGTAGGAAAAGTAATTCCTGTCAGGCTGTTTACCTGCAGATAAGGGGAGAGAAAGAAGAAGAAAATTAACAAGTTAAAATTGCTTTGCCTGAGTAAAGTGGGCCAGCCTAATGAATTAATCAATGTATTTTACGTTGAGTACTTTCAGGTGACTTTTTCATTGTAGTGGAGTCTCTCACCTTCCCAGCATTAGGTTAAGGCTGGGCAAGTCTCTTCTTGTTGCAATAAACTGGTATATGCTAGCACAAACATGCTAGCCTGTCAAAAAGATATACTGCGATTGAGGTGAATTAGCAGCAGAGCAGGATATTTTTTTCCCCTTACAGCATACCAGTCCCAATTCAACCTCTGCATCTACAGGTAAATGCAATGATGTGGCAAGTAGTGTAAAATTGTATTGTATTATCTTGAAAATATTTCCAAATTCCCAAAGCACAAAAAGCAGAACACAGTGGGCCACTATAACCACACAACTATTACTACCTAGGTTATTGTAATTCTGTGTATTCCTATAAAGCGTGATTATAACCTAATAAATATTTGCTTTAAATTATAGGTACCACTGATCATACAAAGAGAGTAGTTGCAATTCCTTGTTTACTTTTGAATGGCTTCAGGAGCTTCTTCCATTAAAAAACTAGGTGACTGATGAGAACTCACTGACACATGCAAAGAACACATGTGTCAGAACGCTTTCTGTGTTGTTCACAGAACGCTTTCTGTGTTGGAAAGCAGTGGACTGAAGCTTATTTCATGCAGTCCAAACCTCTTAGCATCAGCCAGTATTGCACACCCGCTTTTCTGCATGGGTCATTTCGTTTGTTTCTTCAGACGTCAGCAATCCACCACCAACATACAGAGAGCATTTGCTCCTACTGCACTTAGTCCCACACAACATTATCATCATGATACAGCTGGTATGGCCCTGGCATCTGCAGGAAAACTTGGTGATACTGCTTATGAGTGCTGTAAGTCACTGTCAAGGGTGACTCCACATAGCAGATAACACAGCAATGTGCGTGGACAGGGAGATCACCACAAACCTGGTGGATCATTTTCCATTGCGAAGCTGCCCAGAAGGAGTCAGGATGCTGGCAACTCTTTTCAAGTCCTGCAGTGCTCTGTACTGCATAGATCAATGTGCAGGATTTTTATACTTCGTCACGCAAGAGCTCTGGAAATGGGGCAGGACTAGGCTGGTTTGTCCTCATGAATAGATATCCAACAGCTGTTTCTTTTTC
Organism: Mycteria americana; assembly: GCF_035582795.1. Taxonomy (NCBI): domain Eukaryota; kingdom Metazoa; phylum Chordata; class Aves; order Ciconiiformes; family Ciconiidae; genus Mycteria; species Mycteria americana. Next base: position 68,346,665 of record NC_134369.1, on the reverse strand, counting down.
TTCTGCTGGGGTTGAGTTGGCAGAGGGGATGCCAGCCTTGCTACAAAGCATCTCCTTTCGTGCTTTTATCTGAAGTTCATGATGTTGGGTTAGGAAAGCAACTAGTAATATCTCTGTAATGTTAACTCAAAACAGGACTTCAGCAGGGCATAAATTTGGTTTACATCCCAAGGGGAGTTTCACCCTAGAAGTATCACCTATGTGTACATGTATTACAAACAGTTAAATCCAGACTCTGCCATCTTACTAGGATGTCTTCTTACCACCACAGGCTTTATCTCATGCTTGAAGTACAACAGCTACAAACCCGTTTTGAATTACTAAAATGCAAATAAACTCAAACCTGTTGTGTTCCACTTGGCCAGCACAAATCCATTTGTCATCTGTAATCAATTCTAAATACATAATCCTCAGAGCAGTCATTGATTCTGCTTGTTTCATTGTGAAGGTGTGAGGCATTAAACTTATCATCATTTTATCACCATTGTTTAAGGCCAATTGAGATAAATACTGCAGGAAAAAATATTTCAGCTCCAGTTAAGTCATCCTAATGAAGATGAAATTACAGAGCCAGGAGGCCTATGTAATAGTTACTTTTAAACTGTATTTGTAAAATAAGATGGCTGCAGAGGAGGAAAGCGCTATGGAGGTAGTGGTTTTCAGGCTGTGACTTGCTGTCATTATTGTAAAACACACCTGTAATTTGGACAAGGCAAGAGAACGCACCAGTTTGATGTCCACTTTTTGCACAGCACCAGCCATTCTCCACCTTCCTGTATTCCATGTCACTGAAGTTTGAGGTGCTCAGTATCACACAGGCCAGGGTTATCAGTCCTACAGATGGTTGAGAAAGAAATGCCTGTGCCCTATTGTCCTCCACTGCAGTGACAAAGATTGGCCCCGGCTGGAGAAAACAGTGAGCGAAGAGGCCGCTGTTGTGTGATACAGATTCCTTCCTGATGCCTGAGTTCTGTGTCGTGCTCATGTCAATACTGCCTAACCACTGTTGGAGACAAGGAATCTTTCTCTGGATTATGTGAAAAGGGGAATTTCAGAGGACACTGGTTTCCTGTGTTTTGTAGCAACAGGGAGCAGTTAGCTGGCTGGGATCACTTGGCGAAATGTGGCCTAATCAACTCATTGCCACTGCATGAATTAACCATCAGCTAGGCTGCAAGATCATTATGATCACTAAACTCATGCAAACAAGCAAGGTGTCAACTGGATTGTCAAAGCACTACCCAGCCTCTTTAGCAGACTCAGAGAAATTAAGGTCAGCAGGGAACATCAGACAGTGTCTGGAAAAGCTTGTGAGCTCCCTCTGCCAAAGTCCTCAGCCTGATGTCAGAAATCTTTAAAACACACAGCAAGGCTGCCAGCCAGTCTCCAAGGCCCCTCTTGCACTTCTGCAAGACTTAAGAGCCTAGGGTTTGTTGTGTGGTGGATGTCTGTCCATTGGAAAGGGACGTGAGGCTTCCAGATTCTGTGTAGGGACAGCATTGGTGCTCAAGTATTAGCTTCAGAGCTTCCTTCTCATAACCCAACTGAAGAGAAGTTCAGGCTGGCAAGATGCTGGCAGGACAGGTTGTTGTAGAGAAATCTTTGATGCTCTGTGGAGTCCAGGTGTTTGATTGCTTCTTCTGTGGACACTGATTTGGCTCCTGGTGATCATTTTGGAGTTCCTCTGGAAGCTTATTCCATGGAGAGTGTATTTTGGTCAGCAGATCCACGGAAGTGTTTTGAGAAGCAGTCCAGCATGCTGGAGTGTAATTTAAACAGCTTTTCTTCAGGGGAAGTCCTAAGCTCTGGCTTGTGAAGACAGAGAGCCTCCAGGGATGCACAGGAGACTAAAGAAGGCCACTTCCGCAGTGATATATATTTTTAAGCCCCACTTCTCATAGACTGAGTAGATTTCCCCATTTTCCCATGACTGGGATTTCCACCTCTCAGTCTGTTGTGCAAAATCATGTCTTCTGAAACATGACCACTTATTTCTTTAATCTACACTTTGAAACATAAGTCTTAGATGGCTAAAGCAGGGATACATGCCTTATTTTGTATGACTGTCGCAAACTGTTCCCTTTTGGTATATGCAAATTCCTAGGCTCCTTGAATTCTCCCCCTACACTTCCCCTTCCCTCCCCAAAATATTTGGCTTCTTTGCACCCCAAAGCACCACATTTCATTATATTTAGACAATTCTGTGCTTTTGTCAGCACATGCAATCACAGAGAAATGAGTATTTCCCCCAGAACTGTACAAGGCTAAGACTAGTCAAAGACTCAGACTGAAGATTTGTCTCTACAGTACATTGGTGGCCTGTGCAGTCAACCCATGGTAATGACAGCCATAACCCTGGCGCTTTGTGGTGTCTCCTCTCTGAAATCAACCTTACCTACTACATAATCTCCAAAGCCAATGGTGCTCAGGGTGATAAATGCAAAGTAAATTCCTTCACTGTAGGACCAGCCCTCTGTTATCTGGAAGAAGAGTGATGGCAAGCACAGAAAAACTAGGATCCCCATTGCCAGGAAGAACAAAAGGGTCAGAAATTTGATCTTCTTCTGAAAAAGAAAGAAACCAATTTAATTATGATCATGATTTGACACACTGGCAGGCCATATATAATGGTGGCTATTCAAAATGGGTGGCTATCTAGGAATACCTACTAGGACCACAGGAACTGAAGGATTTGTATTGAGTGCTCTTCCTCTAAAAGTACCCTAGCCTTGCTCTCAAGCAGGGGGAAGCCATGTGTTATGGGTGTTGCATGTCCACAGTAGCCCTGGGAGATGTAGTCTTTTATTTGATTGTATCAACCTCCAATGACCATGAGGATAGGAGGAATTCCTATCCAATAACTTTTACTAGAGTCAGACTGTTTCCACTTTTCATCAGACAACTTCACTTTTAGTTTTCAGGTATTCAGGTGTGGCACCTAAAGAGCATTCAAATTTGCCTGGGAAAATGACTTTTAAAAAAATATTTACACCATTTCTGACAGTACTGTCTCCAAGAGGCTTGATTGTTGGCTTTATTTCTCATTGCATCAGTGCCACAACTTGGCTCCTACCCAGTGGATACCTTACTACAAGACCTTTAACAAATGAGCTCCTGATGAAGAAGTGCCTGGACAGTGGCTTTTGAACCATCCTATTTCCCAGCAGTCATGAAGAAGCCTTGACTGGAGAAAAAGACTATGTTATATATTAAGATTTATCAGTCAGATGCACATATAGTTTATGTATAGAATTTTATAAGTCCAGATTGTCTGGAAATTAATGGCAACTGTTGGATAATTTTTCATGCCCTCATGCATTGTGCATGTGCTTGAGTCTATATCTGATCAAGCCTTATGTTCTATTTAAGTTTGCCAGACATGGGGAGAAATTTAGCAATTTAAACAGGGTTGTCTGTAGCATTCATACCTTGTCTGAAAGAGAATTACAGTAGGAGACACAGAAAAGCTATTCTCACTTCCTCAGTAGTGGTGAGAGAAGGGGAGGAGCTGCAAATAACTTGGGGCATAACCAGGCAAGACACATCCCGTCTCTAGCCCTTTGCAGGTGCCTCTTCACCTTTCAGCAACTGGGCTCAAATGGACAACTTCAGCCTGATGCTTCCTTTCTGTCAAAGTCAAGGGAGGAGAGGGATTAAAGGACTGCATAATGAATAAGGAGGGGTGACACACTAGGCGTTGAGTCAATATCCATTGAAACCCTTACAGCTCACCTGCTTTTTACAGCTTTTTACAGTTCACCTTCTTTTTACAGCTCACCTCCTTTTTGCTGCCTCAAGATGAAATGCTTAATCATCTCTCTCTGTACTGGTTATAAAGGGAGACAGGTACTTCCCTAGAGTGTTAGTTCCTGAGATAAGTGTCTAGAGAAGTGGGATGAGGTGCCCACTCTCTCTGTTGATTGCTGAAGGGGGCTGGATGTCTGCCATTTAGATGGGTAGACAAAATCCATCGCTTTCTCTGAATATCTCCTCTGTGGTTGCCTTGTCTGTTTAGCTCTGCAAGTGAAGAATGTCTCTTTCCCTCTCCTAGCACAATGTCTAACACAGCATGAGAACAAATATAATAGAGGATAATGCCAGCATATATCTTGAGAAAAAAACTAGAAATTAGCATATAACTGTGACTGAGTAAGTAAAGCAAATTACCTTTCTCATTCCTTTCTCGTACAGGAATTTCCCCAGCTTTTTACACAGCAGTGAGAGCATCTTACCCACACGGTGCAGAAAAACTATATTCAGAGGGATTCCAAACAGAGCAAAAAAGACACAGAAGATCTGGCCCCCAGCAGTTTTAGGACGTAGCGTGCCATAGCCTATGAAAAAACATGGGTCAGAGGAGATATTCCAGAGAAATGGAGCAGCTCACAGTCACATTCACACCTACCCCAACCTGGCCTGCCTTTGACCCCAAAAGATGTGGCTAGCAGTTCTCAGGTCACATGCACTCTTTTTTCTCTGAAAAAGGCAGTAAGCAGATGAAGTGATTCACTGTACATGTTTTGGGGGATGCAGAAAGCACTGTGTGCTCCCAACCCAGCCTTAGTGGGAATGAAAGCACAATCTAAAAGCAGTTATGGAAAACGTGCTCTGTCCTGTGACAAATACATGGAAAGACAGAAAGCAGATGTCTGTGGACCTGGAAGACATCAATGCTGGAGTCCCAGGCTGTTTGCCATGTCAGAATCACATATAGCCATCTCTAGCTTCTTGTTGATCTGCCTGTGTGTTAGTGACCTTCCTGACTAAATGCCAGTAAGTTGGCACGTCCAGATACTGGCTTCAGTCCTGGAGGCAGTACAGTGTGTGTTAGAATAGACGATGCTAATTAGTCCAGACCTTACTGGTGGCTGATTTATTCATGTCAGAGAGATATTTGTCTTAAAGTCCTACTAAAAGAGGATTTATCTAAGTAGTGGAACAACGGCTGCAGAACTCCAAACATGTCCTTTAATGGACTGGAGACTTTGTTCCTCTTAGACCCCATGAGGTACATCGCTGAGTGCAAGAGTCCTGTATTTTGTGTGTGTCCTTACTCTATCAGTGACCCTGAGAAAAGGCACTTTCCTGAGCACAGTTCATCTCAGGGCATCCATTACTTGGAAAATGCAATGTTTTCTTTGGGGGGAAAGACAAATAAAACAACTGATTTATTGGCTAGTAGGCCCCCAAATGCTTGAGCTGTCTTGTGCTCCCTGTTGCAGAAATATTCCATTTTCATGACAAAACCTGGTGAAGATGAGTGGAAGTACCTGATGTACTTTCACAACAGATCTCTGAGGCAAAGGTGCAGAGAAACAGGCAAAGTTGCACTTTTCCTGGGGCATCCTGTCTGCCTCACTAGGGAAACAAATTTGACGGGAAGCAACTGATTTGTTTGGCAGAGAAATGCTGTAATGAAAAAATACAATAGTACAGGTGGTGGCAAGGAATGGATTGGCTAGTAGCAGGGTGCTGAAAAACTAGGGAAGCTTTATCGATATGTGACGTTATAACCATGGAACATTTGTCATTGATGTGATGGGTCAAAAGCCTTTCTTTCTTCTACAGCAGGAGGTCTCCACATGGGCTCGTGCAACACCTACACACCTGCCATGATGCTGGGACACCACTGGGGCCCTTGTGACATGTTACACTCACAGATCAGTGGAGCAGCTGTGCCTAGGGTGTAGTGGGAGTGAGGCCTCAGCTTCACTCTGCAAAAACATAGATTTGACTTTCACTGCGTGAGAGTGTGAAGCAGGAGCCAACAGTGTGGATTTTATGTTTAAATTTGGCAGGCCTACACTTTTTAGGATGCATATTTGAGGGAAAGAGAGAGGCAGGCAGGGGCAGGCAGCCCCTGAAAAGGTCAGAATAGCTTGAAGCAGCAGTGTAAAAGTCTCAGCATTTGCCTTGCCCCCTTCCCATTCTTTTCCTCCTGGCATATTACTAATTCAATATGTGCACTAACAGCTCAGCACAGGCTATCAAGGCAGTGTCCATATCCCAACAGAATTCACTTCTTTCCTACCATTCTTTTATGTTTTACAGCACTCTCGGATTTAAAGCCTATTTGACCCTAGAATAAGGACTAGGAAAGTGAAGTTTATCTCCCACTCACAAATGGCAGCAGAGCGAACATTTTAACAGATGGCTCGAAAAGAAGAAACAAGTGGGAAAGAATATGAAAAGCCACTGGTATTTCACAAGCCAAAATAATGCACGAAGAGCTATGCAGTGGTGAGGTCTCAGGACCAAGTCGTTGCTGCTTACCATCCATGACAATGAAGAGCTGGAGCTTTTATCCTTGAAAGTATTATCCATTCAGGTCCTGATAATCAGACATAATAAACATCACACACACACAAACACACTCACATGGAAAGCATTAGACCTACCTATTGTAGAGACAACTGTGCCTGCAAAGAAGAAGGAGTTACTGAAATCCCAGTTGCTGTCTTCAATCTGTGATTCATTTCCAACAGGGTATACTCCATTCTGAATGGCTTCAGTCAGGTTCTGGGAGGGAAACCAAAGTTTGGTATCAACATGGCTGCTTTTCCCAAGCTCTTGCTGCAAGAACACTTCAGATTTAGCCAACTACTGCTCCTTTCCTGTGAATACCATTCACCTGTCCTCAGCAATACTCTGACACTATTCACACCTTTACCTCCAAGGGTGGGTAGCAGCCAGGCAGTGTTTTTGAGTGTTGGTCATTTGCTCTGTTTATGCTGACTGCTCTAGTGAGTGTTAGGAGAACTTGTTTCTTTTAGCATGGTCAAGGACCTTGATGCTTTTAGGCTAAGTACTTTGGAAAAAATGATCCTAAAGATGACTAGGACGTGGCAGAACAAGACAGCACACTGGCTTAAGTGATGGGGTGGCTGGTTGCTGGTTTTGAGTTTGCCTTTGAGACGGCAGTGGTGGATCCAGGACCTAATCATCCACTTGTATGCAGGCGCACTGAGCAGTGACTCTGATCCCTCCCAGGAGGACATCAGTGAGTTATAGCAGGGTACACGACATAGACAGAGAATTTCATTTTAAGGCTGTATTCTGATTAGTGTCACAGATTTAAGTTCAGAGAAAGTCCATTGATTTGCAAAGCATTACTCTTGGTGCAACCACAATCAGAATTCAGCCTGACATATAAACTCTTCTCCAAACTGCATGTTTGAACACACATGCACAATACTTACAATGTGGCCTTTGAGATGAGGTTAGATGAACATCTGTCAGAGATGGTTTGGGTTGAGTTGAGACTGCCCTGCCACAGGGGGTTTGACTAGATGTTTCTCCCAAGAGCCTCCAGCCCTATCATCTATCATGTTATGCATTTTCAGACTCTTCCCTTCTTCCTTGGTTTTAATTCTAAGTTCTGTTAATTTTTTTTTAAGTTAAAAAAATAATAATTTTAAAAAAACAAACAGTATCCAGCTGTCCCTGCCTTTAGCAAACAGAGAGCATTGGACCGGACGTCTGGAAGGCAGGCTGGTTTGTACAGAAACAGACTAGGTAAAATCCAGGGCTGAGCCCTGCCAGAGGCAAGACACAAGCTGGAATAAACTGCACCAGAAAAGTCTTCCCCCCATTTCCTCCCTCACTATCTTTTTTGCTGGGGTCCCAGAAATTCAAGGCTAACAGAAATCATTCCACAGCCCTTGCACAAAGATTTCATTGTCTTGAAAAGTTCCTCTTTTTGGTTTTCCTCTCCTACTCACAAAAAAAAAATCAAAGGTGAAGAAGGTGCATGCATATGTGAACTGGGGGCTGGATCACTGGTTGCGTTATTAGAAATACCAGTTCTTCCCCTCCTTTCCTTATCCTGTGAACTGGCCCATTAAGAGCTCCATTAGTTTCTCATGCGGAAATGCTTACAGCAAGGATATTTGCACTCCCCATTTTCTTCTGCATTGTAGCAGAAACAGCTAGGAAATACCAAAGATGAAGAGACAACTGTACTCGTTCTCAGCTTCGTGTGCCATGACCAGAAACACCTTTCCCTGGGCCAGGCTACCTGTTTCACTTCTGCATCATCTTCAGAAAGTAAACCCTGACTATGCCACTCTCCTTGTCGTGATTTGGGCTTCTTTTTTTCACCCAACAGATTAGTTCAGACCTTGCCATATTGTTCCTTTGTGCTATCTGTGACACTGTTGTAAGTGGCAACCCCGCCCATTCATTTCAGCCAGCCTCATTTTTCCTGCCATGCCACCCATTGTAGATAAGCACAGCCCCACCGAAAGCCAAATCAACAGGAGGCAAGACCCCAAAGAATCAGGACATCACGGCATGGGGACTGTTAATAGCTAACACACATGGTTTTGTCAAGCTAAACAAGCTGTATTTACCATCAGTGTGACCTGTCTGCTCAGACCAGAGAAGGGCTTGGGGTTTTCTAAAATCATCCAAATGATGACATCAGTAGGAACGCAGTGAAAGTTACCTGTGTAGCAAGGCTGAGTAGGAAACAACATCTGATAGGGAAATAGGAGGGAGAAAGGGCTTCCGCAGGGCTGGCACTTACCTTCATAAACTGCTCCATCTCTGTCACCGTGAGGTGGGTGAAGTTCTGCAGAAAAGCCTCCTTCATCCGGGCAGCTGCTATTTTCTCCTGCTTCTCAGCGGTCCTCTCCAGAGCCTGGAACACGGCTGCACCCACCAGCAGGTAGACGAAGTAGCCGGCCACCAGCAAACCTGTCTGCAGCTTGCCACTGCACATGGCTTTGGTGGGACACAGCAAGGGCAGGGAGTGAAAGGTCGCAATTAGTAAATCCCTTGTGCTCCTGGGAAGCCTCCCCCACGTAGGAAGAGCCCTCCCAGCTCCGGTTTCTGCTGTGATCCTGCTCTGACAGGGACAGCAAGCTACCAAATACATTCATGGGGAAGCTGGGAAAAAAAAAACAAACAACAAACCCAACCCCCCCCAAAAAAACCCTTTCCACTCTCTGGGCTGCATGCTGTTTAGGGATTTCCTCTTGTCTGTGAAACTCTGCCTTGCTGAGTTCTCAGGAAAAGTGGGTCAGGATGTGAGGAGCTGGCAGGTGGCCATCTCCTGCTCAAGAGGCTCTGGGGACAGGTGAGGATAGCCTGCAAAGGGCCCACAGGGAAGCTTGCTTAGAAAAACATTATTTTCCCTCCTCTGCCTCCTGCTAACTCTGAGAACTGGACTCCAGGGCAAGCCCCGATGACTCCAGAAGCCCCTTCTTACCCTGTGTTCAGGGGCAGCTTCAGGGAAATGCACCTGGGCTGCCCTCCTGGGCTTCACTTGCCCGCTTGCAGCGCAGGGCAGGGTCATGCAGCCCTGCACGGCCTCAACAGCTCGCAGCAAAACCTTGGACATAGAGGCAAATGGCATATGTGCCAGACCTGGACAGGTCCTTCTGCAAACATTTCTTATGCAGTGTATCCAAGAGAGGACATTACAGTGTCACTGGGTGCACAATTAGATGGATAAAAAAATGGTTATGCCATCAGATTCATAGATTCATAGAATCATGGAATCATTTAGGTTGGAAAAGACCTTTACGATCATCGAGTCCAACTGTTAACCTAACACTGCCGAGCCCACCACTAAACCATGTCCCTAAGTGCCACATCTACGCATCTTTTAAATACATCCAGGGATGGTGACTCCACCACTTCCCTGGGCAGCCTGTTCCAATGCTTGACAACCCTTTCAGTGAAGAAATTTTTCCTAATATCCAATCTAAACCTCCCCTGGTGCAACTCGAGTGTTAGGTTAACAGTTGGACTTGATGATTGTAAAGGTCTTTTCCAACCTAAATGATTCTATGATTCTATGTTACCTACAGTAATGTAGCCTCTACTGATTTCAGAAGGATGGTTCCCATGAATTGGGAACTCACTTATGTAAGTGTCAGAGCTTGTTCCCATCAGCTTCAATGAGAATTTGGCTGCCATTGAGAAGAATTTGTAGGGTGGGAGAGCAAAGTCCTTGAATGAAGATATTGACTTTGGAACAGATACCAGACAGATCTGAGCTTGGCTGTACCATGGACAGTCTTAACACTCGAATTAACTTGCTTGACCTTACATTTTCCAGCATTTTCATTTTCTTTGTGCACAATGTCTTTGTTATTTGAGCAGATGCCCTACTTTAATTATGAGAAAACACTGAAGCAAATCAGCCTTTGAAGAAGCATTTAAAATGTGCCACCTATTCTAGTGTTTAAGCCTTTGTGTTTTTATTGAGTTTGAAAATATAAGAAAAGGCAGAGACTCTGGGATTAGCTTTGCAGAACTGGTGTAAACAAGAAGTGGCAGATGGCTTCACTCTGTCAAGTGCAGGTTGTCCTTTCACACATAAATCTGTTTGACTTCAGAGGAAAACAGGAAAACTATGAATGAAGGTAAGTAGCTTTGCAAACCCTTAAAAGTTTAAAGATTTTCTTTAGCGTTACTGGAAAAGGGTTTGTAGAAACAGGATGTGTCATGTTTCCTTTCACTTCTTTTGAAGCTACGGGGTGTCGAAGGTGTGTTTCTCCCTCAGATTTAAACTATTTCTATACAAATAATGGCACCTATGGCTTCACCCTTTTTTGTCTCTCAGACTCCCAGCCCTGTGAGACAAGAGAAATCCCTTTTCATGTATAAATGCAGCATTTCCTCGTCTGCACAGCAGACATGAAGATAATACAGGTGGATTCTTTCCTCAGTACATCTCAGGGGAAAATGGATGTTAAAAACACGAAACTCATGGAAGGTAGTGAGAATTTTGATATTGACTTCAGTTGCAGTGGTTTGATCAGGGTGGGTAAGGTGCCAGGAAACCTCACCTTTCTCATGCTGTCTCCTCTGAAGTGTATATATACTAAGCTGGGTTTCCTTCTAGCCCCATCTCCAAGATAGCAGGTTTGCTATTTGTGCATGCATCTCCAGAAGCCCTTGACTGCAAGGAAGCATTCAGAAGATTGGTGACCTTTGTTTTCCTCTAGTTCTGGAACAAGGAATATACATCATCTTTTCTCAGTCTGTTTCTTCCTATCTGCCTGCGAATCTTTAATAACCACTACAGATTGTTCTGACATGAGAGGAGTGTCCCATCACACAGCATCTTGTTCATACTTGGGTTAACACTTGCACAGGGAAAGAGGGAGAGAAAGCACAGTATCTGTTCACTACTGGGATCTTCACAAATAAGTTGCTTTGGGGAAGAAAGGAAGGGGGAACCCATATTCACTCAGTGGAGTGCTCTACTTGAAGCCATTCCTCATAAAGGTAAGAATAATGTCCATTAGCTGTGACTGTGCTCCTCTCCTTATTTTGCATAGATTAAAAGCTTTAAAACACGCTCTTGGTGGAGGCTGCTGGAGGTCTTCCACTTGTAGCTACTGAGTGAGAATCACTGAGAGAAGGGGGATCTGGGTTGAGCCAAAGCACTGTCATTGACTCTTTCCCACCCCAGGTGTCTGGACACTGGGCTAGCCTGACGCCACTCACCCCAGTCATGAAAACTGAGCACTTCCTAAGTGCTGGGAGCTGCTGTAGGTACAACATCCTCGTCCGAGGGCTGATACTGTCACCTCACACTTGTTTCACAACCAGAGTGATAACCTGTCTAGATAGCTGGGAAGATAAATGGGGACATTCTATCTGATGAACCAGCCACTATTATCCCTGTACACTGGGAGATCATGCATACATCCTGCCTAGATGCAAGTTAATACAACCCTCCTAGATGCTAGTCTAGTTAATCAAAACAAATCTCTGGTGAGGGCAGCTCTTCTCTCATGTTCCCCAAGACCTTGGACCAGCTGGACTGACAGACCTATTCAATGCCACTCATTCCCCAAGAAGGACCTGAAGAAGCGGACGTAAGGCCTCATCACTGTAGTCTTCAGTTGTGGGAAACCAACAGATCCAGCTATCAGGCAGTAACACTTCTCCATGACTCATAAATTGACAGGAGGACTTCTGTGGCCCAGTTCAACCTTCCCTTGGGACTGCCCCACTGCCATTTAATCTGTAGCTTGCAGTTACAGCAACAGCAGGATCTATTAAGGTGCAGGAGGCTGTGGGTGGGTTGAGGTGTAGTTTCCTGGCAAGCACTTGCAGCAGAGCCTAGGTATCATGGCACTGGGGACACTTGTGCCAGGGTGCAGCGAGGGCCAGCAGCTTCCTCAGAGCCCGGGAGTCGGAAGCTGAGAATGCTAACACCAAGGCCTGTCCCACTGCCCCCATCCAGGGAGCAGGGCAGGCCTGGAGACCCTTGGCAGGTTCAGTCATGCCTGCAGATCATCAAGCATGTTCACGGTGATGAGGCAGGTGATGAGTTCAAGCCAGGACATCAATCTGCAGCTCAGAGTCATGTCCAAGGATGTCCAGGCAGGGCTGTGGGGACAGGGCCAGGCTGAGGATGGGCTGGGATGTTGGCCCACTGGTGGTCCTGGCTCCTCAGGGCCCATGGCCAGGCCGGGCAAGGCTGGGGGAAGCTGGAAACTGACAACCTGCAGTGTCGCTGGGACAGGGACTGACAGCCCTGGTTTGGGCTGGAGGGGCATCCTGGGCCATGGACAGGGTGGAGGGAAGCCCTGGGGGGCCGATCAGGGCCCTGGCAATCATGGAGGCAGCGTGTCTGGTAAGGCAGTTAATTAATACTTTTTGTTCCTAAGCTAGGAGAGGCCCACAATGCAGTTATGGGCGCAGGGAAAGAGAAGCGATGCAGACTTCTCACACCTGCATTACTTACCCAGTCCATTGCAAGGAAACCCATGTAGTGAGATCCGGTGGTAATGGAGGGCGGGGAGCATTTCCTGCCCATGACACAATGTGCTGGGACAGGGTTTTCTTATGCTAAGCCCTGCTCTTCCCACTCCCGTCATACCCATGGTTCAGCCATTTCCTTTTTCTGCATATGGTGTTAGCTATCTTGCTGCATCCTTATGCATTCTGTATCCTTGGCCAGATTACAGCCTGAAATTAATTCCAGCTTAATGGAAAATGTTATCAGTTGCCATGGAAATGCCTTACCATGTGATTGCGGTTGTACTTCCTGTTGTGCTTAGGGATAAAACCATTAGATGACCCTCATTTTTACACTTTCTTACAGTTCTCCTATAAATATCTGTTACTCATAACTGTGGTCAGAACATTCAGTCTTCTAATATGGGTCATTTTGGTTTTTATGCTGTGATCTTATGCCAGGCTATTAAACACGCTAAAGTTTTCTGCAACAGATATCCTCAGACTTCCTGGGTTGTTATTTAAGATCTGCAAAGCCAAATTCCTGCAGATAAGTATCAGCTGTCAAGGAAATGGGCTGATTTCCATGAGTGAAGAAAATGCTGAAGCTGGTCACTTGCCTTTGCTAACTGGCTGATACTGGGAGGGAAGCTCTAGTATGCAGGAGGTAAGGGCTGCGGTGCCAGGCAAACCAGCATGGAAAACTCCAAGTGCTGGGTGACTCCTTGCTGCAGTGTTGGCAATGGTAAACAGCACCTCCTTTTGCTCAGCACTGTAACTACCATCACTAACAGCTCATCTGGGGATCTGTGCTGGCTCTTTCTTTGTTCATTGTATACATTAGGAATTCAAGTAACGCAGTTTGGTACAAGCTCATCTATGCTGTTGTCATCATCAAAGAAAAGATTCCCCCCACCATCAGCAGTGTCCCCTGCAACAATCTTTGGACAATGCTTTTTTTACTGGTAGCCCCACCTGAAGGCCTCCAGAGCAATGGAAACACCTGCACTATAAGGTCTTTCACCCACACAACAAGCTCACCAAGGCCATTTGATTCTCACTGTCACAATCAGAGTAACACAGAGAATTTGAATTGGGAGAGACCTCTGGAGGTCTTTAGTCTAGGCCCCTACTCAAAGCAGGGCTAACACCGAAGTTAGGACATGTCGCTCAGGGTCTTGCCCAGCTGAACTTTTAATGTTGCCAAAGAAGGAGATTCCCCACGCTCTCTGGCTACCTCTTCCAGGGCTTATCTGCTCTCCTGGCATACTTCCCTTGGTGCAACGTGTGACCATTGCCTTACATTCTTTCATTGTGTACCTCTGAGAAAAGACAGGCTCTGGGTAGTGGAACATAGCAATTACATCTCCCTCAGCCTTCCTTCTTGGAGAGATGTGGTGCTGGACAGCTGTGATGTGGTGCAGTTTATGGGTGTCATCCTGCTACCTGTCGAGAGAGCTGCAGCATCAGCCTGTCGCCAAACTAAGGCACCCACCTCTTGAAACCAACTGCCCCCAGAGCAGCTCCTGCACACAGACAGGGACAGTATAACCTATGGGATCCTCTCTAGACATCGTGCTGTCCTTAACCACCCCTGCACCTAGGCAGACCTCTTGTCATGCTTACTCAGGGCCACTGGCACGGCCTGCAGGCTCACATGCAACTGCAACCTCGTTATTATTCAGTGAATAGTGCCAGGCATGGATGAATCTATGTACTGTCTGAAGCACGTCTTTCATTACAAGCTTTTCTTATAATTGTAAGCTTGCAACATGAGCATCCCTTGTGCCTACAGACTCTTGGCATTTAAAAGTCCTCACAGTTGCACAGAAAACCAGACAACAACTTTCCTTCTTATGCAGCCTGGTCCTGACAGCCCTCCTTCCTTGGCATCTTGGGACTCCCAGGAACTAGCCCCAGACTGTACTAATTCCCTTCTTGAGAGGAATCATGTCTCTGTAGCATGACAGCCAAGGGACTCAGGGAAAGGTGACAAGTGGCAGCAAGCTGCCAGTGCTTCCAGGCAGGTCCTGGAGCATGCTCTCGGGCAAGAGACAGCTGCTGGCTGGGGCACTGCTGGGACCCAGGGGCTGCAGAGTGGGTGTTTAGTTGTGCCTGAACACAGCTGGGACAGAGATCCTGCAGCATCTGGCTATCTGTGCCAGTTATCCTCAGACTGATCAAGAAAAGTTTTTAATAATGCAGCTGTGACCAGAGTTGTCAGTGGCTCAGGGTTTTTACAGAATACAAAAAAGAAAATGCATCCAGGGTACCCCCCTCTGAGAAGAGACTGCAGAATGGTAAGCAGCTCTGAGGAAGTGACAGGAAATTGCCAAAGAGCCTGGAAAACCTGGAGCCTCTGGGAATAGGAACCCGTCCCTCTTGGAATAGGAACCTGTTAATGTGATGAAAGTGCTTTGGCCTGGGCCACTGGCAAGCCTGACTTTGTGGTAACAACCTGTTGGGATGCAGAGGGCTAAGCAGATTGCATTGTCTTCATGGTCTCAATCAGTGCTTGCCATTCTTCTTTGTCCCACAGATTCTCAGCCTTGTCCTTGATCAAAAGCACTTGGCGAGATGAACCTGCTAGGTAAGCATTTTCATTGGTTCAAAAGCTCAGAGGTACACAAGAGAGAAACAGAGGCCCAAGAAACAAGCAACAGGTTCAAGAGGAGAGATTAGCACTGTCATTAACTATAGCTCAGAGCTCACTCTTTGAAGCTGGAGGGATGCAAAGCACTAAACAAGAGTATCATGGATGTATTCAAACGAAAAAATTCACATGGGAGATCTTACTCAAATAACGTTTCACTTCCTGCCTTCATATACCAAAACCATAATGTGCTTTACCTCTTTGAACCAGCAAAGATGCATGGCAAATGCAAGTGTTATTATGGCTATTTTGCAGCAAAAAAAACTTTTTTGGGGGAAAGGTCGGGCCACAGAGTGAAAACCACTGGTGTGAAAGATGCAGAGATAGCATCTCATCTCAGTTTTAACTTCATTTTCCAAAGATCCGTCATTAGGCGAGGAAGGTTCTGGTAGCTTTGCACATCATGGAAGAACTGGCCATGTTCTGCACCTTTTAATTGAAAATGGGGAGAAGCCTGGGCTTCTCTAGAACTCGGTCATAGACAGTTCTTCTGAGTGAAAATTATAGAAGATCATGTAAATCTTCACTCATATACCGTCATTGGATTTCCACTGGAGGTATCCCAAATACAGGTACAAGTGTACCTCTTCTGCCACACAGCTGCCGTCAGGCCACTGCGTGTCTCATAAATGTGGCATGGACTGCAAAAGGGCATGCTTTGAATTGGAGACATCGCAAAAGCTTTCTTTAACCTTGCTGCATGTGTTAAGTCTCTGTCATTAAGGTGGTGGGAACCTGAGCTTGAAGGTCATGAGAGGGTATGGTGAATGAGTCTTGTGCTTGTACAGGAGCCAGAGAAGCCAGAGCCTGTCCCTGCAGTTGTGGCACTTATCCCCTGTGCAAAGGGGTCCCCACTCAGACACTGTGATACCCACCGCACTGGGGTCACCCAAGTGCAATGCTGATGGGCTCCCAGGGTTTGGTTTAAGTGTGGCGGCCAAGGAAGCCACTTAAGGCTCCATACAGCAAACAGAGTATGTGCACACCTGTATAGGGTGAAAGATTATTCTGATTACCCAAGCAAAGGAGCATGGACAGGTGGGAGAGCTTTACTTAAACTATACGGGAAAGAAGAGACAACTGCACCAGCTCTTCTGCAAAATGCTCCCTGACTCTGTGGCAGCGCAGCTGTCAGCACCCCATACCCGCGTTCCCCGACAAAGTGAGGCACAGGCGCTCACAGATGCAGCGTTTGTGTGTTAAACAAGTGATTTATTGACATCTTTGCACACGGTAAAGCTCCCAGAGGGAAGGGACTCTCCCGAGGAGGGAGGGCGCTCGCTGTCCAGGTGGTACCGGCAGTCTCTGGCGCGAGGCTCCTTGCAATGGCCCCTCCCTTCAGCTGCACTGGGTCCCACTCCCCAGAGTGGGCTTTTGCTGTGGAGGAAAGGTGCGGCAGCACTGCCCACTGCCGACTGGGCAGCGTGTTCTCCGTGGCCAGTGTGCGCGGTTCTGCAGCAGCAGCTCCCCGGGAAACGTCTTCAGGCCTGGCCCTGTGCCTGAGGAGCTGCACCTCTGCCATAGCACAGCTCTCTGACCACGTCCTGCTGCTGGTAACGCTGGCCTCTTCCTACTCGATGCTCAGGAAGGTGTCCGAGTCATCTTGCTGCACCCCTAATACCATCTCAATCAGGAGGGTACTCTGGGAAGCATTCGTCAGCCAGAGCTTGCAGGAGCGCCTGGAGGGCAGCACTGTTAGACGGCAGTGTCTCGACCAAGGCAAAAACACCCAGGCTGCTTTTACCAATATGTGGAACCAGCGGGTGGTTTTCTCCATGTCGAGGTAGGGGCCGGTGCAGAGGGTGCCTAGGAGGCTGGGACCCTGATTTTTCCCCAGCTCCTCCTCGGGGTGGTGGAGGAAGCACAGCATGTCCCCCACCAGCCGCTCCCTCAGGCAGGTGCACTCCAGCTACACGCGGAGGCTGCAGTTCCTCGCCAGCATCACCTCTGCGGTGCCCAGCTCCAGGTGGAAGGCGTGCCCACGAGGGGGCTGCAGGGGCACGAGCAGGCGGTAGACAGCATCACCCTCATGGGGACTCCAACCTTTGAAGGTGCCGCCCGCCCCAATGGCTGGCCTCAGTGGCGGCATCAAAGTATTCCTGGAAAGTTCTTGGCAGATACGGCGACCTTCATTCACCACCTCCTCCACCATCAGGAACGAGTCTGGCCCGTCCATGAGGTGCTCAGGCAAAATGCTGCTCGTATCCAGTGCAACACTAGGTTTTTCTTCTTGCTCTTCCTTATCCTCCTCGTTGCTGGAGCTGCCCTCATCGCTGCAGCTGTCTGGCTCACAGCTCCTTTTCCTGAGCCACCACCAGAGCCCAAAGAGCAGGAGCAGGACCAGGACTGCAGCAATGGCCCAGAACTGCCACTGCTGCAAGGCATCGAAGATCAGGGCTTCCCAGTCCACTCCACTCTGCTCCTGGCTCGTCTGCTCCAGCTCCTGCAGCAGCCGAGTCATCTCCTGGCTCAGGTACTCCGCACGCTGCTGCATGCGCTCACGTGTGGCCTCATCCAGCTCATCACCGACCATCTGCGGGTACTGGATGATGCTTAGCACAGCCTGGATGAGGAATTTTGCGGCAGCCATGGCCTGCAGGAGGAGGGAGAGAAGGGGTTCAGTGGGGCTGGGAGGGGGGGAGCTGGCAGCGGGGGGCAATGGGGGTGGGAGCTGCAGGCAGCTGGGGTCAGGTTGGAGAGGGGGTGAGGCAGCTGGGAGGCAGCAAGGCCTGTGCCCAGCCCCGGCAGCGGCGGCACCGTGCCCTGCCCAAGGCGCTCCCACGAGCGGCTGGGCCCTCGATGCAGGGTGAGAACCCACCCCGCCGGGGGCCCACGTTTCTGCCCCGGCCCTCGTCCGGCCCAGCCTCCCCACACGTGTGCACTCACCGCTGACCCAGGCCGTACTGGGGCAGCGCTGCCTGCTGGCGCCCCTGATCACCGCCCCCATTGTGACTCGTCCCTTGTGCTGTCAGGCGCCAGAGCGCATCACAGGCACGCCCGCCAGCCAGCCCCGGCCTTCGGCCCCACGCCGGCTCAGCGACTCACAGCTGCCCTGGTGTACTGGTTAAGGCTGGGCTAGAGTTCGCTTTCTTCACAGCAGCTTGCGTGGTGCTTTATTTTGGATTCATTATCATCTGCCTGCCAATGGCAATCGGACAATCACAGAATATTCTGAGTTGGAACGGACCCAGGAGGATCGTTGAGTCCAACCCCGGAGTCCACACCAGGCAACCTTAAAGATAAATCATAGAATCACAGAATCATTGCGGTTGGAAAAGACCCTTAAGATCATCGAGTCCAACCGCAAACCTAACACTGCCAACGCCACCACTGAACCAAGTCCCTAAGCACCACATCTACGCATCTTTTAAAGACCTCCAGCCATGGTGCCTCAACCGCTTCCCTGGGCAGCCTGTTCCAATGCTTGATAAGCCTTTCAGTGAAGAAAGTTTTCCTAACATGCAATCTCAACCTCCCCTGGCGCAACTTGAGGCCATTTCCTCTTGTCCTATCACTTGCTCCCTGGCAAAAGAGACCGACACCCACCTCGCTACAACCTCCTTTCAGGTAGTTGTAGAGAGCGATAAGGTCTCCCCTCAGCCTCCTTTTCTCCAGACTAAACAACCCCAGCTCCCTCAGCCGCTCCTCATAAGCTCTTGTGCTCCAGACCCTTCGCCAGCTTCACTGCTCTTATTTGGATGTGCTCCAGCACCTCAATGTCTTTCTTGTAGTGAGGGGCCCAAAACTGAACACATTATCTGAGGTGCGGCCTCACCAGTGCCGTGTACAGGGGTACAATCACTTCCCTGGTCCTGCTGGCCATGCTGTTTCTGATACAAGCCAGGATGCTATTGGCCTTCTTAGCCACCTGGGCACACTGCCGGCCGTTGACCAATGCCCCCAGGTCCCTTTTGGCCAGGCTGCTTTCCAGCCACTCTTCCCCAAGCCTTTAGCGTTACCTGGGGTTGTGACCCAAGCGCGGCACCCGGCACTTAGCCTTCTTGAATCTCACACTCTTGGCCTCAGCCCATCAATCCAGCCTGTCCAGATCCCTCCGCAGAGCCTTCTAGCCGTGGTAGTTCTCATTGAACACGACCAGACTCTTTAAGTGTGGCCGTGATAGTTCATGCAACACGACTAGACTGGGCGTGCAGCGCGTTATTTGTGAATCCGTAATCGTGAAGTTCAGTACGCTGAACACGAACGGACTTACAACCTTGTCAAATTAACGCTGTCGCCTTAATCGACTTTGCAAAGCTGTTTCAGTGAAAGCCCTGAGAGGGCTCTGACAGGCAAACCGTGACTCTGATGAGTGGCTACATATACAGTCCTTAAAAATAAACCGTTGACGAAGTCTGAGACGAAGACTGGACTTAGCCGCACCTAGACTCCTCTCTGAGAAGGAGTTCAGAAAGCAAGGGGGTCCTGTCTGAACCTCGTGACTCAATGGGAGGGTTCCCACCCCAGCCACTCCTCAGGCTCCTACGCAACAGTAACTCTCAACGCAACAGTGATCCATGGCAGACTCCTGCAAGAACATCCGCTTTATTAGCTTTTCCCCTAATCTTTAAGCAGAGGTTCTCAACCATGTTGCAAGCTGCAAGCTGCAAGCTTGCAGTGCAGCTGCAAGCGCTGTACAGTCCAAGCCCTCCTTTACATGCAGCACTACCCCTCGGCCTCGCCTGCCCCGCCTCTCTCTCCTGGAGAGCCTAGCACCGTCCATCACAGCACTCCAGTCACAGGGCTTTTCCCAACAGGTCCCACTTCTGCCAACGATGTCGCAGCTCTGGGACTGAGCCAAGGCCTCTAGTTCCTCCTCTCTATTCCTCACACTGTGTACGTTGGTGTACAAACATTTCAAATGTGCTCCAGTGTACTCAGTACCTCGTGGAGCAGAGTGAAAGCTCTCCCTAGCACACCGTTCCTCAGACACGGTCATGCCATCCCATAGCTTATCACTAGTAAGCCTGGTTTTATCTCTTCCCCCGTTCAGACCAGGTTTAAAGCTCTCTCAATCAGCCCCGCTAATTTGTGAGCAAAAATACTTTTGCCCCCTTGCCCCACCAGCTCTTCTGCAAAATGCTCCCTGACTCTGTGGCAGCGCAGCTGTCAGCACCCCATGCCTGCGTTCCCCGACAAAGTGAGGCACAGACGCTCACAGACGCAGCATTTGTGTGTTAAACAAGTGATTTATTGACATCTTTGCACACGGTAAAGCTCCCAGAGGGAAGGGACTCTCCCGAGGAGGGAGGGCGCTCGCTGTCCAGGTGGTACCGGCAGTCTCTGGCGCGAGGCTCCTTGCAATGGCCCCTCCCATCAGCTGCATCGGGTCCCACTCCCCAGAGTGGGCTTTTGCTGGGGAGGAAAGGTGCGGCAGCACTGCCCACTGCCGACTGGGCAGCGTGTTCTCCGTGGCCAGTGTGCGCGGTTCTGCAGCAGCAGCTCCCCGGGAAACGTCTTCAGGCCTGGCCCTGTGCCTGAGGAGCTGCACCTCTGCCATAGCACAGCTCTCTGACCGCGTCCTGCTGCTGGTAACGCTGGCCTCTTCCTACTCGATGCTCAGGAAGGTGTCCGAGTCATCTTGCTGCACCCCTAATACCATCTCAATCAGGAGGGTACTCTGGGAAGCATTCGTCAGCCAGAGCTTGCAGGAGCGCCTGGAGGGCAGCACTGTTAGACGGCAGTGTCTCGACCAAGGCAAAAACACCCAGGCTGCTTTTACCAATATGTGGAACCAGCGGGTGGTTTTCTCCATGTCGAGGTAGGGGCCGGTGCAGAGGGTGCCTAGGAGGCTGGGACCCTGATTTTTCCCCAGCTCCTCCTCGGGGTGGTGGAGGAAGCACAGCATGTCCCCCACCAGCCGCTCCCTCAGGCAGGTGCACTCCAGCTACACGCGGAGGCTGCAGTTCCTCGCCAGCATCACCTCTGCGGTGCCCAGCTCCAGGTGGAAGGCGTGCCCACGGGGGGGCTGCAGGGGCACGAGCAGGCGGTAGACAGCATCACCCTCATGGGGACTCCAACCTTTGAAGGTGCCGCCCGCCCCAATGGCTGGCCTCAGTGGCGGCATCAAAGTATTCCTGGAAAGTTCTTGGCAGATACGGCGACCTTCATTCACCACCTCCTCCACCATCAGGAACGAGTCTGGCCCGTCCATGAGGTGCTCAGGCAAAATGCTGCTCGTATCCAGTGCAACACTAGGTTTTTCTTCTTGCTCTTCCTTATCCTCCTCGTTGCTGGAGCTGCCCTCATCGCTGCAGCTGTCTGGCTCACAGCTCCTTTTCCTGAGCCACCACCAGAGCCCAAAGAGCAGGAGCAGGACCAGGACTGCAGCAATGGCCCAGAACTGCCACTGCTGCAAGGCATCGAAGATCAGGGCTTCCCAGTCCACTCCACTCTGCTCCTGGCTCGTCTGCTCCAGCTCCTGCAGCAGCCGAGTCATCTCCTGGCTCAGGTACTCCGCACGCTGCTGCATGCGCTCACGTGTGGCCTCATCCAGCTCATCACCGACCATCTGCGGGTACTGGATGATGCTTAGCACAGCCTGGATGAGGAATTTTGCGGCAGCCATGGCCTGCAGGAGGAGGGAGAGAAGGGGTTCAGTGGGGCTGGGAGGGGGGGAGCTGGCAGCAGGGGGCAATGGGGGTGGGAGCTGCAGGCAGCTGGGGTCAGGTTGGAGAGGGGGTGAGGCAGCTGGGAGGCAGCAAGGCCTGTGCCCAGCCCCGGCAGCGGCGGCACCGTGCCCTGCCCAAGGCGCTCCCACGAGCGGCTGGGCCCTCGATGCAGGGTGAGAACCCAGCCCGCCGGGGGCCAACGTTTCTGCCCCGGCCCTCGTCAGGCCCAGCCTGCCGGGGGCCAACGTTTCTGCCCCGGCCCTCGTCCGGCCCAGCCTCCCCACACGTGTGCACTCACCGCTGACCCAGGCCGTACTGGGGCAGCGCTGCCTGCTGGCGCCCCTGATCACCGCCCCCATTGTGACTCGTCCCTTGTGCTGTCAGGCGCCAGAGCGCACCACAGGCACGCCCGCCAGCCAGCCCCGGCCTTCGGCCCCACGCCGGCTCAGCGACTCACAGCTGCCCTGGTGTACTGGTTAAGGCTGGGCTAGAGTTCGCTTTCTTCACAGCAGCTTGCGTGGTGCTTTATTTTGGATTCATTATCATCTGCCTGCCAATGGCAATCGGACAATCACAGAATATTCTGAGTTGGAACGGACCCAGGAGGATCGTTGAGTCCAACCCCGGAGTCCACACCGAGCAACCTTAAAGATAAATCATAGAATCACAGAATCATTGCGGTTGGAAAAGACCCTTAAGATCATCGAGTCCAACCGCAAACCTAACACTGCCAACGCCACCACTGAACCAAGTCCCTAAGCACCACATCTACGCATCTTTTAAAGACCTCCAGCCATGGTGCCTCAACCGCTTCCCTGGGCAGCCTGTTCCAATGCTTGATAAGCCTTTCAGTGAAGAAAGTTTTCCTAACATGCAATCTCAACCTCCCCTGGCGCAACTTGACCCATTTCCTCTCGTCCTATCACTTGCTCCCTGGCAAAAGAGACTGACACCCACCTCGCTACAACCTCCTTTCAGGTAGTTGTAGAGAGCGATAAGGTCTCCCCTCAGCCTCCTTTTCTCCAGACTAAACAACCCCAGCTCCCTCAGCCGCTCCTCATAAGCTCTTGTGCTCCAGACCCTTCGCCAGCTTCACTGCTCTTATTTGGATGTGCTCCAGCACCTCAATGTCTTTCTTGTAGTGAGGGGCCCAAAACTGAACACATTATCTGAGGTGCGGCCTCACCAGTGCCGTGTACAGGGGTACAATCACTTCCCTGGTCCTGCTGGCCATGCTGTTTCTGATACAAGCCAGGATGCTATTGGCCTTCTTAGCCACCTGGGCACACTGCCGGCCGTTGACCAATGCCCCCAGGTCCCTTTTGGCCAGGCTGCTTTCCAGCCACTCTTCCCCAAGCCTTTAGCGTTACCTGGGGTTGTGACCCAAGCGCGGCACCCGGCACTTAGCCTTCTTGAATCTCACGCTCTTGGCCTCAGCCCATCAATCCAGCCTGTCCAGATCCCTCCGCAGAGCCTTCTAGCCGTGGTAGTTCTCATTGAACATGACCAGACTCTTTAAGTGTGGCCGTGATAGTTCATGCAACACGACTAGACTGGGCGTGCAGCGCGTTATTTGTGAATCCGTAATCGTGAAGTTCAGTACGCTGAACACGAACGGACTTACAACCTTGTCAAATTAACGCTGTCGCCTTAATCGACTTTGCAAAGCTGTTTCAGTGAAAGCCCTGAGAGGGCTCTGACAGGCAAACCGTGACTCTGATGAGTGGCTACATATACAGTCCTTAAAAATAAACCGTTGAGGAAGTCTGAGACAAAGACTGGACTTAGCCGCACCTAGACTCCTCTCTGAGAAGGAGTTCAGAAAGCAAGGGGGTCCTGTCTGAACCTCGTGACTCAACGGGAGGGTTCCCCCCCCAGCCACTCCTCAGGCTCCTACGCAACAGTAACTCTCAACGCAACAGTGATCCATGGCAGACTCCTGCAAGAACATCCGCTTTATTAGCTTTTCCCCTAATCTTTAAGCAGAGGTTCTCAACCATGTTGCAAGCTGCAAGCTGCAAGCTTGCAGTACAGCTGCAAGCGCTGTACAGTCCAAGCCCTCCTTTACATGCAGCACTACCCCTCGGCCTCGCCTGCCCTGCCTCTCTCTCCTGAAGAGCCTAGCACCGTCCATCACAGCACTCCAGTCACAGGGCTTTTCCCAACAGGTCTCACTTCTGCCAACGATGCCATAGCTCTGGGACTGAGCCAAGGCCTCTAGTTCCTCCTCTCTATTCCTCACACTGTGTACATTGGTGTACAAACATTTCAAATGTGCTCCAGTGTACTCAGTACATCGTGGAGCAGTGAAAGCTCTCCCTAGCACACCGTTCCTCAGACACGGTCATGCCGTCCCATAGCTTATCACTAGTAAGCCTGGTTTTATCTCTTCCCCCGTTCAGACCAGGTTTAAAGCTCTCTCAATCAGCCCCGCTAATTTGTGAGCAAAAATACTTTTGCCCCCTTGCCCCACCAGCTCTTCTGCAAAATGCTCCCTGACTCTGTGGCAGCGCAGCTGTCAGCACCCCATGCCTGCGTTCCCTGACAAAGAGGGGCACAGGCACTCACAGACGCAGCGTTTGTGTGTTAAACAAGTGATTTATTGACATCTTTGCACACGGTAAAGCTCCCAGAGGGAAGGGACTCTCCCGAGGAGGGAGGGCGCTCGCTGTCCAGGTGGTACCGGCAGTCTCTGGCGCGAGGCTCCTTGCAATGGCCCCTCCCATCAGCTGCATCGGGTCCCACTCCCCAGAGTGGGCTTTTGCTGGGGAGGAAAGGTGCGGCAGCACTGCCCACTGCCGACTGGGCAGCGTGTTCTCCGTGGCCAGTGTGCGCGGTTCTGCAGCAGCAGCTCCCCGGGAAACGTCTTCAGGCCTGGCCCTGTGCCTGAGGAGCTGCACCTCTGCCATAGCACAGCTCTCTGACCACGTCCTGCTGCTGGTAACGCTGGCCTCTTCCTACTCGATGCTCAGGAAGGTGTCCGAGTCATCTTGCTGCACCCCTAATACCATCTCAATCAGGAGGGTACTCTGGGAAGCATTCGTCAGCCAGAGCTTGCAGGAGCGCCTGGAGGGCAGCACTGTTAGACGGCAGTGTCTCGACCAAGGCAAAAACACCCAGGCTGCTTTTACCAATATGTGGAACCAGCGGGTGGTTTTCTCCATGTCGAGGTAGGGGCCGGTGCAGAGGGTGCCTAGGAGGCTGGGACCCTGATTTTTCCCCAGCTCCTCCTCGGGGTGGTGGAGGAAGCACAGCATGTCCCCCACCAGCCGCTCCCTCAGGCAGGTGCACTCCAGCTACACGCGGAGGCTGCAGTTCCTCGCCAGCATCACCTCTGCGGTGCCCAGCTCCAGGTGGAAGGCGTGCCCACGGGGGGGCTGCAGGGGCACGAGCAGGCGGTAGACAGCATCACCCTCATGGGGACTCCAACCTTTGAAGGTGCCGCCCGCCCCAATGGCTGGCCTCAGTGGCGGCATCAAAGTATTCCTGGAAAGTTCTTGGCAGATACGGCGACCTTCATTCACCACCTCCTCCACCATCAGGAACGAGTCTGGCCCGTCCATGAGGTGCTCAGGCAAAATGCTGCTCGTATCCAGTGCAACACTAGGTTTTTCTTCTTGCTCTTCCTTATCCTCCTCGTTGCTGGAGCTGCCCTCATCGCTGCAGCTGTCTGGCTCACAGCTCCTTTTCCTGAGCCACCACCAGAGCCCAAAGAGCAGGAGCAGGACCAGGACTGCAGCAATGGCCCAGAACTGCCACTGCTGCAAGGCATCGAAGATCAGGGCTTCCCAGTCCACTCCACTCTGCTCCTGGCTCGTCTGCTCCAGCTCCTGCAGCAGCCGAGTCATCTCCTGGCTCAGGTACTCCGCACGCTGCTGCATGCGCTCACGTGTGGCCTCATCCAGCTCATCACCGACCATCTGCGGGTACTGGATGATGCTTAGCACAGCCTGGATGAGGAATTTTGCGGCAGCCATGGCCTGCAGGAGGAGGGAGAGAAGGGGTTCAGTGGGGCTGGGAGGGGGGGAGCTGGCAGCGGGGGGCAATGGGGGTGGGAGCTGCAGGCAGCTGGGGTCAGGTTGGAGAGGGGGTGAGGCAGCTGGGAGGCAGCAAGGCCTGTGCCCAGCCCCGGCAGCGGCGGCACCGTGCCCTGCCCAAGGCGCTCCCACGAGCGGCTGGGCCCTCGATGCAGGGTGAGAACCCAGCCCGCCGGGGGCCAACGTTTCTGCCCCGGCCCTCGTCAGGCCCAGCCTGCCGGGGGCCAACGTTTCTGCCCCGGCCCTCGTCCGGCCCAGCCTCCCCACACGTGTGCACTCACCGCTGACCCAGGCCGTACTGGGGCAGCGCTGCCTGCTGGCGCCCCTGATCACCGCCCCCATTGTGACTCGTCCCTTGTGCTGTCAGGCGCCAGAGCGCACCACAGGCACGCCCGCCAGCCAGCCCCGGCCTTCGGCCCCACGCCGGCTCAGCGACTCACAGCTGCCCTGGTGTACTGGTTAAGGCTGGGCTAGAGTTCGCTTTCTTCACAGCAGCTTGCGTGGTGCTTTATTTTGGATTCATTATCATCTGCCTGCCAATGGCAATCGGACAATCACAGAATATTCTGAGTTGGAACGGACCCAGGAGGATCGTTGAGTCCAACCCCGGAGTCCACACCGAGCAACCTTAAAGATAAATCATAGAATCACAGAATCATTGCGGTTGGAAAAGACCCTTAAGATCATTGAGTCCAACCGCAAACCTAACACTGCCAACGCCACCACTGAACCAAGTCCCTAAGCACCACATCTACGCATCTTTTAAAGACCTCCAGCCATGGTGCCTCAACCGCTTCCCTGGGCAGCCTGTTCCAATGCTTGATAAGCCTTTCAGTGAAGAAAGTTTTCCTAACATGCAATCTCAACCTCCCCTGGCGCAACTTGACCCATTTCCTCTCGTCCTATCACTTGCTCCCTGGCAAAAGAGACTGACACCCACCTCGCTACAACCTCCTTTCAGGTAGTTGTAGAGAGCGATAAGGTCTCCCCTCAGCCTCCTTTTCTCCAGACTAAACAACCCCAGCTCCCTCAGCCGCTCCTCATAAGCTCTTGTGCTCCAGACCCTTCGCCAGCTTCACTGCTCTTATTTGGATGTGCTCCAGCACCTCAATGTCTTTCTTGTAGTGAGGGGCCCAAAACTGAACACATTATCTGAGGTGCGGCCTCACCAGTGCCGTGTACAGGGGTACAATCACTTCCCTGGTCCTGCTGGCCATGCTGTTTCTGATACAAGCCAGGATGCTATTGGCCTTCTTAGCCACCTGGGCACACTGCCGGCCGTTGACCAATGCCCCCAGGTCCCTTTTGGCCAGGCTGCTTTCCAGCCACTCTTCCCCAAGCCTTTAGCGTTACCTGGGGTTGTGACCCAAGCGCGGCACCCGGCACTTAGCCTTCTTGAATCTCACGCTCTTGGCCTCAGCCCATCAATCCAGCCTGTCCAGATCCCTCCGCAGAGCCTTCTAGCCGTGGTAGTTCTCATTGAACATGACCAGACTCTTTAAGTGTGGCCGTGATAGTTCATGCAACACGACTAGACTGGGCGTGCAGCGCGTTATTTGTGAATCCGTAATCGTGAAGTTCAGTACGCTGAACACGAACGGACTTACAACCTTGTCAAATTAACGCTGTCGCCTTAATCGACTTTGCAAAGCTGTTTCAGTGAAAGCCCTGAGAGGGCTCTGACAGGCAAACCGTGACTCTGATGAGTGGCTACATATACAGTCCTTAAAAATAAACCGTTGAGGAAGTCTGAGACAAAGACTGGACTTAGCCGCACCTAGACTCCTCTCTGAGAAGGAGTTCAGAAAGCAAGGGGGTCCTGTCTGAACCTCGTGACTCAACGGGAGGGTTCCCCCCCCAGCCACTCCTCAGGCTCCTACGCAACAGTAACTCTCAACGCAACAGTGATCCATGGCAGACTCCTGCAAGAACATCCGCTTTATTAGCTTTTCCCCTAATCTTTAAGCAGAGGTTCTCAACCATGTTGCAAGCTGCAAGCTGCAAGCTTGCAGTACAGCTGCAAGCGCTGTACAGTCCAAGCCCTCCTTTACATGCAGCACTACCCCTCGGCCTCGCCTGCCCTGCCTCTCTCTCCTGAAGAGCCTAGCACCGTCCATCACAGCACTCCAGTCACAGGGCTTTTCCCAACAGGTCTCACTTCTGCCAACGATGCCATAGCTCTGGGACTGAGCCAAGGCCTCTAGTTCCTCCTCTCTATTCCTCACACTGTGTACATTGGTGTACAAACATTTCAAATGTGCTCCAGTGTACTCAGTACATCGTGGAGCAGTGAAAGCTCTCCCTAGCACACCGTTCCTCAGACACGGTCATGCCGTCCCATAGCTTATCACTAGTAAGCCTGGTTTTATCTCTTCCCCCGTTCAGACCAGGTTTAAAGCTCTCTCAATCAGCCCCGCTAATTTGTGAGCAAAAATACTTTTGCCCCCTTGCCCCACCAGCTCTTCTGCAAAATGCTCCCTGACTCTGTGGCAGCGCAGCTGTCAGCACCCCATGCCTGCGTTCCCTGACAAAGAGGGGCACAGGCACTCACAGACGCAGCGTTTGTGTGTTAAACAAGTGATTTATTGACATCTTTGCACACGGTAAAGCTCCCAGAGGGAAGGGACTCTCCCGAGGAGGGAGGGCGCTCGCTGTCCAGGTGGTACCGGCAGTCTCTGGCGCGAGGCTCCTTGCAATGGCCCCTCCCATCAGCTGCATCGGGTCCCACTCCCCAGAGTGGGCTTTTGCTGTGGAGGAAAGGTGCGGCAGCACTGCCCACTGCCGACTGGGCAGCGTGTTCTCCGTGGCCAGTGTGCGCGGTTCTGCAGCAGCAGCTCCCCGGGAAACGTCTTCAGGCCTGGCCCTGTGCCTGAGGAGCTGCACCTCTGCCATAGCACAGCTCTCTGACCACGTCCTGCTGCTGGTAACGCTGGCCTCTTCCTACTCGATGCTCAGGAAGGTGTCCGAGTCATCTTGCTGCACCCCTAATACCATCTCAATCAGGAGGGTACTCTGGGAAGCATTCGTCAGCCAGAGCTTGCAGGAGCGCCTGGAGGGCAGCACTGTTAGACGGCAGTGTCTCGACCAAGGCAAAAACACCCAGGCTGCTTTTACCAATATGTGGAACCAGCGGGTGGTTTTCTCCATGTCGAGGTAGGGGCCGGTGCAGAGGGTGCCTAGGAGGCTGGGACCCTGATTTTTCCCCAGCTCCTCCTCGGGGTGGTGGAGGAAGCACAGCATGTCCCCCACCAGCCGCTCCCTCAGGCAGGTGCACTCCAGCTACACGCGGAGGCTGCAGTTCCTCGCCAGCATCACCTCTGCGGTGCCCAGCTCCAGGTGGAAGGCGTGCCCACGGGGGGGCTGCAGGGGCACGAGCAGGCGGTAGACAGCATCACCCTCATGGGGACTCCAACCTTTGAAGGTGCCGCCCGCCCCAATGGCTGGCCTCAGTGGCGGCATCAAAGTATTCCTGGAAAGTTCTTGGCAGATACGGCGACCTTCATTCACCACCTCCTCCACCATCAGGAACGAGTCTGGCCCGTCCATGAGGTGCTCAGGCAAAATGCTGCTCGTATCCAGTGCAACACTAGGTTTTTCTTCTTGCTCTTCCTTATCCTCCTCGTTGCTGGAGCTGCCCTCATCGCTGCAGCTGTCTGGCTCACAGCTCCTTTTCCTGAGCCACCACCAGAGCCCAAAGAGCAGGAGCAGGACCAGGACTGCAGCAATGGCCCAGAACTGCCACTGCTGCAAGGCATCGAAGATCAGGGCTTCCCAGTCCACTCCACTCTGCTCCTGGCTCGTCTGCTCCAGCTCCTGCAGCAGCCGAGTCATCTCCTGGCTCAGGTACTCCGCACGCTGCTGCATGCGCTCACGTGTGGCCTCATCCAGCTCATCACCGACCATCTGCGGGTACTGGATGATGCTTAGCACAGCCTGGATGAGGAATTTTGCGGCAGCCATGGCCTGCAGGAGGAGGGAGAGAAGGGGTTCAGTGGGGCTGGGAGGGGGGGAGCTGGCAGCGGGGGGCAATGGGGGTGGGAGCTGCAGGCAGCTGGGGTCAGGTTGGAGAGGGGGTGAGGCAGCTGGGAGGCAGCAAGGCCTGTGCCCAGCCCCGGCAGCGGCGGCACCGTGCCCTGCCCAAGGCGCTCCCACGAGCGGCTGGGCCCTCGATGCAGGGTGAGAACCCACCCCGCCGGGGGCCCACGTTTCTGCCCCGGCCCTCGTCCGGCCCAGCCTCCCCACACGTGTGCACTCACCGCTGACCCAGGCCGTACTGGGGCAGCGCTGCCTGCTGGCGCCCCTGATCACCGCCCCCATTGTGACTCGTCCCTTGTGCTGTCAGGCGCCAGAGCGCATCACAGGCACGCCCGCCAGCCAGCCCCGGCCTTCGGCCCCACGCCGGCTCAGCGACTCACAGCTGCCCTGGTGTACTGGTTAAGGCTGGGCTAGAGTTCGCTTTCTTCACAGCAGCTTGCGTGGTGCTTTATTTTGGATTCATTATCATCTGCCTGCCAATGGCAATCGGACAATCACAGAATATTCTGAGTTGGAACGGACCCAGGAGGATCGTTGAGTCCAACCCCGGAGTCCACACCGAGCAACCTTAAAGATAAATCATAGAATCACAGAATCATTGCGGTTGGAAAAGACCCTTAAGATCATCGAGTCCAACCGCAAACCTAACACTGCCAACGCCACCACTGAACCAAGTCCCTAAGCACCACATCTACGCATCTTTTAAAGACCTCCAGCCATGGTGCCTCAACCGCTTCCCTGGGCAGCCTGTTCCAATGCTTGATAAGCCTTTCAGTGAAGAAAGTTTTCCTAACATGCAATCTCAACCTCCCCTGGCGCAACTTGAGGCCATTTCCTCTCGTCCTATCACTTGCTCCCTGGCAAAAGAGACTGACACCCACCTCGCTACAACCTCCTTTCAGGTAGTTGTAGAGAGCGATAAGGTCTCCCCTCAGCCTCCTTTTCTCCAGACTAAACAACCCCAGCTCCCTCAGCCGCTCCTCATAAGCTCTTGTGCTCCAGACCCTTCGCCAGCTTCACTGCTCTTATTTGGATGTGCTCCAGCACCTCAATGTCTTTCTTGTAGTGAGGGGCCCAAAACTGAACACATTATCTGAGGTGCGGCCTCACCAGTGCCGTGTACAGGGGTACAATCACTTCCCTGGTCCTGCTGGCCATGCTGTTTCTGATACAAGCCAGGATGCTATTGGCCTTCTTAGCCACCTGGGCACACTGCCGGCCGTTGACCAATGCCCCCAGGTCCCTTTTGGCCAGGCTGCTTTCCAGCCACTCTTCCCCAAGCCTTTAGCGTTACCTGGGGTTGTGACCCAAGCGCGGCACCCGGCACTTAGCCTTCTTGAATCTCACACTCTTGGCCTCAGCCCATCAATCCAGCCTGTCCAGATCCCTCCGCAGAGCCTTCTAGCCGTGGTAGTTCTCATTGAACACGACCAGACTCTTTAAGTGTGGCCGTGATAGTTCATGCAACACGACTAGACTGGGCGTGCAGCGCGTTATTTGTGAATCCGTAATCGTGAAGTTCAGTACGCTGAACACGAACGGACTTACAACCTTGTCAAATTAACGCTGTCGCCTTAATCGACTTTGCAAAGCTGTTTCAGTGAAAGCCCTGAGAGGGCTCTGACAGGCAAACCGTGACTCTGATGAGTGGCTACATATACAGTCCTTAAAAATAAACCGTTGACGAAGTCTGAGACGAAGACTGGACTTAGCCGCACCTAGACTCCTCTCTGAGAAGGAGTTCAGAAAGCAAGGGGGTCCTGTCTGAACCTCGTGACTCAATGGGAGGGTTCCCCCCCCAGCCACTCCTCAGGCTCCTACGCAACAGTAACTCTCAACGCAACAGTGATCCATGGCAGACTCCTGCAAGAACATCCGCTTTATTAGCTTTTCCCCTAATCTTTAAGCAGAGGTTCTCAACCATGTTGCAAGCTGCAAGCTGCAAGCTTGCAGTGCAGCTGCAAGCGCTGTACAGTCCAAGCCCTCCTTTACATGCAGCACTACCCCTCAGCCTCGCCTGCCCCGCCTCTCTCTCCTGGAGAGCCTAGCACCGTCCATCACAGCACTCCAGTCACAGGGCTTTTCCCAACAGGTCCCACTTCTGCCAACGATGTCGCAGCTCTGGGACTGAGCCAAGGCCTCTAGTTCCTCCTCTCTATTCCTCACACTGTGTACGTTGGTGTACAAACATTTCAAATGTGCTCCAGTGTACTCAGTACCTCGTGGAGCAGAGTGAAAGCTCTCCCTAGCACACCGTTCCTCCAACACAGTCATGCCATCCCATAGCTTATCACTAGTAAGCCTGGTTTTATCTCTTCCCCCGTTCAGACCAGGTTTAAAGCTCTCTCAATCAGCCCCGCTAATTTGTGAGCAAAAATACTTTTCCCCCGTCGCCCCACCAGCTCTTCTGCAAAATGCTCCCTGACTCTGTGGCAGCGCAGCTGTCAGCACCCCATGCCTGCGTTCCCCGACAAAGTGAGGCACAGACGCTCACAGACGCAGCATTTGTGCGTTAAACAAGTGATTTATTGACATCTTTGCACACGGTAAAGCTCCCAGAGGGAAGGGACTCTCCCGAGGAGGGAGGGCGCTCGCTGTCCAGGTGGTACCGGCAGTCTCTGGTGCGAGGCTCCTTGCAATGGCCCCTCCCTTCAGCTGCACTGGGTCCCACTCCCCAGAGTGGGCTTTTGCTGTGGAGGAAAGGTGCGGCAGCACTGCCCACTGCCGACTGGGCAGCGTGTTCTCCGTGGCCAGTGTGCGCGGTTCTGCAGCAGCAGCTCCCCGGGAAACGTCTTCAGGCCTGGCCCTGTGCCTGAGGAGCTGCACCTCTGCCATAGCACAGCTCTCTGACCACGTCCTGCTGCTGGTAACGCTGGCCTCTTCCTACTCGATGCTCAGGAAGGTGTCCGAGTCATCTTGCTGCACCCCTAATACCATCTCAATCAGGAGGGTACTCTGGGAAGCATTCGTCAGCCAGAGCTTGCAGGAGCGCCTGGAGGGCAGCACTGTTAGATGGCAGTGTCTCGACCAAGGCAAAAACACCCAGGCTGCTTTTACCAATATGTGGAACCAGCGGGTGGTTTTCTCCATGTCGAGGTAGGGGCCGGTGCAGAGGGTGCCTAGGAGGCTGGGACCCTGATTTTTCCCCAGCTCCTCCTCGGGGTGGTGGAGGAAGCACAGCATGTCCCCCACCAGCCGCTCCCTCAGGCAGGTGCACTCCAGCTACACGCGGAGGCTGCAGTTCCTCGCCAGCATCACCTCTGCGGTGCCCAGCTCCAGGTGGAAGGCGTGCCCACGGGGGGGCTGCAGGGGCACGAGCAGGTGGTAGACAGCATCACCCTCATGGGGACTCCAACCTTTGAAGGTGCCGCCCGCCCCAATGGCTGGCCTCAGTGGCGGCATCAAAGTATTCCTGGAAAGTTCTTGGCAGATACGGCGACCTTCATTCACCACCTCCTCCACCATCAGGAACGAGTCTGGCCCGTCCATGAGGTGCTCAGGCAAAATGCTGCTCGTATCCAGTGCAACACTAGGTTTTTCTTCTTGCTCTTCCTTATCCTCCTCGTTGCTGGAGCTGCCCTCATCGCTGCAGCTGTCTGGCTCACAGCTCCTTTTCCTGAGCCACCACCAGAGCCCAAAGAGCAGGAGCAGGACCAGGACTGCAGCAATGGCCCAGAACTGCCACTGCTGCAAGGCATCGAAGATCAGGGCTTCCCAGTCCACTCCACTCTGCTCCTGGCTCGTCTGCTCCAGCTCCTGCAGCAGCCGAGTCATCTCCTGGCTCAGGTACTCTGCACGCTGCTGCATGCGCTCACGTGTGGCCTCATCCAGCTCATCACCGACCATCTGCGGGTACTGGATGATGCTTAGCACAGCCTGGATGAGGAATTTTGCGGCAGCCATGGCCTGCAGGAGGAGGGAGAGAAGGGGTTCAGTGGGGCTGGGAGGGGGGGAGCTGGCAGCGGGGGGCAATGGGGGTGGGAGCTGCAGGCAGCTGGGGTCAGGTTGGAGAGGGGGTGAGGCAGCTGGGAGGCAGCAAGGCCTGTGCCCAGCCCCGGCAGCGGCGGCACCGTGCCCTGCCCAAGGCGCTCCCACGAGCGGCTGGGCCCTCGATGCAGGGTGAGAACCCAGCCCGCCGGGGGCCAACGTTTCTGCCCCGGCCCTCGTCCGGCCCAGCCTCCCCACACGTGTGCACTCACCGCTGACCCAGGCTGTACTGGGGCAGCGCTGCCTGCTGGCGCCCCTGATCACCGCCCCCATTGTGACTCGTCCCTTGTGCTGTCAGGCGCCAGAGCGCATCACAGGCACGCCCGCCAGCCAGCCCCGGCCTTCGGCCCCACGCCGGCTCAGCGACTCACAGCTGCCCTGGTGTACTGGTTAAGGCTGGGCTAGAGTTCGCTTTCTTCACAGCAGCTTGCGTGGTGCTTTATTTTGGATTCATTATCATCTGCCTGCCAATGGCAATCGGACAATCACAGAATATTCTGAGTTGGAACGGACCCAGGAGGATCGTTGAGTCCAACCCCGGAGTCCACACCGAGCAACCTTAAAGATAAATCATAGAATCACAGAATCATTGCGGTTGGAAAAGACCCTTAAGATCATCGAGTCCAACCGCAAACCTAACACTGCCAACGCCACCACTGAACCAAGTCCCTAAGCACCACATCTACGCATCTTTTAAAGACCTCCAGCCATGGTGCCTCAACCGCTTCCCTGGGCAGCCTGTTCCAATGCTTGATAAGCCTTTCAGTGAAGAAAGTTTTCCTAACATGCAATCTCAACCTCCCCTGGCGCAACTTGAGGCCATTTCCTCTCGTCCTATCACTTGCTCCCTGGCAAAAGAGACTGACACCCACCTCACTACAACCTCCTTTCAGGTAGTTGTAGAGAGCGATAAGGTCTCCCCTCAGCCTCCTTTTCTCCAGACTGAACAACCCCAGCTCCCTCAGCCGCTCCTCATAAGCTCTTGTGCTCCAGACCCTTCGCCAGCTTCACTGCTCTTATTTGGATGTGCTCCAGCACCTCAATGTCTTTCTTGTAGTGAGGGGCCCAAAACTGAACACATTATCTGAGGTGCGGCCTCACCAGTGCCGTGTACAGGGGTACAATCACTTCCCTGGTCCTGCTGGCCATGCTGTTTCTGATACAAGCCAGGATGCTATTGGCCTTCTTAGCCACCTGGGCACACTGCCGGCCGTTGACCAATGCCCCCAGGTCCCTTTTGGCCAGGCTGCTTTCCAGCCACTCTTCCCCAAGCCTTTAGCGTTACCTGGGGTTGTGACCCAAGCGCGGCACCCGGCACTTAGCCTTCTTGAATCTCACGCTCTTGGCCTCAGCCCATCAATCCAGCCTGTCCAGATCCCTCCGCAGAGCCTTCTAGCCGTGGTAGTTCTCATTGAACACGACCAGACTCTTTAAGTGTGGCCGTGATAGTTCATGCAACACGACTAGACTGGGCGTGCAGCGCGTTATTTGTGAATCCGTAATCGTGAAGTTCAGTACGCTGAACACGAACGGACTTACAACCTTGTCAAATTAACGCTGTCGCCTTAATCGACTTTGCAAAGCTGTTTCAGTGAAAGCCCTGAGAGGGCTCTGACAGGCAAACCGTGACTCTGATGAGTGGCTACATATACAGTCCTTAAAAATAAACCGTTGAGGAAGTCTGAGACAAAGACTGGACTTAGCCGCACCTAGACTCCTCTCTGAGAAGGAGTTCAGAAAGCAAGGGGGTCCTGTCTGAACCTCGTGACTCAACGGGAGGGTTCCCCCCCCAGCCACTCCTCAGGCTCCTACGCAACAGTAACTCTCAACGCAACAGTGATCCATGGCAGACTCCTGCAAGAACATCCGCTTTATTAGCTTTTCCCCTAATCTTTAAGCAGAGGTTCTCAACCATGTTGCAAGCTGCAAGCTGCAAGCTTGCAGTGCAGCTGCAAGCGCTGTACAGTCCAAGCCCTCCTTTACATGCAGCACTACCCCTCAGCCTCGCCTGCCCCGCCTCTCTCTCCTGGAGAGCCTAGCACCGTCCATCACAGCACTCCAGTCACAGGGCTTTTCCCAACAGGTCCCACTTCTGCCAACGATGTCGCAGCTCTGGGACTGAGCCAAGGCCTCTAGTTCCTCCTCTCTATTCCTCACACTGTGTACGTTGGTGTACAAACATTTCAAATGTGCTCCAGTGTACTCAGTACCTCGTGGAGCAGAGTGAAAGCTCTCCCTAGCACACCGTTCCTCCAACACAGTCATGCCATCCCATAGCTTATCACTAGTAAGCCTGGTTTTATCTCTTCCCCCGTTCAGACCAGGTTTAAAGCTCTCTCAATCAGCCCCGCTAATTTGTGAGCAAAAATACTTTTCCCCCGTCGCCCCACCAGCTCTTCTGCAAAATGCTCCCTGACTCTGTGGCAGCGCAGCTGTCAGCACCCCATGCCTGCGTTCCCCGACAAAGTGAGGCACAGACGCTCACAGACGCAGCATTTGTGCGTTAAACAAGTGATTTATTGACATCTTTGCACACGGTAAAGCTCCCAGAGGGAAGGGACTCTCCCGAGGAGGGAGGGCGCTCGCTGTCCAGGTGGTACCGGCAGTCTCTGGTGCGAGGCTCCTTGCAATGGCCCCTCCCTTCAGCTGCACTGGGTCCCACTCCCCAGAGTGGGCTTTTGCTGTGGAGGAAAGGTGCGGCAGCACTGCCCACTGCCGACTGGGCAGCGTGTTCTCCGTGGCCAGTGTGCGCGGTTCTGCAGCAGCAGCTCCCCGGGAAACGTCTTCAGGCCTGGCCCTGTGCCTGAGGAGCTGCACCTCTGCCATAGCACAGCTCTCTGACCACGTCCTGCTGCTGGTAACGCTGGCCTCTTCCTACTCGATGCTCAGGAAGGTGTCCGAGTCATCTTGCTGCACCCCTAATACCATCTCAATCAGGAGGGTACTCTGGGAAGCATTCGTCAGCCAGAGCTTGCAGGAGCGCCTGGAGGGCAGCACTGTTAGATGGCAGTGTCTCGACCAAGGCAAAAACACCCAGGCTGCTTTTATCAATATGTGGAACCAGCGGGTGGTTTTCTCCATGTCGAGGTAGGGGCCGGTGCAGAGGGTGCCTAGGAGGCTGGGACCCTGATTTTTCCCCAGCTCCTCCTCGGGGTGGTGGAGGAAGCACAGCATGTCCCCCACCAGCCGCTCCCTCAGGCAGGTGCACTCCAGCTACACGCGGAGGCTGCAGTTCCTCGCCAGCATCACCTCTGCGGTGCCCAGCTCCAGGTGGAAGGCGTGCCCACGGGGGGGCTGCAGGGGCACGAGCAGGTGGTAGACAGCATCACCCTCATGGGGACTCCAACCTTTGAAGGTGCCGCCCGCCCCAATGGCTGGCCTCAGTGGCGGCATCAAAGTATTCCTGGAAAGTTCTTGGCAGATACGGCGACCTTCATTCACCACCTCCTCCACCATCAGGAACGAGTCTGGCCCGTCCATGAGGTGCTCAGGCAAAATGCTGCTCGTATC
The DNA here is from genome assembly GCF_035582795.1 of Mycteria americana. Lineage (NCBI taxonomy): Eukaryota > Metazoa > Chordata > Aves > Ciconiiformes > Ciconiidae > Mycteria > Mycteria americana. Next base: position 68,309,127 of record NC_134369.1, on the reverse strand, counting down.
CAGTGCAACACTAGGTTTTTCTTCTTGCTCTTCCTTATCCTCCTCGTTGCTGGAGCTGCCCTCATCGCTGCAGCTGTCTGGCTCACAGCTCCTTTTCCTGAGCCACCACCAGAGCCCAAAGAGCAGGAGCAGGACCAGGACTGCAGCAATGGCCCAGAACTGCCACTGCTGCAAGGCATCGAAGATCAGGGCTTCCCAGTCCACTCCACTCTGCTCCTGGCTCGTCTGCTCCAGCTCCTGCAGCAGCCGAGTCATCTCCTGGCTCAGGTACTCTGCACGCTGCTGCATGCGCTCACGTGTGGCCTCATCCAGCTCATCACCGACCATCTGCGGGTACTGGATGATGCTTAGCACAGCCTGGATGAGGAATTTTGCGGCAGCCATGGCCTGCAGGAGGAGGGAGAGAAGGGGTTCAGTGGGGCTGGGAGGGGGGGAGCTGGCAGCGGGGGGCAATGGGGGTGGGAGCTGCAGGCAGCTGGGGTCAGGTTGGAGAGGGGGTGAGGCAGCTGGGAGGCAGCAAGGCCTGTGCCCAGCCCCGGCAGCGGCGGCACCGTGCCCTGCCCAAGGCGCTCCCACGAGCGGCTGGGCCCTCGATGCAGGGTGAGAACCCAGCCCGCCGGGGGCCAACGTTTCTGCCCCGGCCCTCGTCCGGCCCAGCCTCCCCACACGTGTGCACTCACCGCTGACCCAGGCTGTACTGGGGCAGCGCTGCCTGCTGGCGCCCCTGATCACCGCCCCCATTGTGACTCGTCCCTTGTGCTGTCAGGCGCCAGAGCGCATCACAGGCACGCCCGCCAGCCAGCCCCGGCCTTCGGCCCCACGCCGGCTCAGCGACTCACAGCTGCCCTGGTGTACTGGTTAAGGCTGGGCTAGAGTTCGCTTTCTTCACAGCAGCTTGCGTGGTGCTTTATTTTGGATTCATTATCATCTGCCTGCCAATGGCAATCGGACAATCACAGAATATTCTGAGTTGGAACGGACCCAGGAGGATCGTTGAGTCCAACCCCGGAGTCCACACCGAGCAACCTTAAAGATAAATCATAGAATCACAGAATCATTGCGGTTGGAAAAGACCCTTAAGATCATCGAGTCCAACCGCAAACCTAACACTGCCAACGCCACCACTGAACCAAGTCCCTAAGCACCACATCTACGCATCTTTTAAAGACCTCCAGCCATGGTGCCTCAACCGCTTCCCTGGGCAGCCTGTTCCAATGCTTGATAAGCCTTTCAGTGAAGAAAGTTTTCCTAACATGCAATCTCAACCTCCCCTGGCGCAACTTGAGGCCATTTCCTCTCGTCCTATCACTTGCTCCCTGGCAAAAGAGACTGACACCCACCTCACTACAACCTCCTTTCAGGTAGTTGTAGAGAGCGATAAGGTCTCCCCTCAGCCTCCTTTTCTCCAGACTGAACAACCCCAGCTCCCTCAGCCGCTCCTCATAAGCTCTTGTGCTCCAGACCCTTCGCCAGCTTCACTGCTCTTATTTGGATGTGCTCCAGCACCTCAATGTCTTTCTTGTAGTGAGGGGCCCAAAACTGAACACATTATCTGAGGTGCGGCCTCACCAGTGCCGTGTACAGGGGTACAATCACTTCCCTGGTCCTGCTGGCCATGCTGTTTCTGATACAAGCCAGGATGCTATTGGCCTTCTTAGCCACCTGGGCACACTGCCGGCCGTTGACCAATGCCCCCAGGTCCCTTTTGGCCAGGCTGCTTTCCAGCCACTCTTCCCCAAGCCTTTAGCGTTACCTGGGGTTGTGACCCAAGCGCGGCACCCGGCACTTAGCCTTCTTGAATCTCACGCTCTTGGCCTCAGCCCATCAATCCAGCCTGTCCAGATCCCTCCGCAGAGCCTTCTAGCCGTGGTAGTTCTCATTGAACACGACCAGACTCTTTAAGTGTGGCCGTGATAGTTCATGCAACACGACTAGACTGGGCGTGCAGCGCGTTATTTGTGAATCCGTAATCGTGAAGTTCAGTACGCTGAACACGAACGGACTTACAACCTTGTCAAATTAACGCTGTCGCCTTAATCGACTTTGCAAAGCTGTTTCAGTGAAAGCCCTGAGAGGGCTCTGACAGGCAAACCGTGACTCTGATGAGTGGCTACATATACAGTCCTTAAAAATAAACCGTTGAGGAAGTCTGAGACAAAGACTGGACTTAGCCGCACCTAGACTCCTCTCTGAGAAGGAGTTCAGAAAGCAAGGGGGTCCTGTCTGAACCTCGTGACTCAACGGGAGGGTTCCCCCCCCAGCCACTCCTCAGGCTCCTACGCAACAGTAACTCTCAACGCAACAGTGATCCATGGCAGACTCCTGCAAGAACATCCGCTTTATTAGCTTTTCCCCTAATCTTTAAGCAGAGGTTCTCAACCATGTTGCAAGCTGCAAGCTGCAAGCTTGCAGTACAGCTGCAAGCGCTGTACAGTCCAAGCCCTCCTTTACATGCAGCACTACCCCTCGGCCTCGCCTGCCCTGCCTCTCTCTCCTGAAGAGCCTAGCACCGTCCATCACAGCACTCCAGTCACAGGGCTTTTCCCAACAGGTCTCACTTCTGCCAACGATGCCATAGCTCTGGGACTGAGCCAAGGCCTCTAGTTCCTCCTCTCTATTCCTCACACTGTGTACATTGGTGTACAAACATTTCAAATGTGCTCCAGTGTACTCAGTACATCGTGGAGCAGTGAAAGCTCTCCCTAGCACACCGTTCCTCAGACACGGTCATGCCGTCCCATAGCTTATCACTAGTAAGCCTGGTTTTATCTCTTCCCCCGTTCAGACCAGGTTTAAAGCTCTCTCAATCAGCCCCGCTAATTTGTGAGCAAAAATACTTTTGCCCCCTTGCCCCACCAGCTCTTCTGCAAAATGCTCCCTGACTCTGTGGCAGCGGAGCTGTCAGCACCCCATGCCTGCGTTCCCTGACAAAGAGGGGCACAGGCACTCACAGACGCAGCGTTTGTGTGTTAAACAAGTGATTTATTGACATCTTTGCACACGGTAAAGCTCCCAGAGGGAAGGGACTCTCCCGAGGAGGGAGGGCGCTCGCTGTCCAGGTGGTACCGGCAGTCTCTGGCGCGAGGCTCCTTGCAATGGCCCCTCCCTTCAGCTGCACCGGGTCCCACTCCCCAGAGTGGGCTTTTGCTGTGGAGGAAAGGTGCGGCAGCACTGCCCACTGCCGACTGGGCAGCGTGTTCTCCGTGGCCAGTGTGCGCGGTTCTGCAGCAGCAGCTCCCCGGGAAACGTCTTCAGGCCTGGCCCTGTGCCTGAGGAGCTGCACCTCTGCCATAGCACAGCTCTCTGACCACGTCCTGCTGCTGGTAACGCTGACCTCTTCCTACTCGATGCTCAGGAAGGTGTCCGAGTCATCTTGCTGCACCCCTAATACCATCTCAATCAGGAGGGTACTCTGGGAAGCATTCGTCAGCCAGAGCTTGCAGGAGCGCCTGGAGGGCAGCACTGTTAGACGGCAGTGTCTCGACCAAGGCAAAAACACCCAGGCTGCTTTTACCAATATGTGGAACCAGCGGGTGGTTTTCTCCATGTCGAGGTAGGGGCCGGTGCAGAGGGTGCCTAGGAGGCTGGGACCCTGATTTTTCCCCAGCTCCTCCTCGGGGTGGTGGAGGAAGCACAGCATGTCCCCCACCAGCCGCTCCCTCAGGCAGGTGCACTCCAGCTACACGCGGAGGCTGCAGTTCCTCGCCAGCATCACCTCTGCGGTGCCCAGCTCCAGGTGGAAGGCGTGCCCACGGGGGGGCTGCAGGGGCACGAGCAGGCGGTAGACAGCATCACCCTCATGGGGACTCCAACCTTTGAAGGTGCCGCCCGCCCCAATGGCTGGCCTCAGTGGCGGCATCAAAGTATTCCTGGAAAGTTCTTGGCAGATACGGCGACCTTCATTCACCACCTCCTCCACCATCAGGAACGAGTCTGGCCCGTCCATGAGGTGCTCAGGCAAAATGCTGCTCGTATCCAGTGCAACACTAGGTTTTTCTTCTTGCTCTTCCTTATCCTCCTCGTTGCTGGAGCTGCCCTCATCGCTGCAGCTGTCTGGCTCACAGCTCCTTTTCCTGAGCCACCACCAGAGCCCAAAGAGCAGGAGCAGGACCAGGACTGCAGCAATGGCCCAGAACTGCCACTGCTGCAAGGCATCGAAGATCAGGGCTTCCCAGTCCACTCCACTCTGCTCCTGGCTCGTCTGCTCCAGCTCCTGCAGCAGCCGAGTCATCTCCTGGCTCAGGTACTCCGCACGCTGCTGCATGCGCTCACGTGTGGCCTCATCCAGCTCATCACCGACCATCTGCGGGTACTGGATGATGCTTAGCACAGCCTGGATGAGGAATTTTGCGGCAGCCATGGCCTGCAGGAGGAGGGAGAGAAGGGGTTCAGTGGGGCTGGGAGGGGGGGAGCTGGCAGCGGGGGGCAATGGGGGTGGGAGCTGCAGGCAGCTGGGGTCAGGTTGGAGAGGGGGTGAGGCAGCTGGGAGGCAGCAAGGCCTGTGCCCAGCCCCGGCAGCGGCGGCACCGTGCCCTGCCCAAGGCGCTCCCACGAGCGGCTGGGCCCTCGATGCAGGGTGAGAACCCAGCCCGCCGGGGGCCAACGTTTCTGCCCCGGCCCTCGTCCGGCCCAGCCTCCCCACACGTGTGCACTCACCGCTGACCCAGGCCGTACTGGGGCAGCGCTGCCTGCTGGCGCCCCTGATCACCGCCCCCATTGTGACTCGTCCCTTGTGCTGTCAGGCGCCAGAGCGCACCACAGGCACGCCCGCCAGCCAGCTCCGGCCTTCGGCCCCACGCCGGCTCAGCGACTCACAGCTGCCCTGGTGTACTGGTTAAGGCTGGGCTAGAGTTCGCTTTCTTCACAGCAGCTTGCGTGGTGCTTTATTTTGGATTCATTATCATCTGCCTGCCAATGGCAATCGGACAATCACAGAATATTCTGAGTTGGAACGGACCCAGGAGGATCGTTGAGTCCAACCCCGGAGTCCACACCGAGCAACCTTAAAGATAAATCATAGAATCACAGAATCATTGCGGTTGGAAAAGACCCTTAAGATCATCGAGTCCAACCGCAAACCTAACACTGCCAACGCCACCACTGAACCAAGTCCCTAAGCACCACATCTACGCATCTTTTAAAGACCTCCAGCCATGGTGCCTCAACCGCTTCCCTGGGCAGCCTGTTCCAATGCTTGATAAGCCTTTCAGTGAAGAAAGTTTTCCTAACATGCAATCTCAACCTCCCCTGGCGCAACTTGAGGCCATTTCCTCTCGTCCTATCACTTGCTCCCTGGCAAAAGAGACTGACACCCACCTCGCTACAACCTCCTTTCAGGTAGTTGTAGAGAGCGATAAGGTCTCCCCTCAGCCTCCTTTTCTCCAGACTAAACAACCCCAGCTCCCTCAGCCGCTCCTCATAAGCTCTTGTGCTCCAGACCCTTCGCCAGCTTCACTGCTCTTATTTGGATGTGCTCCAGCACCTCAATGTCTTTCTTGTAGTGAGGGGCCCAAAACTGAACACATTATCTGAGGTGCGGCCTCACCAGTGCCGTGTACAGGGGTACAATCACTTCCCTGGTCCTGCTGGCCATGCTGTTTCTGATACAAGCCAGGATGCTATTGGCCTTCTTAGCCACCTGGGCACACTGCCGGCCGTTGACCAATGCCCCCAGGTCCCTTTTGGCCAGGCTGCTTTCCAGCCACTCTTCCCCAAGCCTTTAGCGTTACCTGGGGTTGTGACCCAAGCGCGGCACCCGGCACTTAGCCTTCTTGAATCTCACACTCTTGGCCTCAGCCCATCAATCCAGCCTGTCCAGATCCCTCCGCAGAGCCTTCTAGCCGTGGTAGTTCTCATTGAACACGACCAGACTCTTTAAGTGTGGCCGTGATAGTTCATGCAACACGACTAGACTGGGCGTGCAGCGCGTTATTTGTGAATCCGTAATCGTGAAGTTCAGTACGCTGAACACGAACGGACTTACAACCTTGTCAAATTAACGCTGTCGCCTTAATCGACTTTGCAAAGCTGTTTCAGTGAAAGCCCTGAGAGGGCTCTGACAGGCAAACCGTGACTCTGATGAGTGGCTACATATACAGTCCTTAAAAATAAACCGTTGAGGAAGTCTGAGACAAAGACTGGACTTAGCCGCACCTAGACTCCTCTCTGAGAAGGAGTTCAGAAAGCAAGGGGGTCCTGTCTGAACCTCGTGACTCAATGGGAGGGTTCCCCCCCCAGCCACTCCTCAGGCTCCTACGCAACAGTAACTCTCAACGCAACAGTGATCCATGGCAGACTCCTGCAAGAACATCCGCTTTATTAGCTTTTCCCCTAATCTTTAAGCAGAGGTTCTCAACCATGTTGCAAGCTGCAAGCTGCAAGCTTGCAGTGCAGCTGCAAGCGCTGTACAGTCCAAGCCCTCCTTTACATGCAGCACTACCCCTCAGCCTCGCCTGCCCCGCCTCTCTCTCCTGGAGAGCCTAGCACCGTCCATCACAGCACTCCAGTCACAGGGCTTTTCCCAACAGGTCCCACTTCTGCCAACGATGTCGCAGCTCTGGGACTGAGCCAAGGCCTCTAGTTCCTCCTCTCTATTCCTCACACTGTGTACGTTGGTGTACAAACATTTCAAATGTGCTCCAGTGTACTCAGTACCTCGTGGAGCAGAGTGAAAGCTCTCCCTAGCACACCGTTCCTCCAACACAGTCATGCCATCCCATAGCTTATCACTAGTAAGCCTGGTTTTATCTCTTCCCCCGTTCAGACCAGGTTTAAAGCTCTCTCAATCAGCCCCGCTAATTTGTGAGCAAAAATACTTTTCCCCCGTCGCCCCACCAGCTCTTCTGCAAAATGCTCCCTGACTCTGTGGCAGCGCAGCTGTCAGCACCCCATGCCTGCGTTCCCCGACAAAGTGAGGCACAGACGCTCACAGACGCAGCATTTGTGCGTTAAACAAGTGATTTATTGACATCTTTGCACACGGTAAAGCTCCCAGAGGGAAGGGACTCTCCCGAGGAGGGAGGGCGCTCGCTGTCCAGGTGGTACCGGCAGTCTCTGGTGCGAGGCTCCTTGCAATGGCCCCTCCCTTCAGCTGCACTGGGTCCCACTCCCCAGAGTGGGCTTTTGCTGTGGAGGAAAGGTGCGGCAGCACTGCCCACTGCCGACTGGGCAGCGTGTTCTCCGTGGCCAGTGTGCGCGGTTCTGCAGCAGCAGCTCCCCGGGAAACGTCTTCAGGCCTGGCCCTGTGCCTGAGGAGCTGCACCTCTGCCATAGCACAGCTCTCTGACCACGTCCTGCTGCTGGTAACGCTGGCCTCTTCCTACTCGATGCTCAGGAAGGTGTCCGAGTCATCTTGCTGCACCCCTAATACCATCTCAATCAGGAGGGTACTCTGGGAAGCATTCGTCAGCCAGAGCTTGCAGGAGCGCCTGGAGGGCAGCACTGTTAGATGGCAGTGTCTCGACCAAGGCAAAAACACCCAGGCTGCTTTTACCAATATGTGGAACCAGCGGGTGGTTTTCTCCATGTCGAGGTAGGGGCCGGTGCAGAGGGTGCCTAGGAGGCTGGGACCCTGATTTTTCCCCAGCTCCTCCTCGGGGTGGTGGAGGAAGCACAGCATGTCCCCCACCAGCCGCTCCCTCAGGCAGGTGCACTCCAGCTACACGCGGAGGCTGCAGTTCCTCGCCAGCATCACCTCTGCGGTGCCCAGCTCCAGGTGGAAGGCGTGCCCACGGGGGGGCTGCAGGGGCACGAGCAGGCGGTAGACAGCATCACCCTCATGGGGACTCCAACCTTTGAAGGTGCCGCCCGCCCCAATGGCTGGCCTCAGTGGCGGCATCAAAGTATTCCTGGAAAGTTCTTGGCAGATACGGCGACCTTCATTCACCACCTCCTCCACCATCAGGAACGAGTCTGGCCCGTCCATGAGGTGCTCAGGCAAAATGCTGCTCGTATCCAGTGCAACACTAGGTTTTTCTTCTTGCTCTTCCTTATCCTCCTCGTTGCTGGAGCTGCCCTCATCGCTGCAGCTGTCTGGCTCACAGCTCCTTTTCCTGAGCCACCACCAGAGCCCAAAGAGCAGGAGCAGGACCAGGACTGCAGCAATGGCCCAGAACTGCCACTGCTGCAAGGCATCGAAGATCAGGGCTTCCCAGTCCACTCCACTCTGCTCCTGGCTCGTCTGCTCCAGCTCCTGCAGCAGCCGAGTCATCTCCTGGCTCAGGTACTCTGCACGCTGCTGCATGCGCTCACGTGTGGCCTCATCCAGCTCATCACCGACCATCTGCGGGTACTGGATGATGCTTAGCACAGCCTGGATGAGGAATTTTGCGGCAGCCATGGCCTGCAGGAGGAGGGAGAGAAGGGGTTCAGTGGGGCTGGGAGGGGGGGAGCTGGCAGCGGGGGGCAATGGGGGTGGGAGCTGCAGGCAGCTGGGGTCAGGTTGGAGAGGGGGTGAGGCAGCTGGGAGGCAGCAAGGCCTGTGCCCAGCCCCGGCAGCGGCGGCACCGTGCCCTGCCCAAGGCGCTCCCACGAGCGGCTGGGCCCTCGATGCAGGGTGAGAACCCAGCCCGCCGGGGGCCAACGTTTCTGCCCCGGCCCTCGTCCGGCCCAGCCTCCCCACACGTGTGCACTCACCGCTGACCCAGGCTGTACTGGGGCAGCGCTGCCTGCTGGCGCCCCTGATCACCGCCCCCATTGTGACTCGTCCCTTGTGCTGTCAGGCGCCAGAGCGCATCACAGGCACGCCCGCCAGCCAGCCCCGGCCTTCGGCCCCACGCCGGCTCAGCGACTCACAGCTGCCCTGGTGTACTGGTTAAGGCTGGGCTAGAGTTCGCTTTCTTCACAGCAGCTTGCGTGGTGCTTTATTTTGGATTCATTATCATCTGCCTGCCAATGGCAATCGGACAATCACAGAATATTCTGAGTTGGAACGGACCCAGGAGGATCGTTGAGTCCAACCCCGGAGTCCACACCGAGCAACCTTAAAGATAAATCATAGAATCACAGAATCATTGCGGTTGGAAAAGACCCTTAAGATCATTGAGTCCAACCGCAAACCTAACACTGCCAACGCCACCACTGAACCAAGTCCCTAAGCACCACATCTACGCATCTTTTAAAGACCTCCAGCCATGGTGCCTCAACCGCTTCCCTGGGCAGCCTGTTCCAATGCTTGATAAGCCTTTCAGTGAAGAAAGTTTTCCTAACATGCAATCTCAACCTCCCCTGGCGCAACTTGAGGCCATTTCCTCTCGTCCTATCACTTGCTCCCTGGCAAAAGAGACTGACACCCACCTCACTACAACCTCCTTTCAGGTAGTTGTAGAGAGCGATAAGGTCTCCCCTCAGCCTCCTTTTCTCCAGACTGAACAACCCCAGCTCCCTCAGCCGCTCCTCATAAGCTCTTGTGCTCCAGACCCTTCGCCAGCTTCACTGCTCTTATTTGGATGTGCTCCAGCACCTCAATGTCTTTCTTGTAGTGAGGGGCCCAAAACTGAACACATTATCTGAGGTGCGGCCTCACCAGTGCCGTGTACAGGGGTACAATCACTTCCCTGGTCCTGCTGGCCATGCTGTTTCTGATACAAGCCAGGATGCTATTGGCCTTCTTAGCCACCTGGGCACACTGCCGGCCGTTGACCAATGCCCCCAGGTCCCTTTTGGCCAGGCTGCTTTCCAGCCACTCTTCCCCAAGCCTTTAGCGTTACCTGGGGTTGTGACCCAAGCGCGGCACCCGGCACTTAGCCTTCTTGAATCTCACGCTCTTGGCCTCAGCCCATCAATCCAGCCTGTCCAGATCCCTCCGCAGAGCCTTCTAGCCGTGGTAGTTCTCATTGAACACGACCAGACTCTTTAAGTGTGGCCGTGATAGTTCATGCAACACGACTAGACTGGGCGTGCAGCGCGTTATTTGTGAATCCGTAATCGTGAAGTTCAGTACGCTGAACACGAACGGACTTACAACCTTGTCAAATTAACGCTGTCGCCTTAATCGACTTTGCAAAGCTGTTTCAGTGAAAGCCCTGAGAGGGCTCTGACAGGCAAACCGTGACTCTGATGAGTGGCTACATATACAGTCCTTAAAAATAAACCGTTGAGGAAGTCTGAGACAAAGACTGGACTTAGCCGCACCTAGACTCCTCTCTGAGAAGGAGTTCAGAAAGCAAGGGGGTCCTGTCTGAACCTCGTGACTCAACGGGAGGGTTCCCCCCCCAGCCACTCCTCAGGCTCCTACGCAACAGTAACTCTCAACGCAACAGTGATCCATGGCAGACTCCTGCAAGAACATCCGCTTTATTAGCTTTTCCCCTAATCTTTAAGCAGAGGTTCTCAACCATGTTGCAAGCTGCAAGCTGCAAGCTTGCAGTACAGCTGCAAGCGCTGTACAGTCCAAGCCCTCCTTTACATGCAGCACTACCCCTCGGCCTCGCCTGCCCTGCCTCTCTCTCCTGAAGAGCCTAGCACCGTCCATCACAGCACTCCAGTCACAGGGCTTTTCCCAACAGGTCTCACTTCTGCCAACGATGCCATAGCTCTGGGACTGAGCCAAGGCCTCTAGTTCCTCCTCTCTATTCCTCACACTGTGTACATTGGTGTACAAACATTTCAAATGTGCTCCAGTGTACTCAGTACATCGTGGAGCAGTGAAAGCTCTCCCTAGCACACCGTTCCTCAGACACGGTCATGCCGTCCCATAGCTTATCACTAGTAAGCCTGGTTTTATCTCTTCCCCCGTTCAGACCAGGTTTAAAGCTCTCTCAATCAGCCCCGCTAATTTGTGAGCAAAAATACTTTTGCCCCCTTGCCCCACCAGCTCTTCTGCAAAATGCTCCCTGACTCTGTGGCAGCGGAGCTGTCAGCACCCCATGCCTGCGTTCCCTGACAAAGAGGGGCACAGGCACTCACAGACGCAGCGTTTGTGTGTTAAACAAGTGATTTATTGACATCTTTGCACACGGTAAAGCTCCCAGAGGGAAGGGACTCTCCCGAGGAGGGAGGGCGCTCGCTGTCCAGGTGGTACCGGCAGTCTCTGGCGCGAGGCTCCTTGCAATGGCCCCTCCCTTCAGCTGCACCGGGTCCCACTCCCCAGAGTGGGCTTTTGCTGTGGAGGAAAGGTGCGGCAGCACTGCCCACTGCCGACTGGGCAGCGTGTTCTCCGTGGCCAGTGTGCGCGGTTCTGCAGCAGCAGCTCCCCGGGAAACGTCTTCAGGCCTGGCCCTGTGCCTGAGGAGCTGCACCTCTGCCATAGCACAGCTCTCTGACCACGTCCTGCTGCTGGTAACGCTGGCCTCTTCCTACTCGATGCTCAGGAAGGTGTCCGAGTCATCTTGCTGCACCCCTAATACCATCTCAATCAGGAGGGTACTCTGGGAAGCATTCGTCAGCCAGAGCTTGCAGGAGCGCCTGGAGGGCAGCACTGTTAGACGGCAGTGTCTCGACCAAGGCAAAAACACCCAGGCTGCTTTTACCAATATGTGGAACCAGCGGGTGGTTTTCTCCATGTCGAGGTAGGGGCCGGTGCAGAGGGTGCCTAGGAGGCTGGGACCCTGATTTTTCCCCAGCTCCTCCTCGGGGTGGTGGAGGAAGCACAGCATGTCCCCCACCAGCCGCTCCCTCAGGCAGGTGCACTCCAGCTACACGCGGAGGCTGCAGTTCCTCGCCAGCATCACCTCTGCGGTGCCCAGCTCCAGGTGGAAGGCGTGCCCACGGGGGGGCTGCAGGGGCACGAGCAGGCGGTAGACAGCATCACCCTCATGGGGACTCCAACCTTTGAAGGTGCCGCCCGCCCCAATGGCTGGCCTCAGTGGCGGCATCAAAGTATTCCTGGAAAGTTCTTGGCAGATACGGCGACCTTCATTCACCACCTCCTCCACCATCAGGAACGAGTCTGGCCCGTCCATGAGGTGCTCAGGCAAAATGCTGCTCGTATCCAGTGCAACACTAGGTTTTTCTTCTTGCTCTTCCTTATCCTCCTCGTTGCTGGAGCTGCCCTCATCGCTGCAGCTGTCTGGCTCACAGCTCCTTTTCCTGAGCCACCACCAGAGCCCAAAGAGCAGGAGCAGGACCAGGACTGCAGCAATGGCCCAGAACTGCCACTGCTGCAAGGCATCGAAGATCAGGGCTTCCCAGTCCACTCCACTCTGCTCCTGGCTCGTCTGCTCCAGCTCCTGCAGCAGCCGAGTCATCTCCTGGCTCAGGTACTCCGCACGCTGCTGCATGCGCTCACGTGTGGCCTCATCCAGCTCATCACCGACCATCTGCGGGTACTGGATGATGCTTAGCACAGCCTGGATGAGGAATTTTGCGGCAGCCATGGCCTGCAGGAGGAGGGAGAGAAGGGGTTCAGTGGGGCTGGGAGGGGGGGAGCTGGCAGCGGGGGGCAATGGGGGTGGGAGCTGCAGGCAGCTGGGGTCAGGTTGGAGAGGGGGTGAGGCAGCTGGGAGGCAGCAAGGCCTGTGCCCAGCCCCGGCAGCGGCGGCACCGTGCCCTGCCCAAGGCGCTCCCACGAGCGGCTGGGCCCTCGATGCAGGGTGAGAACCCAGCCCGCCGGGGGCCAACGTTTCTGCCCCGGCCCTCGTCAGGCCCAGCCTGCCGGGGGCCAACGTTTCTGCCCCGGCCCTCGTCCGGCCCAGCCTCCCCACACGTGTGCACTCACCGCTGACCCAGGCCGTACTGGGGCAGCGCTGCCTGCTGGCGCCCCTGATCACCGCCCCCATTGTGACTCGTCCCTTGTGCTGTCAGGCGCCAGAGCGCACCACAGGCACGCCCGCCAGCCAGCCCCGGCCTTCGGCCCCACGCCGGCTCAGCGACTCACAGCTGCCCTGGTGTACTGGTTAAGGCTGGGCTAGAGTTCGCTTTCTTCACAGCAGCTTGCGTGGTGCTTTATTTTGGATTCATTATCATCTGCCTGCCAATGGCAATCGGACAATCACAGAATATTCTGAGTTGGAACGGACCCAGGAGGATCGTTGAGTCCAACCCCGGAGTCCACACCGAGCAACCTTAAAGATAAATCATAGAATCACAGAATCATTGCGGTTGGAAAAGACCCTTAAGATCATCGAGTCCAACCGCAAACCTAACACTGCCAACGCCACCACTGAACCAAGTCCCTAAGCACCACATCTACGCATCTTTTAAAGACCTCCAGCCATGGTGCCTCAACCGCTTCCCTGGGCAGCCTGTTCCAATGCTTGATAAGCCTTTCAGTGAAGAAAGTTTTCCTAACATGCAATCTCAACCTCCCCTGGCGCAACTTGACCCATTTCCTCTCGTCCTATCACTTGCTCCCTGGCAAAAGAGACTGACACCCACCTCGCTACAACCTCCTTTCAGGTAGTTGTAGAGAGCGATAAGGTCTCCCCTCAGCCTCCTTTTCTCCAGACTAAACAACCCCAGCTCCCTCAGCCGCTCCTCATAAGCTCTTGTGCTCCAGACCCTTCGCCAGCTTCACTGCTCTTATTTGGATGTGCTCCAGCACCTCAATGTCTTTCTTGTAGTGAGGGGCCCAAAACTGAACACATTATCTGAGGTGCGGCCTCACCAGTGCCGTGTACAGGGGTACAATCACTTCCCTGGTCCTGCTGGCCATGCTGTTTCTGATACAAGCCAGGATGCTATTGGCCTTCTTAGCCACCTGGGCACACTGCCGGCCGTTGACCAATGCCCCCAGGTCCCTTTTGGCCAGGCTGCTTTCCAGCCACTCTTCCCCAAGCCTTTAGCGTTACCTGGGGTTGTGACCCAAGCGCGGCACCCGGCACTTAGCCTTCTTGAATCTCACGCTCTTGGCCTCAGCCCATCAATCCAGCCTGTCCAGATCCCTCCGCAGAGCCTTCTAGCCGTGGTAGTTCTCATTGAACATGACCAGACTCTTTAAGTGTGGCCGTGATAGTTCATGCAACACGACTAGACTGGGCGTGCAGCGCGTTATTTGTGAATCCGTAATCGTGAAGTTCAGTACGCTGAACACGAACGGACTTACAACCTTGTCAAATTAACGCTGTCGCCTTAATCGACTTTGCAAAGCTGTTTCAGTGAAAGCCCTGAGAGGGCTCTGACAGGCAAACCGTGACTCTGATGAGTGGCTACATATACAGTCCTTAAAAATAAACCGTTGAGGAAGTCTGAGACAAAGACTGGACTTAGCCGCACCTAGACTCCTCTCTGAGAAGGAGTTCAGAAAGCAAGGGGGTCCTGTCTGAACCTCGTGACTCAACGGGAGGGTTCCCCCCCCAGCCACTCCTCAGGCTCCTACGCAACAGTAACTCTCAACGCAACAGTGATCCATGGCAGACTCCTGCAAGAACATCCGCTTTATTAGCTTTTCCCCTAATCTTTAAGCAGAGGTTCTCAACCATGTTGCAAGCTGCAAGCTGCAAGCTTGCAGTACAGCTGCAAGCGCTGTACAGTCCAAGCCCTCCTTTACATGCAGCACTACCCCTCGGCCTCGCCTGCCCTGCCTCTCTCTCCTGAAGAGCCTAGCACCGTCCATCACAGCACTCCAGTCACAGGGCTTTTCCCAACAGGTCTCACTTCTGCCAACGATGCCATAGCTCTGGGACTGAGCCAAGGCCTCTAGTTCCTCCTCTCTATTCCTCACACTGTGTACATTGGTGTACAAACATTTCAAATGTGCTCCAGTGTACTCAGTACATCGTGGAGCAGTGAAAGCTCTCCCTAGCACACCGTTCCTCAGACACGGTCATGCCGTCCCATAGCTTATCACTAGTAAGCCTGGTTTTATCTCTTCCCCCGTTCAGACCAGGTTTAAAGCTCTCTCAATCAGCCCCGCTAATTTGTGAGCAAAAATACTTTTGCCCCCTTGCCCCACCAGCTCTTCTGCAAAATGCTCCCTGACTCTGTGGCAGCGGAGCTGTCAGCACCCCATGCCTGCGTTCCCTGACAAAGAGGGGCACAGGCACTCACAGACGCAGCGTTTGTGTGTTAAACAAGTGATTTATTGACATCTTTGCACACGGTAAAGCTCCCAGAGGGAAGGGACTCTCCCGAGGAGGGAGGGCGCTCGCTGTCCAGGTGGTACCGGCAGTCTCTGGCGCGAGGCTCCTTGCAATGGCCCCTCCCATCAGCTGCATCGGGTCCCACTCCCCAGAGTGGGCTTTTGCTGTGGAGGAAAGGTGCGGCAGCACTGCCCACTGCCGACTGGGCAGCGTGTTCTCCGTGGCCAGTGTGCGCGGTTCTGCAGCAGCAGCTCCCCGGGAAACGTCTTCAGGCCTGGCCCTGTGCCTGAGGAGCTGCACCTCTGCCATAGCACAGCTCTCTGACCACGTCCTGCTGCTGGTAACGCTGGCCTCTTCCTACTCGATGCTCAGGAAGGTGTCCGAGTCATCTTGCTGCACCCCTAATACCATCTCAATCAGGAGGGTACTCTGGGAAGCATTCGTCAGCCAGAGCTTGCAGGAGCGCCTGGAGGGCAGCACTGTTAGACGGCAGTGTCTCGACCAAGGCAAAAACACCCAGGCTGCTTTTACCAATATGTGGAACCAGCGGGTGGTTTTCTCCATGTCGAGGTAGGGGCCGGTGCAGAGGGTGCCTAGGAGGCTGGGACCCTGATTTTTCCCCAGCTCCTCCTCGGGGTGGTGGAGGAAGCACAGCATGTCCCCCACCAGCCGCTCCCTCAGGCAGGTGCACTCCAGCTACACGCGGAGGCTGCAGTTCCTCGCCAGCATCACCTCTGCGGTGCCCAGCTCCAGGTGGAAGGCGTGCCCACGGGGGGGCTGCAGGGGCACGAGCAGGCGGTAGACAGCATCACCCTCATGGGGACTCCAACCTTTGAAGGTGCCGCCCGCCCCAATGGCTGGCCTCAGTGGCGGCATCAAAGTATTCCTGGAAAGTTCTTGGCAGATACGGCGACCTTCATTCACCACCTCCTCCACCATCAGGAACGAGTCTGGCCCGTCCATGAGGTGCTCAGGCAAAATGCTGCTCGTATCCAGTGCAACACTAGGTTTTTCTTCTTGCTCTTCCTTATCCTCCTCGTTGCTGGAGCTGCCCTCATCGCTGCAGCTGTCTGGCTCACAGCTCCTTTTCCTGAGCCACCACCAGAGCCCAAAGAGCAGGAGCAGGACCAGGACTGCAGCAATGGCCCAGAACTGCCACTGCTGCAAGGCATCGAAGATCAGGGCTTCCCAGTCCACTCCACTCTGCTCCTGGCTCGTCTGCTCCAGCTCCTGCAGCAGCCGAGTCATCTCCTGGCTCAGGTACTCCGCACGCTGCTGCATGCGCTCACGTGTGGCCTCATCCAGCTCATCACCGACCATCTGCGGGTACTGGATGATGCTTAGCACAGCCTGGATGAGGAATTTTGCGGCAGCCATGGCCTGCAGGAGGAGGGAGAGAAGGGGTTCAGTGGGGCTGGGGGGGGGGAGCTGGCAGCGGGGGGCAATGGGGGTGGGAGCTGCAGGCAGCTGGGGTCAGGTTGGAGAGGGGGTGAGGCAGCTGGGAGGCAGCAAGGCCTGTGCCCAGCCCCGGCAGCGGCGGCACCGTGCCCTGCCCAAGGCGCTCCCACGAGCGGCTGGGCCCTCGATGCAGGGTGAGAACCCACCCCGCCGGGGGCCCACGTTTCTGCCCCGGCCCTCGTCCGGCCCAGCCTCCCCACACGTGTGCACTCACCGCTGACCCAGGCCGTACTGGGGCAGCGCTGCCTGCTGGCGCCCCTGATCACCGCCCCCATTGTGACTCGTCCCTTGTGCTGTCAGGCGCCAGAGCGCATCACAGGCACGCCCGCCAGCCAGCCCCGGCCTTCGGCCCCACGCCGGCTCAGCGACTCACAGCTGCCCTGGTGTACTGGTTAAGGCTGGGCTAGAGTTCGCTTTCTTCACAGCAGCTTGCGTGGTGCTTTATTTTGGATTCATTATCATCTGCCTGCCAATGGCAATCGGACAATCACAGAATATTCTGAGTTGGAACGGACCCAGGAGGATCGTTGAGTCCAACCCCGGAGTCCACACCGAGCAACCTTAAAGATAAATCATAGAATCACAGAATCATTGCGGTTGGAAAAGACCCTTAAGATCATCGAGTCCAACCGCAAACCTAACACTGCCAACGCCACCACTGAACCAAGTCCCTAAGCACCACATCTACGCATCTTTTAAAGACCTCCAGCCATGGTGCCTCAACCGCTTCCCTGGGCAGCCTGTTCCAATGCTTGATAAGCCTTTCAGTGAAGAAAGTTTTCCTAACATGCAATCTCAACCTCCCCTGGCGCAACTTGAGGCCATTTCCTCTCGTCCTATCACTTGCTCCCTGGCAAAAGAGACTGACACCCACCTCGCTACAACCTCCTTTCAGGTAGTTGTAGAGAGCGATAAGGTCTCCCCTCAGCCTCCTTTTCTCCAGACTAAACAACCCCAGCTCCCTCAGCCGCTCCTCATAAGCTCTTGTGCTCCAGACCCTTCGCCAGCTTCACTGCTCTTATTTGGATGTGCTCCAGCACCTCAATGTCTTTCTTGTAGTGAGGGGCCCAAAACTGAACACATTATCTGAGGTGCGGCCTCACCAGTGCCGTGTACAGGGGTACAATCACTTCCCTGGTCCTGCTGGCCATGCTGTTTCTGATACAAGCCAGGATGCTATTGGCCTTCTTAGCCACCTGGGCACACTGCCGGCCGTTGACCAATGCCCCCAGGTCCCTTTTGGCCAGGCTGCTTTCCAGCCACTCTTCCCCAAGCCTTTAGCGTTACCTGGGGTTGTGACCCAAGCGCGGCACCCGGCACTTAGCCTTCTTGAATCTCACACTCTTGGCCTCAGCCCATCAATCCAGCCTGTCCAGATCCCTCCGCAGAGCCTTCTAGCCGTGGTAGTTCTCATTGAACACGACCAGACTCTTTAAGTGTGGCCGTGATAGTTCATGCAACACGACTAGACTGGGCGTGCAGCGCGTTATTTGTGAATCCGTAATCGTGAAGTTCAGTACGCTGAACACGAACGGACTTACAACCTTGTCAAATTAACGCTGTCGCCTTAATCGACTTTGCAAAGCTGTTTCAGTGAAAGCCCTGAGAGGGCTCTGACAGGCAAACCGTGACTCTGATGAGTGGCTACATATACAGTCCTTAAAAATAAACCGTTGACGAAGTCTGAGACGAAGACTGGACTTAGCCGCACCTAGACTCCTCTCTGAGAAGGAGTTCAGAAAGCAAGGGGGTCCTGTCTGAACCTCGTGACTCAATGGGAGGGTTCCCCCCCCAGCCACTCCTCAGGCTCCTACGCAACAGTAACTCTCAACGCAACAGTGATCCATGGCAGACTCCTGCAAGAACATCCGCTTTATTAGCTTTTCCCCTAATCTTTAAGCAGAGGTTCTCAACCATGTTGCAAGCTGCAAGCTGCAAGCTTGCAGTGCAGCTGCAAGCGCTGTACAGTCCAAGCCCTCCTTTACATGCAGCACTACCCCTCAGCCTCGCCTGCCCCGCCTCTCTCTCCTGGAGAGCCTAGCACCGTCCATCACAGCACTCCAGTCACAGGGCTTTTCCCAACAGGTCCCACTTCTGCCAACGATGTCGCAGCTCTGGGACTGAGCCAAGGCCTCTAGTTCCTCCTCTCTATTCCTCACACTGTGTACGTTGGTGTACAAACATTTCAAATGTGCTCCAGTGTACTCAGTACCTCGTGGAGCAGAGTGAAAGCTCTCCCTAGCACACCGTTCCTCCAACACAGTCATGCCATCCCATAGCTTATCACTAGTAAGCCTGGTTTTATCTCTTCCCCCGTTCAGACCAGGTTTAAAGCTCTCTCAATCAGCCCCGCTAATTTGTGAGCAAAAATACTTTTCCCCCGTCGCCCCACCAGCTCTTCTGCAAAATGCTCCCTGACTCTGTGGCAGCGCAGCTGTCAGCACCCCATGCCTGCGTTCCCCGACAAAGTGAGGCACAGACGCTCACAGACGCAGCATTTGTGCGTTAAACAAGTGATTTATTGACATCTTTGCACACGGTAAAGCTCCCAGAGGGAAGGGACTCTCCCGAGGAGGGAGGGCGCTCGCTGTCCAGGTGGTACCGGCAGTCTCTGGTGCGAGGCTCCTTGCAATGGCCCCTCCCTTCAGCTGCACTGGGTCCCACTCCCCAGAGTGGGCTTTTGCTGTGGAGGAAAGGTGCGGCAGCACTGCCCACTGCCGACTGGGCAGCGTGTTCTCCGTGGCCAGTGTGCGCGGTTCTGCAGCAGCAGCTCCCCGGGAAACGTCTTCAGGCCTGGCCCTGTGCCTGAGGAGCTGCACCTCTGCCATAGCACAGCTCTCTGACCACGTCCTGCTGCTGGTAACGCTGGCCTCTTCCTACTCGATGCTCAGGAAGGTGTCCGAGTCATCTTGCTGCACCCCTAATACCATCTCAATCAGGAGGGTACTCTGGGAAGCATTCGTCAGCCAGAGCTTGCAGGAGCGCCTGGAGGGCAGCACTGTTAGATGGCAGTGTCTCGACCAAGGCAAAAACACCCAGGCTGCTTTTACCAATATGTGGAACCAGCGGGTGGTTTTCTCCATGTCGAGGTAGGGGCCGGTGCAGAGGGTGCCTAGGAGGCTGGGACCCTGATTTTTCCCCAGCTCCTCCTCGGGGTGGTGGAGGAAGCACAGCATGTCCCCCACCAGCCGCTCCCTCAGGCAGGTGCACTCCAGCTACACGCGGAGGCTGCAGTTCCTCGCCAGCATCACCTCTGCGGTGCCCAGCTCCAGGTGGAAGGCGTGCCCACGGGGGGGCTGCAGGGGCACGAGCAGGCGGTAGACAGCATCACCCTCATGGGGACTCCAACCTTTGAAGGTGCCGCCCGCCCCAATGGCTGGCCTCAGTGGCGGCATCAAAGTATTCCTGGAAAGTTCTTGGCAGATACGGCGACCTTCATTCACCACCTCCTCCACCATCAGGAACGAGTCTGGCCCGTCCATGAGGTGCTCAGGCAAAATGCTGCTCGTATCCAGTGCAACACTAGGTTTTTCTTCTTGCTCTTCCTTATCCTCCTCGTTGCTGGAGCTGCCCTCATCGCTGCAGCTGTCTGGCTCACAGCTCCTTTTCCTGAGCCACCACCAGAGCCCAAAGAGCAGGAGCAGGACCAGGACTGCAGCAATGGCCCAGAACTGCCACTGCTGCAAGGCATCGAAGATCAGGGCTTCCCAGTCCACTCCACTCTGCTCCTGGCTCGTCTGCTCCAGCTCCTGCAGCAGCCGAGTCATCTCCTGGCTCAGGTACTCCGCACGCTGCTGCATGCGCTCACGTGTGGCCTCATCCAGCTCATCACCGACCATCTGCGGGTACTGGATGATGCTTAGCACAGCCTGGATGAGGAATTTTGCGGCAGCCATGGCCTGCAGGAGGAGGGAGAGAAGGGGTTCAGTGGGGCTGGGAGGGGGGGAGCTGGCAGCGGGGGGCAATGGGGGTGGGAGCTGCAGGCAGCTGGGGTCAGGTTGGAGAGGGGGTGAGGCAGCTGGGAGGCAGCAAGGCCTGTGCCCAGCCCCGGCAGCGGCGGCACCGTGCCCTGCCCAAGGCGCTCCCACGAGCGGCTGGGCCCTCGATGCAGGGTGAGAACCCACCCCACCGGGGGCCCACGTTTCTGCCCCGGCCCTCGTCCGGCCCAGCCTCCCCACACGTGTGCACTCACCGCTGACCCAGGCCGTACTGGGGCAGCGCTGCCTGCTGGCGCCCCTGATCACCGCCCCCATTGTGACTCGTCCCTTGTGCTGTCAGGCGCCAGAGCGCATCACAGGCACGCCCGCCAGCCAGCCCCGGCCTTCGGCCCCACGCCGGCTCAGCGACTCACAGCTGCCCTGGTGTACTGGTTAAGGCTGGGCTAGAGTTCGCTTTCTTCACAGCAGCTTGCGTGGTGCTTTATTTTGGATTCATTATCATCTGCCTGCCAATGGCAATCGGACAATCACAGAATATTCTGAGTTGGAACGGACCCAGGAGGATCGTTGAGTCCAACCCCGGAGTCCACACCAGGCAACCTTAAAGATAAATCATAGAATCACAGAATCATTGCGGTTGGAAAAGACCCTTAAGATCATCGAGTCCAACCGCAAACCTAACACTGCCAACGCCACCACTGAACCAAGTCCCTAAGCACCACATCTACGCATCTTTTAAAGACCTCCAGCCATGGTGCCTCAACCGCTTCCCTGGGCAGCCTGTTCCAATGCTTGATAAGCCTTTCAGTGAAGAAAGTTTTCCTAACATGCAATCTCAACCTCCCCTGGCGCAACTTGAGGCCATTTCCTCTCGTCCTATCACTTGCTCCCTGGCAAAAGAGACTGACACCCACCTCACTACAACCTCCTTTCAGGTAGTTGTAGAGAGCGATAAGGTCTCCCCTCAGCCTCCTTTTCTCCAGACTAAACAACCCCAGCTCCCTCAGCCGCTCCTCATAAGCCCTTGTGCTCCAGACCCTTCGCCAGCTTCACTGCTCTTATTTGGATGTGCTCCAGCACCTCAATGTCTTTCTTGTAGTGAGGGGCCCAAAACTGAACACATTATCTGAGGTGCGGCCTCACCAGTGCCGTGTACAGGGGTACAATCACTTCCCTGGTCCTGCTGGCCATGCTGTTTCTGATACAAGCCAGGATGCTATTGGCCTTCTTAGCCACCTGGGCACACTGCCGGCCGTTGACCAATGCCCCCAGGTCCCTTTTGGCCAGGCTGCTTTCCAGCCACTCTTCCCCAAGCCTTTAGCGTTACCTGGGGTTGTGACCCAAGCGCGGCACCCGGCACTTAGCCTTCTTGAATCTCACGCTCTTGGCCTCAGCCCATCAATCCAGCCTGTCCAGATCCCTCCGCAGAGCCTTCTAGCCGTGGTAGTTCTCATTGAACACGACCAGACTCTTTAAGTGTGGCCGTGATAGTTCATGCAACACGACTAGACTGGGCGTGCAGCGCGTTATTTGTGAATCCGTAATCGTGAAGTTCAGTACGCTGAACACGAACGGACTTACAACCTTGTCAAATTAACGCTGTCGCCTTAATCGACTTTGCAAAGCTGTTTCAGTGAAAGCCCTGAGAGGGCTCTGACAGGCAAACCGTGACTCTGATGAGTGGCTACATATACAGTCCTTAAAAATAAACCGTTGAGGAAGTCTGAGACAAAGACTGGACTTAGCCGCACCTAGACTCCTCTCTGAGAAGGAGTTCAGAAAGCAAGGGGGTCCTGTCTGAACCTCGTGACTCAACGGGAGGGTTCCCCCCCCAGCCACTCCTCAGGCTCCTACGCAACAGTAACTCTCAACGCAACAGTGATCCATGGCAGACTCCTGCAAGAACATCCGCTTTATTAGCTTTTCCCCTAATCTTTAAGCAGAGGTTCTCAACCATGTTGCAAGCTGCAAGCTGCAAGCTTGCAGTACAGCTGCAAGCGCTGTACAGTCCAAGCCCTCCTTTACATGCAGCACTACCCCTCGGCCTCGCCTGCCCTGCCTCTCTCTCCTGAAGAGCCTAGCACCGTCCATCACAGCACTCCAGTCACAGGGCTTTTCCCAACAGGTCTCACTTCTGCCAACGATGCCATAGCTCTGGGACTGAGCCAAGGCCTCTAGTTCCTCCTCTCTATTCCTCACACTGTGTACATTGGTGTACAAACATTTCAAATGTGCTCCAGTGTACTCAGTACATCGTGGAGCAGTGAAAGCTCTCCCTAGCACACCGTTCCTCAGACACGGTCATGCCGTCCCATAGCTTATCACTAGTAAGCCTGGTTTTATCTCTTCCCCCGTTCAGACCAGGTTTAAAGCTCTCTCAATCAGCCCCGCTAATTTGTGAGCAAAAATACTTTTGCCCCCTTGCCCCACCAGCTCTTCTGCAAAATGCTCCCTGACTCTGTGGCAGCGGAGCTGTCAGCACCCCATGCCTGCGTTCCCTGACAAAGAGGGGCACAGGCACTCACAGACGCAGCGTTTGTGTGTTAAACAAGTGATTTATTGACATCTTTGCACACGGTAAAGCTCCCAGAGGGAAGGGACTCTCCCGAGGAGGGAGGGCGCTCGCTGTCCAGGTGGTACCGGCAGTCTCTGGCGCGAGGCTCCTTGCAATGGCCCCTCCCTTCAGCTGCACCGGGTCCCACTCCCCAGAGTGGGCTTTTGCTGTGGAGGAAAGGTGCGGCAGCACTGCCCACTGCCGACTGGGCAGCGTGTTCTCCGTGGCCAGTGTGCGCGGTTCTGCAGCAGCAGCTCCCCGGGAAACGTCTTCAGGCCTGGCCCTGTGCCTGAGGAGCTGCACCTCTGCCATAGCACAGCTCTCTGACCACGTCCTGCTGCTGGTAACGCTGGCCTCTTCCTACTCGATGCTCAGGAAGGTGTCCGAGTCATCTTGCTGCACCCCTAATACCATCTCAATCAGGAGGGTACTCTGGGAAGCATTCGTCAGCCAGAGCTTGCAGGAGCGCCTGGAGGGCAGCACTGTTAGACGGCAGTGTCTCGACCAAGGCAAAAACACCCAGGCTGCTTTTACCAATATGTGGAACCAGCGGGTGGTTTTCTCCATGTCGAGGTAGGGGCCGGTGCAGAGGGTGCCTAGGAGGCTGGGACCCTGATTTTTCCCCAGCTCCTCCTCGGGGTGGTGGAGGAAGCACAGCATGTCCCCCACCAGCCGCTCCCTCAGGCAGGTGCACTCCAGCTACACGCGGAGGCTGCAGTTCCTCGCCAGCATCACCTCTGCGGTGCCCAGCTCCAGGTGGAAGGCGTGCCCACGGGGGGGCTGCAGGGGCACGAGCAGGCGGTAGACAGCATCACCCTCATGGGGACTCCAACCTTTGAAGGTGCCGCCCGCCCCAATGGCTGGCCTCAGTGGCGGCATCAAAGTATTCCTGGAAAGTTCTTGGCAGATACGGCGACCTTCATTCACCACCTCCTCCACCATCAGGAACGAGTCTGGCCCGTCCATGAGGTGCTTAGGCAAAATGCTGCTCGTATCCAGTGCAACACTAGGTTTTTCTTCTTGCTCTTCCTTATCCTCCTCGTTGCTGGAGCTGCCCTCATCGCTGCAGCTGTCTGGCTCACAGCTCCTTTTCCTGAGCCACCACCAGAGCCCAAAGAGCAGGAGCAGGACCAGGACTGCAGCAATGGCCCAGAACTGCCACTGCTGCAAGGCATCGAAGATCAGGGCTTCCCAGTCCACTCCACTCTGCTCCTGGCTCGTCTGCTCCAGCTCCTGCAGCAGCCGAGTCATCTCCTGGCTCAGGTACTCCGCACGCTGCTGCATGCGCTCACGTGTGGCCTCATCCAGCTCATCACCGACCATCTGCGGGTACTGGATGATGCTTAGCACAGCCTGGATGAGGAATTTTGCGGCAGCCATGGCCTGCAGGAGGAGGGAGAGAAGGGGTTCAGTGGGGCTGGGAGGGGGGGAGCTGGCAGCGGGGGGCAATGGGGGTGGGAGCTGCAGGCAGCTGGGGTCAGGTTGGAGAGGGGGTGAGGCAGCTGGGAGGCAGCAAGGCCTGTGCCCAGCCCCGGCAGCGGCGGCACCGTGCCCTGCCCAAGGCGCTCCCACGAGCGGCTGGGCCCTCGATGCAGGGTGAGAACCCACCCCGCCGGGGGCCCACGTTTCTGCCCCGGCCCTCGTCCGGCCCAGCCTCCCCACACGTGTGCACTCACCGCTGACCCAGGCCGTACTGGGGCAGCGCTGCCTGCTGGCGCCCCTGATCACCGCCCCCATTGTGACTCGTCCCTTGTGCTGTCAGGCGCCAGAGCGCATCACAGGCACGCCCGCCAGCCAGCCCCGGCCTTCGGCCCCACGCCGGCTCAGCGACTCACAGCTGCCCTGGTGTACTGGTTAAGGCTGGGCTAGAGTTCGCTTTCTTCACAGCAGCTTGCGTGGTGCTTTATTTTGGATTCATTATCATCTGCCTGCCAATGGCAATCGGACAATCACAGAATATTCTGAGTTGGAACGGACCCAGGAGGATCGTTGAGTCCAACCCCGGAGTCCACACCAGGCAACCTTAAAGATAAATCATAGAATCACAGAATCATTGCGGTTGGAAAAGACCCTTAAGATCATCGAGTCCAACCGCAAACCTAACACTGCCAACGCCACCACTGAACCAAGTCCCTAAGCACCACATCTACGCATCTTTTAAAGACCTCCAGCCATGGTGCCTCAACCGCTTCCCTGGGCAGCCTGTTCCAATGCTTGATAAGCCTTTCAGTGAAGAAAGTTTTCCTAACATGCAATCTCAACCTCCCCTGGCGCAACTTGAGGCCATTTCCTCTCGTCCTATCACTTGCTCCCTGGCAAAAGAGACTGACACCCACCTCACTACAACCTCCTTTCAGGTAGTTGTAGAGAGCGATAAGGTCTCCCCTCAGCCTCCTTTTCTCCAGACTAAACAACCCCAGCTCCCTCAGCCGCTCCTCATAAGCCCTTGTGCTCCAGACCCTTCGCCAGCTTCACTGCTCTTATTTGGATGTGCTCCAGCACCTCAATGTCTTTCTTGTAGTGAGGGGCCCAAAACTGAACACATTATCTGAGGTGCGGCCTCACCAGTGCCGTGTACAGGGGTACAATCACTTCCCTGGTCCTGCTGGCCATGCTGTTTCTGATACAAGCCAGGATGCTATTGGCCTTCTTAGCCACCTGGGCACACTGCCGGCCGTTGACCAATGCCCCCAGGTCCCTTTTGGCCAGGCTGCTTTCCAGCCACTCTTCCCCAAGCCTTTAGCGTTACCTGGGGTTGTGACCCAAGCGCGGCACCCGGCACTTAGCCTTCTTGAATCTCACGCTCTTGGCCTCAGCCCATCAATCCAGCCTGTCCAGATCCCTCCGCAGAGCCTTCTAGCCGTGGTAGTTCTCATTGAACACGACCAGACTCTTTAAGTGTGGCCGTGATAGTTCATGCAACACGACTAGACTGGGCGTGCAGCGCGTTATTTGTGAATCCGTAATCGTGAAGTTCAGTACGCTGAACACGAACGGACTTACAACCTTGTCAAATTAACGCTGTCGCCTTAATCGACTTTGCAAAGCTGTTTCAGTGAAAGCCCTGAGAGGGCTCTGACAGGCAAACCGTGACTCTGATGAGTGGCTACATATACAGTCCTTAAAAATAAACCGTTGAGGAAGTCTGAGACAAAGACTGGACTTAGCCGCACCTAGACTCCTCTCTGAGAAGGAGTTCAGAAAGCAAGGGGGTCCTGTCTGAACCTCGTGACTCAACGGGAGGGTTCCCCCCCCAGCCACTCCTCAGGCTCCTACGCAACAGTAACTCTCAACGCAACAGTGATCCATGGCAGACTCCTGCAAGAACATCCGCTTTATTAGCTTTTCCCCTAATCTTTAAGCAGAGGTTCTCAACCATGTTGCAAGCTGCAAGCTGCAAGCTTGCAGTACAGCTGCAAGCGCTGTACAGTCCAAGCCCTCCTTTACATGCAGCACTACCCCTCGGCCTCGCCTGCCCTGCCTCTCTCTCCTGAAGAGCCTAGCACCGTCCATCACAGCACTCCAGTCACAGGGCTTTTCCCAACAGGTCTCACTTCTGCCAACGATGCCATAGCTCTGGGACTGAGCCAAGGCCTCTAGTTCCTCCTCTCTATTCCTCACACTGTGTACATTGGTGTACAAACATTTCAAATGTGCTCCAGTGTACTCAGTACATCGTGGAGCAGTGAAAGCTCTCCCTAGCACACCGTTCCTCAGACACGGTCATGCCGTCCCATAGCTTATCACTAGTAAGCCTGGTTTTATCTCTTCCCCCGTTCAGACCAGGTTTAAAGCTCTCTCAATCAGCCCCGCTAATTTGTGAGCAAAAATACTTTTGCCCCCTTGCCCCACCAGCTCTTCTGCAAAATGCTCCCTGACTCTGTGGCAGCGGAGCTGTCAGCACCCCATGCCTGCGTTCCCTGACAAAGAGGGGCACAGGCACTCACAGACGCAGCGTTTGTGTGTTAAACAAGTGATTTATTGACATCTTTGCACACGGTAAAGCTCCCAGAGGGAAGGGACTCTCCCGAGGAGGGAGGGCGCTCGCTGTCCAGGTGGTACCGGCAGTCTCTGGCGCGAGGCTCCTTGCAATGGCCCCTCCCTTCAGCTGCACCGGGTCCCACTCCCCAGAGTGGGCTTTTGCTGTGGAGGAAAGGTGCGGCAGCACTGCCCACTGCCGACTGGGCAGCGTGTTCTCCGTGGCCAGTGTGCGCGGTTCTGCAGCAGCAGCTCCCCGGGAAACGTCTTCAGGCCTGGCCCTGTGCCTGAGGAGCTGCACCTCTGCCATAGCACAGCTCTCTGACCACGTCCTGCTGCTGGTAACGCTGGCCTCTTCCTACTCGATGCTCAGGAAGGTGTCCGAGTCATCTTGCTGCACCCCTAATACCATCTCAATCAGGAGGGTACTCTGGGAAGCATTCGTCAGCCAGAGCTTGCAGGAGCGCCTGGAGGGCAGCACTGTTAGACGGCAGTGTCTCGACCAAGGCAAAAACACCCAGGCTGCTTTTACCAATATGTGGAACCAGCGGGTGGTTTTCTCCATGTCGAGGTAGGGGCCGGTGCAGAGGGTGCCTAGGAGGCTGGGACCCTGATTTTTCCCCAGCTCCTCCTCGGGGTGGTGGAGGAAGCACAGCATGTCCCCCACCAGCCGCTCCCTCAGGCAGGTGCACTCCAGCTACACGCGGAGGCTGCAGTTCCTCGCCAGCATCACCTCTGCGGTGCCCAGCTCCAGGTGGAAGGCGTGCCCACGGGGGGGCTGCAGGGGCACGAGCAGGCGGTAGACAGCATCACCCTCATGGGGACTCCAACCTTTGAAGGTGCCGCCCGCCCCAATGGCTGGCCTCAGTGGCGGCATCAAAGTATTCCTGGAAAGTTCTTGGCAGATACGGCGACCTTCATTCACCACCTCCTCCACCATCAGGAACGAGTCTGGCCCGTCCATGAGGTGCTTAGGCAAAATGCTGCTCGTATCCAGTGCAACACTAGGTTTTTCTTCTTGCTCTTCCTTATCCTCCTCGTTGCTGGAGCTGCCCTCATCGCTGCAGCTGTCTGGCTCACAGCTCCTTTTCCTGAGCCACCACCAGAGCCCAAAGAGCAGGAGCAGGACCAGGACTGCAGCAATGGCCCAGAACTGCCACTGCTGCAAGGCATCGAAGATCAGGGCTTCCCAGTCCACTCCACTCTGCTCCTGGCTCGTCTGCTCCAGCTCCTGCAGCAGCCGAGTCATCTCCTGGCTCAGGTACTCCGCACGCTGCTGCATGCGCTCACGTGTGGCCTCATCCAGCTCATCACCGACCATCTGCGGGTACTGGATGATGCTTAGCACAGCCTGGATGAGGAATTTTGCGGCAGCCATGGCCTGCAGGAGGAGGGAGAGAAGGGGTTCAGTGGGGCTGGGAGGGGGGGAGCTGGCAGCGGGGGGCAATGGGGGTGGGAGCTGCAGGCAGCTGGGGTCAGGTTGGAGAGGGGGTGAGGCAGCTGGGAGGCAGCAAGGCCTGTGCCCAGCCCCGGCAGCGGCGGCACCGTGCCCTGCCCAAGGCGCTCCCACGAGCGGCTGGGCCCTCGATGCAGGGTGAGAACCCACCCCGCCGGGGGCCCACGTTTCTGCCCCGGCCCTCGTCCGGCCCAGCCTCCCCACACGTGTGCACTCACCGCTGACCCAGGCCGTACTGGGGCAGCGCTGCCTGCTGGCGCCCCTGATCACCGCCCCCATTGTGACTCGTCCCTTGTGCTGTCAGGCGCCAGAGCGCATCACAGGCACGCCCGCCAGCCAGCCCCGGCCTTCGGCCCCACGCCGGCTCAGCGACTCACAGCTGCCCTGGTGTACTGGTTAAGGCTGGGCTAGAGTTCGCTTTCTTCACAGCAGCTTGCGTGGTGCTTTATTTTGGATTCATTATCATCTGCCTGCCAATGGCAATCGGACAATCACAGAATATTCTGAGTTGGAACGGACCCAGGAGGATCGTTGAGTCCAACCCCGGAGTCCACACCAGGCAACCTTAAAGATAAATCATAGAATCACAGAATCATTGCGGTTGGAAAAGACCCTTAAGATCATCGAGTCCAACCGCAAACCTAACACTGCCAACGCCACCACTGAACCAAGTCCCTAAGCACCACATCTACGCATCTTTTAAAGACCTCCAGCCATGGTGCCTCAACCGCTTCCCTGGGCAGCCTGTTCCAATGCTTGATAAGCCTTTCAGTGAAGAAAGTTTTCCTAACATGCAATCTCAACCTCCCCTGGCGCAACTTGAGGCCATTTCCTCTCGTCCTATCACTTGCTCCCTGGCAAAAGAGACTGACACCCACCTCACTACAACCTCCTTTCAGGTAGTTGTAGAGAGCGATAAGGTCTCCCCTCAGCCTCCTTTTCTCCAGACTGAACAACCCCAGCTCCCTCAGCCGCTCCTCATAAGCTCTTGTGCTCCAGACCCTTCGCCAGCTTCACTGCTCTTATTTGGATGTGCTCCAGCACCTCAATGTCTTTCTTGTAGTGAGGGGCCCAAAACTGAACACATTATCTGAGGTGCGGCCTCACCAGTGCCGTGTACAGGGGTACAATCACTTCCCTGGTCCTGCTGGCCATGCTGTTTCTGATACAAGCCAGGATGCTATTGGCCTTCTTAGCCACCTGGGCACACTGCCGGCCGTTGACCAATGCCCCCAGGTCCCTTTTGGCCAGGCTGCTTTCCAGCCACTCTTCCCCAAGCCTTTAGCGTTACCTGGGGTTGTGACCCAAGCGCGGCACCCGGCACTTAGCCTTCTTGAATCTCACGCTCTTGGCCTCAGCCCATCAATCCAGCCTGTCCAGATCCCTCCGCAGAGCCTTCTAGCCGTGGTAGTTCTCATTGAACACGACCAGACTCTTTAAGTGTGGCCGTGATAGTTCATGCAACACGACTAGACTGGGCGTGCAGCGCGTTATTTGTGAATCCGTAATCGTGAAGTTCAGTACGCTGAACACGAACGGACTTACAACCTTGTCAAATTAACGCTGTCGCCTTAATCGACTTTGCAAAGCTGTTTCAGTGAAAGCCCTGAGAGGGCTCTGACAGGCAAACCGTGACTCTGATGAGTGGCTACATATACAGTCCTTAAAAATAAACCGTTGAGGAAGTCTGAGACAAAGACTGGACTTAGCCGCACCTAGACTCCTCTCTGAGAAGGAGTTCAGAAAGCAAGGGGGTCCTGTCTGAACCTCGTGACTCAACGGGAGGGTTCCCCCCCCAGCCACTCCTCAGGCTCCTACGCAACAGTAACTCTCAACGCAACAGTGATCCATGGCAGACTCCTGCAAGAACATCCGCTTTATTAGCTTTTCCCCTAATCTTTAAGCAGAGGTTCTCAACCATGTTGCAAGCTGCAAGCTGCAAGCTTGCAGTACAGCTGCAAGCGCTGTACAGTCCAAGCCCTCCTTTACATGCAGCACTACCCCTCGGCCTCGCCTGCCCTGCCTCTCTCTCCTGAAGAGCCTAGCACCGTCCATCACAGCACTCCAGTCACAGGGCTTTTCCCAACAGGTCTCACTTCTGCCAACGATGCCATAGCTCTGGGACTGAGCCAAGGCCTCTAGTTCCTCCTCTCTATTCCTCACACTGTGTACATTGGTGTACAAACATTTCAAATGTGCTCCAGTGTACTCAGTACATCGTGGAGCAGTGAAAGCTCTCCCTAGCACACCGTTCCTCAGACACGGTCATGCCGTCCCATAGCTTATCACTAGTAAGCCTGGTTTTATCTCTTCCCCCGTTCAGACCAGGTTTAAAGCTCTCTCAATCAGCCCCGCTAATTTGTGAGCAAAAATACTTTTGCCCCCTTGCCCCACCAGCTCTTCTGCAAAATGCTCCCTGACTCTGTGGCAGCGGAGCTGTCAGCACCCCATGCCTGCGTTCCCTGACAAAGAGGGGCACAGGCACTCACAGACGCAGCGTTTGTGTGTTAAACAAGTGATTTATTGACATCTTTGCACACGGTAAAGCTCCCAGAGGGAAGGGACTCTCCCGAGGAGGGAGGGCGCTCGCTGTCCAGGTGGTACCGGCAGTCTCTGGCGCGAGGCTCCTTGCAATGGCCCCTCCCTTCAGCTGCACCGGGTCCCACTCCCCAGAGTGGGCTTTTGCTGTGGAGGAAAGGTGCGGCAGCACTGCCCACTGCCGACTGGGCAGCGTGTTCTCCGTGGCCAGTGTGCGCGGTTCTGCAGCAGCAGCTCCCCGGGAAACGTCTTCAGGCCTGGCCCTGTGCCTGAGGAGCTGCACCTCTGCCATAGCACAGCTCTCTGACCACGTCCTGCTGCTGGTAACGCTGGCCTCTTCCTACTCGATGCTCAGGAAGGTGTCCGAGTCATCTTGCTGCACCCCTAATACCATCTCAATCAGGAGGGTACTCTGGGAAGCATTCGTCAGCCAGAGCTTGCAGGAGCGCCTGGAGGGCAGCACTGTTAGACGGCAGTGTCTCGACCAAGGCAAAAACACCCAGGCTGCTTTTACCAATATGTGGAACCAGCGGGTGGTTTTCTCCATGTCGAGGTAGGGGCCGGTGCAGAGGGTGCCTAGGAGGCTGGGACCCTGATTTTTCCCCAGCTCCTCCTCGGGGTGGTGGAGGAAGCACAGCATGTCCCCCACCAGCCGCTCCCTCAGGCAGGTGCACTCCAGCTACACGCGGAGGCTGCAGTTCCTCGCCAGCATCACCTCTGCGGTGCCCAGCTCCAGGTGGAAGGCGTGCCCACGGGGGGGCTGCAGGGGCACGAGCAGGCGGTAGACAGCATCACCCTCATGGGGACTCCAACCTTTGAAGGTGCCGCCCGCCCCAATGGCTGGCCTCAGTGGCGGCATCAAAGTATTCCTGGAAAGTTCTTGGCAGATACGGCGACCTTCATTCACCACCTCCTCCACCATCAGGAACGAGTCTGGCCCGTCCATGAGGTGCTTAGGCAAAATGCTGCTCGTATCCAGTGCAACACTAGGTTTTTCTTCTTGCTCTTCCTTATCCTCCTCGTTGCTGGAGCTGCCCTCATCGCTGCAGCTGTCTGGCTCACAGCTCCTTTTCCTGAGCCACCACCAGAGCCCAAAGAGCAGGAGCAGGACCAGGACTGCAGCAATGGCCCAGAACTGCCACTGCTGCAAGGCATCGAAGATCAGGGCTTCCCAGTCCACTCCACTCTGCTCCTGGCTCGTCTGCTCCAGCTCCTGCAGCAGCCGAGTCATCTCCTGGCTCAGGTACTCCGCACGCTGCTGCATGCGCTCACGTGTGGCCTCATCCAGCTCATCACCGACCATCTGCGGGTACTGGATGATGCTTAGCACAGCCTGGATGAGGAATTTTGCGGCAGCCATGGCCTGCAGGAGGAGGGAGAGAAGGGGTTCAGTGGGGCTGGGAGGGGGGGAGCTGGCAGCGGGGGGCAATGGGGGTGGGAGCTGCAGGCAGCTGGGGTCAGGTTGGAGAGGGGGTGAGGCAGCTGGGAGGCAGCAAGGCCTGTGCCCAGCCCCGGCAGCGGCGGCACCGTGCCCTGCCCAAGGCGCTCCCACGAGCGGCTGGGCCCTCGATGCAGGGTGAGAACCCACCCCGCCGGGGGCCCACGTTTCTGCCCCGGCCCTCGTCCGGCCCAGCCTCCCCACACGTGTGCACTCACCGCTGACCCAGGCCGTACTGGGGCAGCGCTGCCTGCTGGCGCCCCTGATCACCGCCCCCATTGTGACTCGTCCCTTGTGCTGTCAGGCGCCAGAGCGCATCACAGGCACGCCCGCCAGCCAGCCCCGGCCTTCGGCCCCACGCCGGCTCAGCGACTCACAGCTGCCCTGGTGTACTGGTTAAGGCTGGGCTAGAGTTCGCTTTCTTCACAGCAGCTTGCGTGGTGCTTTATTTTGGATTCATTATCATCTGCCTGCCAATGGCAATCGGACAATCACAGAATATTCTGAGTTGGAACGGACCCAGGAGGATCGTTGAGTCCAACCCCGGAGTCCACACCAGGCAACCTTAAAGATAAATCATAGAATCACAGAATCATTGCGGTTGGAAAAGACCCTTAAGATCATCGAGTCCAACCGCAAACCTAACACTGCCAACGCCACCACTGAACCAAGTCCCTAAGCACCACATCTACGCATCTTTTAAAGACCTCCAGCCATGGTGCCTCAACCGCTTCCCTGGGCAGCCTGTTCCAATGCTTGATAAGCCTTTCAGTGAAGAAAGTTTTCCTAACATGCAATCTCAACCTCCCCTGGCGCAACTTGAGGCCATTTCCTCTCGTCCTATCACTTGCTCCCTGGCAAAAGAGACTGACACCCACCTCACTACAACCTCCTTTCAGGTAGTTGTAGAGAGCGATAAGGTCTCCCCTCAGCCTCCTTTTCTCCAGACTGAACAACCCCAGCTCCCTCAGCCGCTCCTCATAAGCTCTTGTGCTCCAGACCCTTCGCCAGCTTCACTGCTCTTATTTGGATGTGCTCCAGCACCTCAATGTCTTTCTTGTAGTGAGGGGCCCAAAACTGAACACATTATCTGAGGTGCGGCCTCACCAGTGCCGTGTACAGGGGTACAATCACTTCCCTGGTCCTGCTGGCCATGCTGTTTCTGATACAAGCCAGGATGCTATTGGCCTTCTTAGCCACCTGGGCACACTGCCGGCCGTTGACCAATGCCCCCAGGTCCCTTTTGGCCAGGCTGCTTTCCAGCCACTCTTCCCCAAGCCTTTAGCGTTACCTGGGGTTGTGACCCAAGCGCGGCACCCGGCACTTAGCCTTCTTGAATCTCACGCTCTTGGCCTCAGCCCATCAATCCAGCCTGTCCAGATCCCTCCGCAGAGCCTTCTAGCCGTGGTAGTTCTCATTGAACACGACCAGACTCTTTAAGTGTGGCCGTGATAGTTCATGCAACACGACTAGACTGGGCGTGCAGCGCGTTATTTGTGAATCCGTAATCGTGAAGTTCAGTACGCTGAACACGAACGGACTTACAACCTTGTCAAATTAACGCTGTCGCCTTAATCGACTTTGCAAAGCTGTTTCAGTGAAAGCCCTGAGAGGGCTCTGACAGGCAAACCGTGACTCTGATGAGTGGCTACATATACAGTCCTTAAAAATAAACCGTTGAGGAAGTCTGAGACAAAGACTGGACTTAGCCGCACCTAGACTCCTCTCTGAGAAGGAGTTCAGAAAGCAAGGGGGTCCTGTCTGAACCTCGTGACTCAACGGGAGGGTTCCCCCCCCAGCCACTCCTCAGGCTCCTACGCAACAGTAACTCTCAACGCAACAGTGATCCATGGCAGACTCCTGCAAGAACATCCGCTTTATTAGCTTTTCCCCTAATCTTTAAGCAGAGGTTCTCAACCATGTTGCAAGCTGCAAGCTGCAAGCTTGCAGTACAGCTGCAAGCGCTGTACAGTCCAAGCCCTCCTTTACATGCAGCACTACCCCTCGGCCTCGCCTGCCCTGCCTCTCTCTCCTGAAGAGCCTAGCACCGTCCATCACAGCACTCCAGTCACAGGGCTTTTCCCAACAGGTCTCACTTCTGCCAACGATGCCATAGCTCTGGGACTGAGCCAAGGCCTCTAGTTCCTCCTCTCTATTCCTCACACTGTGTACATTGGTGTACAAACATTTCAAATGTGCTCCAGTGTACTCAGTGCATCGTGGAGCAGTGAAAGCTCTCCCTAGCACACCGTTCCTCAGACACGGTCATGCCGTCCCATAGCTTATCACTAGTAAGCCTGGTTTTATCTCTTCCCCCGTTCAGACCAGGTTTAAAGCTCTCTCAATCAGCCCCGCTAATTTGTGAGCAAAAATACTTTTGCCCCCTTGCCCCACCAGCTCTTCTGCAAAATGCTCCCTGACTCTGTGGCAGCGCAGCTGTCAGCACCCCATGCCTGCGTTCCCTGACAAAGAGGGGCACAGGCACTCACAGACGCAGCGTTTGTGTGTTAAACAAGTGATTTATTGACATCTTTGCACACGGTAAAGCTCCCAGAGGGAAGGGACTCTCCCGAGGAGGGAGGGCGCTCGCTGTCCAGGTGGTACCGGCAGTCTCTGGCGCGAGGCTTCTTGCAATGGCCCCTCCCTTCAGCTGCACCGGGTCCCACTCCCCAGAGTGGGCTTTTGCTGTGGAGGAAAGGTGCGGCAGCACTGCCCACTGCCGACTGGGCAGCGTGTTCTCCGTGGCCAGTGTGCGCGGTTCTGCAGCAGCAGCTCCCCGGGAAACGTCTTCAGGCCTGGCCCTGTGCCTGAGGAGCTGCACCTCTGCCATAGCACAGCTCTCTGACCACGTCCTGCTGCTGGTAACGCTGGCCTCTTCCTACTCGATGCTCAGGAAGGTGTCCGAGTCATCTTGCTGCACCCCTAATACCATCTCAATCAGGAGGGTACTCTGGGAAGCATTCGTCAGCCAGAGCTTGCAGGAGCGCCTGGAGGGCAGCACTGTTAGACGGCAGTGTCTCGACCAAGGCAAAAACACCCAGGCTGCTTTTACCAATATGTGGAACCAGCGGGTGGTTTTCTCCATGTCGAGGTAGGGGCCGGTGCAGAGGGTGCCTAGGAGGCTGGGACCCTGATTTTTCCCCAGCTCCTCCTCGGGGTGGTGGAGGAAGCACAGCATGTCCCCCACCAGCCGCTCCCTCAGGCAGGTGCACTCCAGCTACACGCGGAGGCTGCAGTTCCTCGCCAGCATCACCTCTGCGGTGCCCAGCTCCAGGTGGAAGGCGTGCCCACGGGGGGGCTGCAGGGGTACGAGCAGGCGGTAGACAGCATCACCCTCATGGGGACTCCAACCTTTGAAGGTGCCGCCCGCCCCAATGGCTGGCCTCAGTGGCGGCATCAAAGTATTCCTGGAAAGTTCTTGGCAGATACGGCGACCTTCATTCACCACCTCCTCCACCATCAGGAACGAGTCTGGCCCGTCCATGAGGTGCTTAGGCAAAATGCTGCTCGTATCCAGTGCAACACTAGGTTTTTCTTCTTGCTCTTCCTTATCCTCCTCGTTGCTGGAGCTGCCCTCATCGCTGCAGCTGTCTGGCTCACAGCTCCTTTTCCTGAGCCACCACCAGAGCCCAAAGAGCAGGAGCAGGACCAGGACTGCAGCAATGGCCCAGAACTGCCACTGCTGCAAGGCATCGAAGATCAGGGCTTCCCAGTCCACTCCACTCTGCTCCTGGCTCGTCTGCTCCAGCTCCTGCAGCAGCCGAGTCATCTCCTGGCTCAGGTACTCCGCACGCTGCTGCATGCGCTCACGTGTGGCCTCATCCAGCTCATCACCGACCATCTGCGGGTACTGGATGATGCTTAGCACAGCCTGGATGAGGAATTTTGCGGCAGCCATGGCCTGCAGGAGGAGGGAGAGAAGGGGTTCAGTGGGGCTGGGAGGGGGGGAGCTGGCAGCGGGGGGCAATGGGGGTGGGAGCTGCAGGCAGCTGGGGTCAGGTTGGAGAGGGGGTGAGGCAGCTGGGAGGCAGCAAGGCCTGTGCCCAGCCCCGGCAGCGGCGGCACCGTGCCCTGCCCAAGGCGCTCCCACGAGCGGCTGGGCCCTCGATGCAGGGTGAGAACCCACCCCGCCGGGGGCCCACGTTTCTGCCCCGGCCCTCGTCCGGCCCAGCCTCCCCACACGTGTGCACTCACCGCTGACCCAGGCCGTACTGGGGCAGCGCTGCCTGCTGGCGCCCCTGATCACCGCCCCCATTGTGACTCGTCCCTTGTGCTGTCAGGCGCCAGAGCGCATCACAGGCACGCCCGCCAGCCAGCCCCGGCCTTCGGCCCCACGCCGGCTCAGCGACTCACAGCTGCCCTGGTGTACTGGTTAAGGCTGGGCTAGAGTTCGCTTTCTTCACAGCAGCTTGCGTGGTGCTTTATTTTGGATTCATTATCATCTGCCTGCCAATGGCAATCGGACAATCACAGAATATTCTGAGTTGGAACGGACCCAGGAGGATCGTTGAGTCCAACCCCGGAGTCCACACCAGGCAACCTTAAAGATAAATCATAGAATCACAGAATCATTGCGGTTGGAAAAGACCCTTAAGATCATCGAGTCCAACCGCAAACCTAACACTGCCAACGCCACCACTGAACCAAGTCCCTAAGCACCACATCTACGCATCTTTTAAAGACCTCCAGCCATGGTGCCTCAACCGCTTCCCTGGGCAGCCTGTTCCAATGCTTGATAAGCCTTTCAGTGAAGAAAGTTTTCCTAACATGCAATCTCAACCTCCCCTGGCGCAACTTGAGGCCATTTCCTCTCGTCCTATCACTTGCTCCCTGGCAAAAGAGACTGACACCCACCTCACTACAACCTCCTTTCAGGTAGTTGTAGAGAGCGATAAGGTCTCCCCTCAGCCTCCTTTTCTCCAGACTGAACAACCCCAGCTCCCTCAGCCGCTCCTCATAAGCTCTTGTGCTCCAGACCCTTCGCCAGCTTCACTGCTCTTATTTGGATGTGCTCCAGCACCTCAATGTCTTTCTTGTAGTGAGGGGCCCAAAACTGAACACATTATCTGAGGTGCGGCCTCACCAGTGCCGTGTACAGGGGTACAATCACTTCCCTGGTCCTGCTGGCCATGCTGTTTCTGATACAAGCCAGGATGCTATTGGCCTTCTTAGCCACCTGGGCACACTGCCGGCCGTTGACCAATGCCCCCAGGTCCCTTTTGGCCAGGCTGCTTTCCAGCCACTCTTCCCCAAGCCTTTAGCGTTACCTGGGGTTGTGACCCAAGCGCGGCACCCGGCACTTAGCCTTCTTGAATCTCACGCTCTTGGCCTCAGCCCATCAATCCAGCCTGTCCAGATCCCTCCGCAGAGCCTTCTAGCCGTGGTAGTTCTCATTGAACACGACCAGACTCTTTAAGTGTGGCCGTGATAGTTCATGCAACACGACTAGACTGGGCGTGCAGCGCGTTATTTGTGAATCCGTAATCGTGAAGTTCAGTACGCTGAACACGAACGGACTTACAACCTTGTCAAATTAACGCTGTCGCCTTAATCGACTTTGCAAAGCTGTTTCAGTGAAAGCCCTGAGAGGGCTCTGACAGGCAAACCGTGACTCTGATGAGTGGCTACATATACAGTCCTTAAAAATAAACCGTTGAGGAAGTCTGAGACAAAGACTGGACTTAGCCGCACCTAGACTCCTCTCTGAGAAGGAGTTCAGAAAGCAAGGGGGTCCTGTCTGAACCTCGTGACTCAACGGGAGGGTTCCCCCCCCAGCCACTCCTCAGGCTCCTACGCAACAGTAACTCTCAACGCAACAGTGATCCATGGCAGACTCCTGCAAGAACATCCGCTTTATTAGCTTTTCCCCTAATCTTTAAGCAGAGGTTCTCAACCATGTTGCAAGCTGCAAGCTGCAAGCTTGCAGTACAGCTGCAAGCGCTGTACAGTCCAAGCCCTCCTTTACATGCAGCACTACCCCTCGGCCTCGCCTGCCCTGCCTCTCTCTCCTGAAGAGCCTAGCACCGTCCATCACAGCACTCCAGTCACAGGGCTTTTCCCAACAGGTCTCACTTCTGCCAACGATGCCATAGCTCTGGGACTGAGCCAAGGCCTCTAGTTCCTCCTCTCTATTCCTCACACTGTGTACATTGGTGTACAAACATTTCAAATGTGCTCCAGTGTACTCAGTACATCGTGGAGCAGTGAAAGCTCTCCCTAGCACACCGTTCCTCAGACACGGTCATGCCGTCCCATAGCTTATCACTAGTAAGCCTGGTTTTATCTCTTCCCCCGTTCAGACCAGGTTTAAAGCTCTCTCAATCAGCCCCGCTAATTTGTGAGCAAAAATACTTTTGCCCCCTTGCCCCACCAGCTCTTCTGCAAAATGCTCCCTGACTCTGTGGCAGCGCAGCTGTCAGCACCCCATGCCTGCGTTCCCTGACAAAGAGGGGCACAGGCACTCACAGACGCAGCGTTTGTGTGTTAAACAAGTGATTTATTGACATCTTTGCACACGGTAAAGCTCCCAGAGGGAAGGGACTCTCCCGAGGAGGGAGGGCGCTCGCTGTCCAGGTGGTACCGGCAGTCTCTGGCGCGAGGCTCCTTGCAATGGCCCCTCCCTTCAGCTGCACCGGGTCCCACTCCCCAGAGTGGGCTTTTGCTGTGGAGGAAAGGTGCGGCAGCACTGCCCACTGCCGACTGGGCAGCGTGTTCTCCGTGGCCAGTGTGCGCGGTTCTGCAGCAGCAGCTCCCCGGGAAACGTCTTCAGGCCTGGCCCTGTGCCTGAGGAGCTGCACCTCTGCCATAGCACAGCTCTCTGACCACGTCCTGCTGCTGGTAACGCTGGCCTCTTCCTACTCGATGCTCAGGAAGGTGTCCGAGTCATCTTGCTGCACCCCTAATACCATCTCAATCAGGAGGGTACTCTGGGAAGCATTCGTCAGCCAGAGCTTGCAGGAGCGCCTGGAGGGCAGCACTGTTAGACGGCAGTGTCTCGACCAAGGCAAAAACACCCAGGCTGCTTTTACCAATATGTGGAACCAGCGGGTGGTTTTCTCCATGTCGAGGTAGGGGCCGGTGCAGAGGGTGCCTAGGAGGCTGGGACCCTGATTTTTCCCCAGCTCCTCCTCGGGGTGGTGGAGGAAGCACAGCATGTCCCCCACCAGCCGCTCCCTCAGGCAGGTGCACTCCAGCTACACGCGGAGGCTGCAGTTCCTCGCCAGCATCACCTCTGCGGTGCCCAGCTCCAGGTGGAAGGCGTGCCCACGGGGGGGCTGCAGGGGCACGAGCAGGCGGTAGACAGCATCACCCTCATGGGGACTCCAACCTTTGAAGGTGCCGCCCGCCCCAATGGCTGGCCTCAGTGGCGGCATCAAAGTATTCCTGGAAAGTTCTTGGCAGATACGGCGACCTTCATTCACCACCTCCTCCACCATCAGGAACGAGTCTGGCCCGTCCATGAGGTGCTTAGGCAAAATGCTGCTCGTATCCAGTGCAACACTAGGTTTTTCTTCTTGCTCTTCCTTATCCTCCTCGTTGCTGGAGCTGCCCTCATCGCTGCAGCTGTCTGGCTCACAGCTCCTTTTCCTGAGCCACCACCAGAGCCCAAAGAGCAGGAGCAGGACCAGGACTGCAGCAATGGCCCAGAACTGCCACTGCTGCAAGGCATCGAAGATCAGGGCTTCCCAGTCCACTCCACTCTGCTCCTGGCTCGTCTGCTCCAGCTCCTGCAGCAGCCGAGTCATCTCCTGGCTCAGGTACTCCGCACGCTGCTGCATGCGCTCACGTGTGGCCTCATCCAGCTCATCACCGACCATCTGCGGGTACTGGATGATGCTTAGCACAGCCTGGATGAGGAATTTTGCGGCAGCCATGGCCTGCAGGAGGAGGGAGAGAAGGGGTTCAGTGGGGCTGGGAGGGGGGGAGCTGGCAGCGGGGGGCAATGGGGGTGGGAGCTGCAGGCAGCTGGGGTCAGGTTGGAGAGGGGGTGAGGCAGCTGGGAGGCAGCAAGGCCTGTGCCCAGCCCCGGCAGCGGCGGCACCGTGCCCTGCCCAAGGCGCTCCCACGAGCGGCTGGGCCCTCGATGCAGGGTGAGAACCCACCCCGCCGGGGGCCCACGTTTCTGCCCCGGCCCTCGTCCGGCCCAGCCTCCCCACACGTGTGCACTCACCGCTGACCCAGGCCGTACTGGGGCAGCGCTGCCTGCTGGCGCCCCTGATCACCGCCCCCATTGTGACTCGTCCCTTGTGCTGTCAGGCGCCAGAGCGCATCACAGGCACGCCCGCCAGCCAGCCCCGGCCTTCGGCCCCACGCCGGCTCAGCGACTCACAGCTGCCCTGGTGTACTGGTTAAGGCTGGGCTAGAGTTCGCTTTCTTCACAGCAGCTTGCGTGGTGCTTTATTTTGGATTCATTATCATCTGCCTGCCAATGGCAATCGGACAATCACAGAATATTCTGAGTTGGAACGGACCCAGGAGGATCGTTGAGTCCAACCCCGGAGTCCACACCAGGCAACCTTAAAGATAAATCATAGAATCACAGAATCATTGCGGTTGGAAAAGACCCTTAAGATCATCGAGTCCAACCGCAAACCTAACACTGCCAACGCCACCACTGAACCAAGTCCCTAAGCACCACATCTACGCATCTTTTAAAGACCTCCAGCCATGGTGCCTCAACCGCTTCCCTGGGCAGCCTGTTCCAATGCTTGATAAGCCTTTCAGTGAAGAAAGTTTTCCTAACATGCAATCTCAACCTCCCCTGGCGCAACTTGAGGCCATTTCCTCTCGTCCTATCACTTGCTCCCTGGCAAAAGAGACTGACACCCACCTCACTACAACCTCCTTTCAGGTAGTTGTAGAGAGCGATAAGGTCTCCCCTCAGCCTCCTTTTCTCCAGACTGAACAACCCCAGCTCCCTCAGCCGCTCCTCATAAGCTCTTGTGCTCCAGACCCTTCGCCAGCTTCACTGCTCTTATTTGGATGTGCTCCAGCACCTCAATGTCTTTCTTGTAGTGAGGGGCCCAAAACTGAACACATTATCTGAGGTGCGGCCTCACCAGTGCCGTGTACAGGGGTACAATCACTTCCCTGGTCCTGCTGGCCATGCTGTTTCTGATACAAGCCAGGATGCTATTGGCCTTCTTAGCCACCTGGGCACACTGCCGGCCGTTGACCAATGCCCCCAGGTCCCTTTTGGCCAGGCTGCTTTCCAGCCACTCTTCCCCAAGCCTTTAGCGTTACCTGGGGTTGTGACCCAAGCGCGGCACCCGGCACTTAGCCTTCTTGAATCTCACGCTCTTGGCC
Source organism: Mycteria americana (assembly GCF_035582795.1). Taxonomy (NCBI): domain Eukaryota; kingdom Metazoa; phylum Chordata; class Aves; order Ciconiiformes; family Ciconiidae; genus Mycteria; species Mycteria americana. The sequence continues at coordinate 68,267,504 of NC_134369.1, read as the reverse complement.
TCAGCCCATCAATCCAGCCTGTCCAGATCCCTCCGCAGAGCCTTCTAGCCGTGGTAGTTCTCATTGAACACGACCAGACTCTTTAAGTGTGGCCGTGATAGTTCATGCAACACGACTAGACTGGGCGTGCAGCGCGTTATTTGTGAATCCGTAATCGTGAAGTTCAGTACGCTGAACACGAACGGACTTACAACCTTGTCAAATTAACGCTGTCGCCTTAATCGACTTTGCAAAGCTGTTTCAGTGAAAGCCCTGAGAGGGCTCTGACAGGCAAACCGTGACTCTGATGAGTGGCTACATATACAGTCCTTAAAAATAAACCGTTGAGGAAGTCTGAGACAAAGACTGGACTTAGCCGCACCTAGACTCCTCTCTGAGAAGGAGTTCAGAAAGCAAGGGGGTCCTGTCTGAACCTCGTGACTCAACGGGAGGGTTCCCCCCCCAGCCACTCCTCAGGCTCCTACGCAACAGTAACTCTCAACGCAACAGTGATCCATGGCAGACTCCTGCAAGAACATCCGCTTTATTAGCTTTTCCCCTAATCTTTAAGCAGAGGTTCTCAACCATGTTGCAAGCTGCAAGCTGCAAGCTTGCAGTACAGCTGCAAGCGCTGTACAGTCCAAGCCCTCCTTTACATGCAGCACTACCCCTCGGCCTCGCCTGCCCTGCCTCTCTCTCCTGAAGAGCCTAGCACCGTCCATCACAGCACTCCAGTCACAGGGCTTTTCCCAACAGGTCTCACTTCTGCCAACGATGCCATAGCTCTGGGACTGAGCCAAGGCCTCTAGTTCCTCCTCTCTATTCCTCACACTGTGTACATTGGTGTACAAACATTTCAAATGTGCTCCAGTGTACTCAGTGCATCGTGGAGCAGTGAAAGCTCTCCCTAGCACACCGTTCCTCAGACACGGTCATGCCGTCCCATAGCTTATCACTAGTAAGCCTGGTTTTATCTCTTCCCCCGTTCAGACCAGGTTTAAAGCTCTCTCAATCAGCCCCGCTAATTTGTGAGCAAAAATACTTTTGCCCCCTTGCCCCACCAGCTCTTCTGCAAAATGCTCCCTGACTCTGTGGCAGCGCAGCTGTCAGCACCCCATGCCTGCGTTCCCTGACAAAGAGGGGCACAGGCACTCACAGACGCAGCGTTTGTGTGTTAAACAAGTGATTTATTGACATCTTTGCACACGGTAAAGCTCCCAGAGGGAAGGGACTCTCCCGAGGAGGGAGGGCGCTCGCTGTCCAGGTGGTACCGGCAGTCTCTGGCGCGAGGCTCCTTGCAATGGCCCCTCCCTTCAGCTGCACCGGGTCCCACTCCCCAGAGTGGGCTTTTGCTGTGGAGGAAAGGTGCGGCAGCACTGCCCACTGCCGACTGGGCAGCGTGTTCTCCGTGGCCAGTGTGCGCGGTTCTGCAGCAGCAGCTCCCCGGGAAACGTCTTCAGGCCTGGCCCTGTGCCTGAGGAGCTGCACCTCTGCCATAGCACAGCTCTCTGACCACGTCCTGCTGCTGGTAACGCTGGCCTCTTCCTACTCGATGCTCAGGAAGGTGTCCGAGTCATCTTGCTGCACCCCTAATACCATCTCAATCAGGAGGGTACTCTGGGAAGCATTCGTCAGCCAGAGCTTGCAGGAGCGCCTGGAGGGCAGCACTGTTAGACGGCAGTGTCTCGACCAAGGCAAAAACACCCAGGCTGCTTTTACCAATATGTGGAACCAGCGGGTGGTTTTCTCCATGTCGAGGTAGGGGCCGGTGCAGAGGGTGCCTAGGAGGCTGGGACCCTGATTTTTCCCCAGCTCCTCCTCGGGGTGGTGGAGGAAGCACAGCATGTCCCCCACCAGCCGCTCCCTCAGGCAGGTGCACTCCAGCTACACGCGGAGGCTGCAGTTCCTCGCCAGCATCACCTCTGCGGTGCCCAGCTCCAGGTGGAAGGCGTGCCCACGGGGGGGCTGCAGGGGCACGAGCAGGCGGTAGACAGCATCACCCTCATGGGGACTCCAACCTTTGAAGGTGCCGCCCGCCCCAATGGCTGGCCTCAGTGGCGGCATCAAAGTATTCCTGGAAAGTTCTTGGCAGATACGGCGACCTTCATTCACCACCTCCTCCACCATCAGGAACGAGTCTGGCCCGTCCATGAGGTGCTTAGGCAAAATGCTGCTCGTATCCAGTGCAACACTAGGTTTTTCTTCTTGCTCTTCCTTATCCTCCTCGTTGCTGGAGCTGCCCTCATCGCTGCAGCTGTCTGGCTCACAGCTCCTTTTCCTGAGCCACCACCAGAGCCCAAAGAGCAGGAGCAGGACCAGGACTGCAGCAATGGCCCAGAACTGCCACTGCTGCAAGGCATCGAAGATCAGGGCTTCCCAGTCCACTCCACTCTGCTCCTGGCTCGTCTGCTCCAGCTCCTGCAGCAGCCGAGTCATCTCCTGGCTCAGGTACTCCGCACGCTGCTGCATGCGCTCACGTGTGGCCTCATCCAGCTCATCACCGACCATCTGCGGGTACTGGATGATGCTTAGCACAGCCTGGATGAGGAATTTTGCGGCAGCCATGGCCTGCAGGAGGAGGGAGAGAAGGGGTTCAGTGGGGCTGGGAGGGGGGGAGCTGGCAGCGGGGGGCAATGGGGGTGGGAGCTGCAGGCAGCTGGGGTCAGGTTGGAGAGGGGGTGAGGCAGCTGGGAGGCAGCAAGGCCTGTGCCCAGCCCCGGCAGCGGCGGCACCGTGCCCTGCCCAAGGCGCTCCCACGAGCGGCTGGGCCCTCGATGCAGGGTGAGAACCCACCCCGCCGGGGGCCCACGTTTCTGCCCCGGCCCTCGTCCGGCCCAGCCTCCCCACACGTGTGCACTCACCGCTGACCCAGGCCGTACTGGGGCAGCGCTGCCTGCTGGCGCCCCTGATCACCGCCCCCATTGTGACTCGTCCCTTGTGCTGTCAGGCGCCAGAGCGCATCACAGGCACGCCCGCCAGCCAGCCCCGGCCTTCGGCCCCACGCCGGCTCAGCGACTCACAGCTGCCCTGGTGTACTGGTTAAGGCTGGGCTAGAGTTCGCTTTCTTCACAGCAGCTTGCGTGGTGCTTTATTTTGGATTCATTATCATCTGCCTGCCAATGGCAATCGGACAATCACAGAATATTCTGAGTTGGAACGGACCCAGGAGGATCGTTGAGTCCAACCCCGGAGTCCACACCAGGCAACCTTAAAGATAAATCATAGAATCACAGAATCATTGCGGTTGGAAAAGACCCTTAAGATCATCGAGTCCAACCGCAAACCTAACACTGCCAACGCCACCACTGAACCAAGTCCCTAAGCACCACATCTACGCATCTTTTAAAGACCTCCAGCCATGGTGCCTCAACCGCTTCCCTGGGCAGCCTGTTCCAATGCTTGATAAGCCTTTCAGTGAAGAAAGTTTTCCTAACATGCAATCTCAACCTCCCCTGGCGCAACTTGAGGCCATTTCCTCTCGTCCTATCACTTGCTCCCTGGCAAAAGAGACTGACACCCACCTCACTACAACCTCCTTTCAGGTAGTTGTAGAGAGCGATAAGGTCTCCCCTCAGCCTCCTTTTCTCCAGACTGAACAACCCCAGCTCCCTCAGCCGCTCCTCATAAGCTCTTGTGCTCCAGACCCTTCGCCAGCTTCACTGCTCTTATTTGGATGTGCTCCAGCACCTCAATGTCTTTCTTGTAGTGAGGGGCCCAAAACTGAACACATTATCTGAGGTGCGGCCTCACCAGTGCCGTGTACAGGGGTACAATCACTTCCCTGGTCCTGCTGGCCATGCTGTTTCTGATACAAGCCAGGATGCTATTGGCCTTCTTAGCCACCTGGGCACACTGCCGGCCGTTGACCAATGCCCCCAGGTCCCTTTTGGCCAGGCTGCTTTCCAGCCACTCTTCCCCAAGCCTTTAGCGTTACCTGGGGTTGTGACCCAAGCGCGGCACCCGGCACTTAGCCTTCTTGAATCTCACGCTCTTGGCCTCAGCCCATCAATCCAGCCTGTCCAGATCCCTCCGCAGAGCCTTCTAGCCGTGGTAGTTCTCATTGAACACGACCAGACTCTTTAAGTGTGGCCGTGATAGTTCATGCAACACGACTAGACTGGGCGTGCAGCGCGTTATTTGTGAATCCGTAATCGTGAAGTTCAGTACGCTGAACACGAACGGACTTACAACCTTGTCAAATTAACGCTGTCGCCTTAATCGACTTTGCAAAGCTGTTTCAGTGAAAGCCCTGAGAGGGCTCTGACAGGCAAACCGTGACTCTGATGAGTGGCTACATATACAGTCCTTAAAAATAAACCGTTGAGGAAGTCTGAGACAAAGACTGGACTTAGCCGCACCTAGACTCCTCTCTGAGAAGGAGTTCAGAAAGCAAGGGGGTCCTGTCTGAACCTCGTGACTCAACGGGAGGGTTCCCCCCCCAGCCACTCCTCAGGCTCCTACGCAACAGTAACTCTCAACGCAACAGTGATCCATGGCAGACTCCTGCAAGAACATCCGCTTTATTAGCTTTTCCCCTAATCTTTAAGCAGAGGTTCTCAACCATGTTGCAAGCTGCAAGCTGCAAGCTTGCAGTACAGCTGCAAGCGCTGTACAGTCCAAGCCCTCCTTTACATGCAGCACTACCCCTCGGCCTCGCCTGCCCTGCCTCTCTCTCCTGAAGAGCCTAGCACCGTCCATCACAGCACTCCAGTCACAGGGCTTTTCCCAACAGGTCTCACTTCTGCCAACGATGCCATAGCTCTGGGACTGAGCCAAGGCCTCTAGTTCCTCCTCTCTATTCCTCACACTGTGTACATTGGTGTACAAACATTTCAAATGTGCTCCAGTGTACTCAGTGCATCGTGGAGCAGTGAAAGCTCTCCCTAGCACACCGTTCCTCAGACACGGTCATGCCGTCCCATAGCTTATCACTAGTAAGCCTGGTTTTATCTCTTCCCCCGTTCAGACCAGGTTTAAAGCTCTCTCAATCAGCCCCGCTAATTTGTGAGCAAAAATACTTTTGCCCCCTTGCCCCACCAGCTCTTCTGCAAAATGCTCCCTGACTCTGTGGCAGCGCAGCTGTCAGCACCCCATGCCTGCGTTCCCTGACAAAGAGGGGCACAGGCACTCACAGACGCAGCGTTTGTGTGTTAAACAAGTGATTTATTGACATCTTTGCACACGGTAAAGCTCCCAGAGGGAAGGGACTCTCCCGAGGAGGGAGGGCGCTCGCTGTCCAGGTGGTACCGGCAGTCTCTGGCGCGAGGCTTCTTGCAATGGCCCCTCCCTTCAGCTGCACCGGGTCCCACTCCCCAGAGTGGGCTTTTGCTGTGGAGGAAAGGTGCGGCAGCACTGCCCACTGCCGACTGGGCAGCGTGTTCTCCGTGGCCAGTGTGCGCGGTTCTGCAGCAGCAGCTCCCCGGGAAACGTCTTCAGGCCTGGCCCTGTGCCTGAGGAGCTGCACCTCTGCCATAGCACAGCTCTCTGACCACGTCCTGCTGCTGGTAACGCTGGCCTCTTCCTACTCGATGCTCAGGAAGGTGTCCGAGTCATCTTGCTGCACCCCTAATACCATCTCAATCAGGAGGGTACTCTGGGAAGCATTCGTCAGCCAGAGCTTGCAGGAGCGCCTGGAGGGCAGCACTGTTAGACGGCAGTGTCTCGACCAAGGCAAAAACACCCAGGCTGCTTTTACCAATATGTGGAACCAGCGGGTGGTTTTCTCCATGTCGAGGTAGGGGCCGGTGCAGAGGGTGCCTAGGAGGCTGGGACCCTGATTTTTCCCCAGCTCCTCCTCGGGGTGGTGGAGGAAGCACAGCATGTCCCCCACCAGCCGCTCCCTCAGGCAGGTGCACTCCAGCTACACGCGGAGGCTGCAGTTCCTCGCCAGCATCACCTCTGCGGTGCCCAGCTCCAGGTGGAAGGCGTGCCCACGGGGGGGCTGCAGGGGCACGAGCAGGCGGTAGACAGCATCACCCTCATGGGGACTCCAACCTTTGAAGGTGCCGCCCGCCCCAATGGCTGGCCTCAGTGGCGGCATCAAAGTATTCCTGGAAAGTTCTTGGCAGATACGGCGACCTTCATTCACCACCTCCTCCACCATCAGGAACGAGTCTGGCCCGTCCATGAGGTGCTTAGGCAAAATGCTGCTCGTATCCAGTGCAACACTAGGTTTTTCTTCTTGCTCTTCCTTATCCTCCTCGTTGCTGGAGCTGCCCTCATCGCTGCAGCTGTCTGGCTCACAGCTCCTTTTCCTGAGCCACCACCAGAGCCCAAAGAGCAGGAGCAGGACCAGGACTGCAGCAATGGCCCAGAACTGCCACTGCTGCAAGGCATCGAAGATCAGGGCTTCCCAGTCCACTCCACTCTGCTCCTGGCTCGTCTGCTCCAGCTCCTGCAGCAGCCGAGTCATCTCCTGGCTCAGGTACTCCGCACGCTGCTGCATGCGCTCACGTGTGGCCTCATCCAGCTCATCACCGACCATCTGCGGGTACTGGATGATGCTTAGCACAGCCTGGATGAGGAATTTTGCGGCAGCCATGGCCTGCAGGAGGAGGGAGAGAAGGGGTTCAGTGGGGCTGGGAGGGGGGGAGCTGGCAGCGGGGGGCAATGGGGGTGGGAGCTGCAGGCAGCTGGGGTCAGGTTGGAGAGGGGGTGAGGCAGCTGGGAGGCAGCAAGGCCTGTGCCCAGCCCCGGCAGCGGCGGCACCGTGCCCTGCCCAAGGCGCTCCCACGAGCGGCTGGGCCCTCGATGCAGGGTGAGAACCCACCCCGCCGGGGGCCCACGTTTCTGCCCCGGCCCTCGTCCGGCCCAGCCTCCCCACACGTGTGCACTCACCGCTGACCCAGGCCGTACTGGGGCAGCGCTGCCTGCTGGCGCCCCTGATCACCGCCCCCATTGTGACTCGTCCCTTGTGCTGTCAGGCGCCAGAGCGCATCACAGGCACGCCCGCCAGCCAGCCCCGGCCTTCGGCCCCACGCCGGCTCAGCGACTCACAGCTGCCCTGGTGTACTGGTTAAGGCTGGGCTAGAGTTCGCTTTCTTCACAGCAGCTTGCGTGGTGCTTTATTTTGGATTCATTATCATCTGCCTGCCAATGGCAATCGGACAATCACAGAATATTCTGAGTTGGAACGGACCCAGGAGGATCGTTGAGTCCAACCCCGGAGTCCACACCAGGCAACCTTAAAGATAAATCATAGAATCACAGAATCATTGCGGTTGGAAAAGACCCTTAAGATCATCGAGTCCAACCGCAAACCTAACACTGCCAACGCCACCACTGAACCAAGTCCCTAAGCACCACATCTACGCATCTTTTAAAGACCTCCAGCCATGGTGCCTCAACCGCTTCCCTGGGCAGCCTGTTCCAATGCTTGATAAGCCTTTCAGTGAAGAAAGTTTTCCTAACATGCAATCTCAACCTCCCCTGGCGCAACTTGAGGCCATTTCCTCTCGTCCTATCACTTGCTCCCTGGCAAAAGAGACTGACACCCACCTCACTACAACCTCCTTTCAGGTAGTTGTAGAGAGCGATAAGGTCTCCCCTCAGCCTCCTTTTCTCCAGACTGAACAACCCCAGCTCCCTCAGCCGCTCCTCATAAGCTCTTGTGCTCCAGACCCTTCGCCAGCTTCACTGCTCTTATTTGGATGTGCTCCAGCACCTCAATGTCTTTCTTGTAGTGAGGGGCCCAAAACTGAACACATTATCTGAGGTGCGGCCTCACCAGTGCCGTGTACAGGGGTACAATCACTTCCCTGGTCCTGCTGGCCATGCTGTTTCTGATACAAGCCAGGATGCTATTGGCCTTCTTAGCCACCTGGGCACACTGCCGGCCGTTGACCAATGCCCCCAGGTCCCTTTTGGCCAGGCTGCTTTCCAGCCACTCTTCCCCAAGCCTTTAGCGTTACCTGGGGTTGTGACCCAAGCGCGGCACCCGGCACTTAGCCTTCTTGAATCTCACGCTCTTGGCCTCAGCCCATCAATCCAGCCTGTCCAGATCCCTCCGCAGAGCCTTCTAGCCGTGGTAGTTCTCATTGAACACGACCAGACTCTTTAAGTGTGGCCGTGATAGTTCATGCAACACGACTAGACTGGGCGTGCAGCGCGTTATTTGTGAATCCGTAATCGTGAAGTTCAGTACGCTGAACACGAACGGACTTACAACCTTGTCAAATTAACGCTGTCGCCTTAATCGACTTTGCAAAGCTGTTTCAGTGAAAGCCCTGAGAGGGCTCTGACAGGCAAACCGTGACTCTGATGAGTGGCTACATATACAGTCCTTAAAAATAAACCGTTGAGGAAGTCTGAGACAAAGACTGGACTTAGCCGTACCTAGACTCCTCTCTGAGAAGGAGTTCAGAAAGCAAGGGGGTCCTGTCTGAACCTCGTGACTCAACGGGAGGGTTCCCCCCCCAGCCACTCCTCAGGCTCCTACGCAACAGTAACTCTCAACGCAACAGTGATCCATGGCAGACTCCTGCAAGAACATCCGCTTTATTAGCTTTTCCCCTAATCTTTAAGCAGAGGTTCTCAACCATGTTGCAAGCTGCAAGCTGCAAGCTTGCAGTACAGCTGCAAGCGCTGTACAGTCCAAGCCCTCCTTTACATGCAGCACTACCCCTCGGCCTCGCCTGCCCTGCCTCTCTCTCCTGAAGAGCCTAGCACCGTCCATCACAGCACTCCAGTCACAGGGCTTTTCCCAACAGGTCTCACTTCTGCCAACGATGCCATAGCTCTGGGACTGAGCCAAGGCCTCTAGTTCCTCCTCTCTATTCCTCACACTGTGTACATTGGTGTACAAACATTTCAAATGTGCTCCAGTGTACTCAGTACATCGTGGAGCAGTGAAAGCTCTCCCTAGCACACCGTTCCTCAGACACGGTCATGCCGTCCCATAGCTTATCACTAGTAAGCCTGGTTTTATCTCTTCCCCCGTTCAGACCAGGTTTAAAGCTCTCTCAATCAGCCCCGCTAATTTGTGAGCAAAAATACTTTTGCCCCCTTGCCCCACCAGCTCTTCTGCAAAATGCTCCCTGACTCTGTGGCAGCGCAGCTGTCAGCACCCCATGCCTGCGTTCCCTGACAAAGAGGGGCACAGGCACTCACAGACGCAGCGTTTGTGTGTTAAACAAGTGATTTATTGACATCTTTGCACACGGTAAAGCTCCCAGAGGGAAGGGACTCTCCCGAGGAGGGAGGGCGCTCGCTGTCCAGGTGGTACCGGCAGTCTCTGGCGCGAGGCTCCTTGCAATGGCCCCTCCCTTCAGCTGCACCGGGTCCCACTCCCCAGAGTGGGCTTTTGCTGTGGAGGAAAGGTGCGGCAGCACTGCCCACTGCCGACTGGGCAGCGTGTTCTCCGTGGCCAGTGTGCGCGGTTCTGCAGCAGCAGCTCCCCGGGAAACGTCTTCAGGCCTGGCCCTGTGCCTGAGGAGCTGCACCTCTGCCATAGCACAGCTCTCTGACCACGTCCTGCTGCTGGTAACGCTGGCCTCTTCCTACTCGATGCTCAGGAAGGTGTCCGAGTCATCTTGCTGCACCCCTAATACCATCTCAATCAGGAGGGTACTCTGGGAAGCATTCGTCAGCCAGAGCTTGCAGGAGCGCCTGGAGGGCAGCACTGTTAGACGGCAGTGTCTCGACCAAGGCAAAAACACCCAGGCTGCTTTTACCAATATGTGGAACCAGCGGGTGGTTTTCTCCATGTCGAGGTAGGGGCCGGTGCAGAGGGTGCCTAGGAGGCTGGGACCCTGATTTTTCCCCAGCTCCTCCTCGGGGTGGTGGAGGAAGCACAGCATGTCCCCCACCAGCCGCTCCCTCAGGCAGGTGCACTCCAGCTACACGCGGAGGCTGCAGTTCCTCGCCAGCATCACCTCTGCGGTGCCCAGCTCCAGGTGGAAGGCGTGCCCACGGGGGGGCTGCAGGGGCACGAGCAGGCGGTAGACAGCATCACCCTCATGGGGACTCCAACCTTTGAAGGTGCCGCCCGCCCCAATGGCTGGCCTCAGTGGCGGCATCAAAGTATTCCTGGAAAGTTCTTGGCAGATACGGCGACCTTCATTCACCACCTCCTCCACCATCAGGAACGAGTCTGGCCCGTCCATGAGGTGCTTAGGCAAAATGCTGCTCGTATCCAGTGCAACACTAGGTTTTTCTTCTTGCTCTTCCTTATCCTCCTCGTTGCTGGAGCTGCCCTCATCGCTGCAGCTGTCTGGCTCACAGCTCCTTTTCCTGAGCCACCACCAGAGCCCAAAGAGCAGGAGCAGGACCAGGACTGCAGCAATGGCCCAGAACTGCCACTGCTGCAAGGCATCGAAGATCAGGGCTTCCCAGTCCACTCCACTCTGCTCCTGGCTCGTCTGCTCCAGCTCCTGCAGCAGCCGAGTCATCTCCTGGCTCAGGTACTCCGCACGCTGCTGCATGCGCTCACGTGTGGCCTCATCCAGCTCATCACCGACCATCTGCGGGTACTGGATGATGCTTAGCACAGCCTGGATGAGGAATTTTGCGGCAGCCATGGCCTGCAGGAGGAGGGAGAGAAGGGGTTCAGTGGGGCTGGGAGGGGGGGAGCTGGCAGCGGGGGGCAATGGGGGTGGGAGCTGCAGGCAGCTGGGGTCAGGTTGGAGAGGGGGTGAGGCAGCTGGGAGGCAGCAAGGCCTGTGCCCAGCCCCGGCAGCGGCGGCACCGTGCCCTGCCCAAGGCGCTCCCACGAGCGGCTGGGCCCTCGATGCAGGGTGAGAACCCACCCCGCCGGGGGCCCACGTTTCTGCCCCGGCCCTCGTCCGGCCCAGCCTCCCCACACGTGTGCACTCACCGCTGACCCAGGCCGTACTGGGGCAGCGCTGCCTGCTGGCGCCCCTGATCACCGCCCCCATTGTGACTCGTCCCTTGTGCTGTCAGGCGCCAGAGCGCATCACAGGCACGCCCGCCAGCCAGCCCCGGCCTTCGGCCCCACGCCGGCTCAGCGACTCACAGCTGCCCTGATGTACTGGTTAAGGCTGGGCTAGAGTTCGCTTTCTTCACAGCAGCTTGCGTGGTGCTTTATTTTGGATTCATTATCATCTGCCTGCCAATGGCAATCGGACAATCACAGAATATTCTGAGTTGGAACGGACCCAGGAGGATCGTTGAGTCCAACCCCGGAGTCCACACCAGGCAACCTTAAAGATAAATCATAGAATCACAGAATCATTGCGGTTGGAAAAGACCCTTAAGATCATCGAGTCCAACCGCAAACCTAACACTGCCAACGCCACCACTGAACCAAGTCCCTAAGCACCACATCTACGCATCTTTTAAAGACCTCCAGCCATGGTGCCTCAACCGCTTCCCTGGGCAGCCTGTTCCAATGCTTGATAAGCCTTTCAGTGAAGAAAGTTTTCCTAACATGCAATCTCAACCTCCCCTGGCGCAACTTGAGGCCATTTCCTCTCGTCCTATCACTTGCTCCCTGGCAAAAGAGACTGACACCCACCTCACTACAACCTCCTTTCAGGTAGTTGTAGAGAGCGATAAGGTCTCCCCTCAGCCTCCTTTTCTCCAGACTGAACAACCCCAGCTCCCTCAGCCGCTCCTCATAAGCTCTTGTGCTCCAGACCCTTCGCCAGCTTCACTGCTCTTATTTGGATGTGCTCCAGCACCTCAATGTCTTTCTTGTAGTGAGGGGCCCAAAACTGAACACATTATCTGAGGTGCGGCCTCACCAGTGCCGTGTACAGGGGTACAATCACTTCCCTGGTCCTGCTGGCCATGCTGTTTCTGATACAAGCCAGGATGCTATTGGCCTTCTTAGCCACCTGGGCACACTGCCGGCCGTTGACCAATGCCCCCAGGTCCCTTTTGGCCAGGCTGCTTTCCAGCCACTCTTCCCCAAGCCTTTAGCGTTACCTGGGGTTGTGACCCAAGCGCGGCACCCGGCACTTAGCCTTCTTGAATCTCACGCTCTTGGCCTCAGCCCATCAATCCAGCCTGTCCAGATCCCTCCGCAGAGCCTTCTAGCCGTGGTAGTTCTCATTGAACACGACCAGACTCTTTAAGTGTGGCCGTGATAGTTCATGCAACACGACTAGACTGGGCGTGCAGCGCGTTATTTGTGAATCCGTAATCGTGAAGTTCAGTACGCTGAACACGAACGGACTTACAACCTTGTCAAATTAACGCTGTCGCCTTAATCGACTTTGCAAAGCTGTTTCAGTGAAAGCCCTGAGAGGGCTCTGACAGGCAAACCGTGACTCTGATGAGTGGCTACATATACAGTCCTTAAAAATAAACCGTTGAGGAAGTCTGAGACAAAGACTGGACTTAGCCGCACCTAGACTCCTCTCTGAGAAGGAGTTCAGAAAGCAAGGGGGTCCTGTCTGAACCTCGTGACTCAACGGGAGGGTTCCCCCCCCAGCCACTCCTCAGGCTCCTACGCAACAGTAACTCTCAACGCAACAGTGATCCATGGCAGACTCCTGCAAGAACATCCGCTTTATTAGCTTTTCCCCTAATCTTTAAGCAGAGGTTCTCAACCATGTTGCAAGCTGCAAGCTGCAAGCTTGCAGTACAGCTGCAAGCGCTGTACAGTCCAAGCCCTCCTTTACATGCAGCACTACCCCTCGGCCTCGCCTGCCCTGCCTCTCTCTCCTGAAGAGCCTAGCACCGTCCATCACAGCACTCCAGTCACAGGGCTTTTCCCAACAGGTCTCACTTCTGCCAACGATGCCATAGCTCTGGGACTGAGCCAAGGCCTCTAGTTCCTCCTCTCTATTCCTCACACTGTGTACATTGGTGTACAAACATTTCAAATGTGCTCCAGTGTACTCAGTACATCGTGGAGCAGTGAAAGCTCTCCCTAGCACACCGTTCCTCAGACACGGTCATGCCGTCCCATAGCTTATCACTAGTAAGCCTGGTTTTATCTCTTCCCCCGTTCAGACCAGGTTTAAAGCTCTCTCAATCAGCCCCGCTAATTTGTGAGCAAAAATACTTTTGCCCCCTTGCCCCACCAGCTCTTCTGCAAAATGCTCCCTGACTCTGTGGCAGCGCAGCTGTCAGCACCCCATGCCTGCGTTCCCTGACAAAGAGGGGCACAGGCACTCACAGACGCAGCGTTTGTGTGTTAAACAAGTGATTTATTGACATCTTTGCACACGGTAAAGCTCCCAGAGGGAAGGGACTCTCCCGAGGAGGGAGGGCGCTCGCTGTCCAGGTGGTACCGGCAGTCTCTGGCGCGAGGCTCCTTGCAATGGCCCCTCCCTTCAGCTGCACCGGGTCCCACTCCCCAGAGTGGGCTTTTGCTGTGGAGGAAAGGTGCGGCAGCACTGCCCACTGCCGACTGGGCAGCGTGTTCTCCGTGGCCAGTGTGCGCGGTTCTGCAGCAGCAGCTCCCCGGGAAACGTCTTCAGGCCTGGCCCTGTGCCTGAGGAGCTGCACCTCTGCCATAGCACAGCTCTCTGACCACGTCCTGCTGCTGGTAACGCTGGCCTCTTCCTACTCGATGCTCAGGAAGGTGTCCGAGTCATCTTGCTGCACCCCTAATACCATCTCAATCAGGAGGGTACTCTGGGAAGCATTCGTCAGCCAGAGCTTGCAGGAGCGCCTGGAGGGCAGCACTGTTAGACGGCAGTGTCTCGACCAAGGCAAAAACACCCAGGCTGCTTTTACCAATATGTGGAACCAGCGGGTGGTTTTCTCCATGTCGAGGTAGGGGCCGGTGCAGAGGGTGCCTAGGAGGCTGGGACCCTGATTTTTCCCCAGCTCCTCCTCGGGGTGGTGGAGGAAGCACAGCATGTCCCCCACCAGCCGCTCCCTCAGGCAGGTGCACTCCAGCTACACGCGGAGGCTGCAGTTCCTCGCCAGCATCACCTCTGCGGTGCCCAGCTCCAGGTGGAAGGCGTGCCCACGGGGGGGCTGCAGGGGCACGAGCAGGCGGTAGACAGCATCACCCTCATGGGGACTCCAACCTTTGAAGGTGCCGCCCGCCCCAATGGCTGGCCTCAGTGGCGGCATCAAAGTATTCCTGGAAAGTTCTTGGCAGATACGGCGACCTTCATTCACCACCTCCTCCACCATCAGGAACGAGTCTGGCCCGTCCATGAGGTGCTTAGGCAAAATGCTGCTCGTATCCAGTGCAACACTAGGTTTTTCTTCTTGCTCTTCCTTATCCTCCTCGTTGCTGGAGCTGCCCTCATCGCTGCAGCTGTCTGGCTCACAGCTCCTTTTCCTGAGCCACCACCAGAGCCCAAAGAGCAGGAGCAGGACCAGGACTGCAGCAATGGCCCAGAACTGCCACTGCTGCAAGGCATCGAAGATCAGGGCTTCCCAGTCCACTCCACTCTGCTCCTGGCTCGTCTGCTCCAGCTCCTGCAGCAGCCGAGTCATCTCCTGGCTCAGGTACTCCGCACGCTGCTGCATGCGCTCACGTGTGGCCTCATCCAGCTCATCACCGACCATCTGCGGGTACTGGATGATGCTTAGCACAGCCTGGATGAGGAATTTTGCGGCAGCCATGGCCTGCAGGAGGAGGGAGAGAAGGGGTTCAGTGGGGCTGGGAGGGGGGGAGCTGGCAGCGGGGGGCAATGGGGGTGGGAGCTGCAGGCAGCTGGGGTCAGGTTGGAGAGGGGGTGAGGCAGCTGGGAGGCAGCAAGGCCTGTGCCCAGCCCCGGCAGCGGCGGCACCGTGCCCTGCCCAAGGCGCTCCCACGAGCGGCTGGGCCCTCGATGCAGGGTGAGAACCCACCCCGCCGGGGGCCCACGTTTCTGCCCCGGCCCTCGTCCGGCCCAGCCTCCCCACACGTGTGCACTCACCGCTGACCCAGGCCGTACTGGGGCAGCGCTGCCTGCTGGCGCCCCTGATCACCGCCCCCATTGTGACTCGTCCCTTGTGCTGTCAGGCGCCAGAGCGCATCACAGGCACGCCCGCCAGCCAGCCCCGGCCTTCGGCCCCACGCCGGCTCAGCGACTCACAGCTGCCCTGGTGTACTGGTTAAGGCTGGGCTAGAGTTCGCTTTCTTCACAGCAGCTTGCGTGGTGCTTTATTTTGGATTCATTATCATCTGCCTGCCAATGGCAATCGGACAATCACAGAATATTCTGAGTTGGAACGGACCCAGGAGGATCGTTGAGTCCAACCCCGGAGTCCACACCAGGCAACCTTAAAGATAAATCATAGAATCACAGAATCATTGCGGTTGGAAAAGACCCTTAAGATCATCGAGTCCAACCGCAAACCTAACACTGCCAACGCCACCACTGAACCAAGTCCCTAAGCACCACATCTACGCATCTTTTAAAGACCTCCAGCCATGGTGCCTCAACCGCTTCCCTGGGCAGCCTGTTCCAATGCTTGATAAGCCTTTCAGTGAAGAAAGTTTTCCTAACATGCAATCTCAACCTCCCCTGGCGCAACTTGAGGCCATTTCCTCTCGTCCTATCACTTGCTCCCTGGCAAAAGAGACTGACACCCACCTCACTACAACCTCCTTTCAGGTAGTTGTAGAGAGCGATAAGGTCTCCCCTCAGCCTCCTTTTCTCCAGACTGAACAACCCCAGCTCCCTCAGCCGCTCCTCATAAGCTCTTGTGCTCCAGACCCTTCGCCAGCTTCACTGCTCTTATTTGGATGTGCTCCAGCACCTCAATGTCTTTCTTGTAGTGAGGGGCCCAAAACTGAACACATTATCTGAGGTGCGGCCTCACCAGTGCCGTGTACAGGGGTACAATCACTTCCCTGGTCCTGCTGGCCATGCTGTTTCTGATACAAGCCAGGATGCTATTGGCCTTCTTAGCCACCTGGGCACACTGCCGGCCGTTGACCAATGCCCCCAGGTCCCTTTTGGCCAGGCTGCTTTCCAGCCACTCTTCCCCAAGCCTTTAGCTTACCTGGGGTTGTGACCCAAGCGCGGCACCCGGCACTTAGCCTTCTTGAATCTCACGCTCTTGGCCTCAGCCCATCAATCCAGCCTGTCCAGATCCCTCCGCAGAGCCTTCTAGCCGTGGTAGTTCTCATTGAACACGACCAGACTCTTTAAGTGTGGCCGTGATAGTTCATGCAACACGACTAGACTGGGCGTGCAGCGCGTTATTTGTGAATCCGTAATCGTGAAGTTCAGTACGCTGAACACGAACGGACTTACAACCTTGTCAAATTAACGCTGTCGCCTTAATCGACTTTGCAAAGCTGTTTCAGTGAAAGCCCTGAGAGGGCTCTGACAGGCAAACCGTGACTCTGATGAGTGGCTACATATACAGTCCTTAAAAATAAACCGTTGAGGAAGTCTGAGACAAAGACTGGACTTAGCCGCACCTAGACTCCTCTCTGAGAAGGAGTTCAGAAAGCAAGGGGGTCCTGTCTGAACCTCGTGACTCAACGGGAGGGTTCCCCCCCCAGCCACTCCTCAGGCTCCTACGCAACAGTAACTCTCAACGCAACAGTGATCCATGGCAGACTCCTGCAAGAACATCCGCTTTATTAGCTTTTCCCCTAATCTTTAAGCAGAGGTTCTCAACCATGTTGCAAGCTGCAAGCTGCAAGCTTGCAGTACAGCTGCAAGCGCTGTACAGTCCAAGCCCTCCTTTACATGCAGCACTACCCCTCGGCCTCGCCTGCCCTGCCTCTCTCTCCTGAAGAGCCTAGCACCGTCCATCACAGCACTCCAGTCACAGGGCTTTTCCCAACAGGTCTCACTTCTGCCAACGATGCCATAGCTCTGGGACTGAGCCAAGGCCTCTAGTTCCTCCTCTCTATTCCTCACACTGTGTACATTGGTGTACAAACATTTCAAATGTGCTCCAGTGTACTCAGTACATCGTGGAGCAGTGAAAGCTCTCCCTAGCACACCGTTCCTCAGACACGGTCATGCCGTCCCATAGCTTATCACTAGTAAGCCTGGTTTTATCTCTTCCCCCGTTCAGACCAGGTTTAAAGCTCTCTCAATCAGCCCCGCTAATTTGTGAGCAAAAATACTTTTGCCCCCTTGCCCCACCAGCTCTTCTGCAAAATGCTCCCTGACTCTGTGGCAGCGCAGCTGTCAGCACCCCATGCCTGCGTTCCCCGACAAAGTGAGGCACAGGCACTCACAGACGCAGCGTTTGTGTGTTAAACAAGTGATTTATTGACATCTTTGCACACGGTAAAGCTCCCAGAGGGAAGGGACTCTCCCGAGGAGGGAGGGCGCTCGCTGTCCAGGTGGTACCGGCAGTCTCTGGCGCGAGGCTCCTTGCAATGGCCCCTCCCTTCAGCTGCACCGGGTCCCACTCCCCAGAGTGGGCTTTTGCTGTGGAGGAAAGGTGCGGCAGCACTGCCCACTGCCGACTGGGCAGCGTGTTCTCCGTGGCCAGTGTGCGCGGTTCTGCAGCAGCAGCTCCCCGGGAAACGTCTTCAGGCCTGGCCCTGTGCCTGAGGAGCTGCACCTCTGCCATAGCACAGCTCTCTGACCACGTCCTGCTGCTGGTAACGCTGGCCTCTTCCTACTCGATGCTCAGGAAGGTGTCCGAGTCATCTTGCTGCACCCCTAATACCATCTCAATCAGGAGGGTACTCTGGGAAGCATTCGTCAGCCAGAGCTTGCAGGAGCGCCTGGAGGGCAGCACTGTTAGACGGCAGTGTCTCGACCAAGGCAAAAACACCCAGGCTGCTTTTACCAATATGTGGAACCAGCGGGTGGTTTTCTCCATGTCGAGGTAGGGGCCGGTGCAGAGGGTGCCTAGGAGGCTGGGACCCTGATTTTTCCCCAGCTCCTCCTCGGGGTGGTGGAGGAAGCACAGCATGTCCCCCACCAGCCGCTCCCTCAGGCAGGTGCACTCCAGCTACACGCGGAGGCTGCAGTTCCTCGCCAGCATCACCTCTGCGGTGCCCAGCTCCAGGTGGAAGGCGTGCCCACGGGGGGGCTGCAGGGGCACGAGCAGGCGGTAGACAGCATCACCCTCATGGGGACTCCAACCTTTGAAGGTGCCGCCCGCCCCAATGGCTGGCCTCAGTGGCGGCATCAAAGTATTCCTGGAAAGTTCTTGGCAGATACGGCGACCTTCATTCACCACCTCCTCCACCATCAGGAACGAGTCTGGCCCGTCCATGAGGTGCTTAGGCAAAATGCTGCTCGTATCCAGTGCAACACTAGGTTTTTCTTCTTGCTCTTCCTTATCCTCCTCGTTGCTGGAGCTGCCCTCATCGCTGCAGCTGTCTGGCTCACAGCTCCTTTTCCTGAGCCACCACCAGAGCCCAAAGAGCAGGAGCAGGACCAGGACTGCAGCAATGGCCCAGAACTGCCACTGCTGCAAGGCATCGAAGATCAGGGCTTCCCAGTCCACTCCACTCTGCTCCTGGCTCGTCTGCTCCAGCTCCTGCAGCAGCCGAGTCATCTCCTGGCTCAGGTACTCCGCACGCTGCTGCATGCGCTCACGTGTGGCCTCATCCAGCTCATCACCGACCATCTGCGGGTACTGGATGATGCTTAGCACAGCCTGGATGAGGAATTTTGCGGCAGCCATGGCCTGCAGGAGGAGGGAGAGAAGGGGTTCAGTGGGGCTGGGAGGGGGGGAGCTGGCAGCGGGGGGCAATGGGGGTGGGAGCTGCAGGCAGCTGGGGTCAGGTTGGAGAGGGGGTGAGGCAGCTGGGAGGCAGCAAGGCCTGTGCCCAGCCCCGGCAGCGGCGGCACCGTGCCCTGCCCAAGGCGCTCCCACGAGCGGCTGGGCCCTCGATGCAGGGTGAGAACCCAGCCCGCCGGGGGCCCACGTTTCTGCCCCGGCCCTCGTCAGGCCCAGCCTGCCGGGGGCCCACGTTTCTGCCCCGGCCCTCGTCCGGCCCAGCCTCCCCACACGTGTGCACTCACCGCTGACCCAGGCCGTACTGGGGCAGCGCTGCCTGCTGGCGCCCCTGATCACCGCCCCCATTGTGACTCGTCCCTTGTGCTGTCAGGCGCCAGAGCGCATCACAGGCACGCCCGCCAGCCAGCCCCGGCCTTCGGCCCCACGCCGGCTCAGCGACTCACAGCTGCCCTGGTGTACTGGTTAAGGCTGGGCTAGAGTTCGCTTTCTTCACAGCAGCTTGCGTGGTGCTTTATTTTGGATTCATTATCATCTGCCTGCCAATGGCAATCGGACAATCACAGAATATTCTGAGTTGGAACGGACCCAGGAGGATCGTTGAGTCCAACCCCGGAGTCCACACCGAGCAACCTTAAAGATAAATCATAGAATCACAGAATCATTGCGGTTGGAAAAGACCCTTAAGATCATCGAGTCCAACCGCAAACCTAACACTGCCAACGCCACCACTGAACCAAGTCCCTAAGCACCACATCTACGCATCTTTTAAAGACCTCCAGCCATGGTGCCTCAACCGCTTCCCTGGGCAGCCTGTTCCAATGCTTGATAAGCCTTTCAGTGAAGAAAGTTTTCCTAACATGCAATCTCAACCTCCCCTGGCGCAACTTGAGGCCATTTCCTCTCGTCCTATCACTTGCTCCCTGGCAAAAGAGACTGACACCCACCTCACTACAACCTCCTTTCAGGTAGTTGTAGAGAGCGATAAGGTCTCCCCTCAGCCTCCTTTTCTCCAGACTAAACAACCCCAGCTCCCTCAGCCGCTCCTCATAAGCTCTTGTGCTCCAGACCCTTCGCCAGCTTCACTGCTCTTATTTGGATGTGCTCCAGCACCTCAATGTCTTTCTTGTAGTGAGGGGCCCAAAACTGAACACATTATCTGAGGTGCGGCCTCACCAGTGCCGTGTACAGGGGTACAATCACTTCCCTGGTCCTGCTGGCCATGCTGTTTCTGATACAAGCCAGGATGCTATTGGCCTTCTTAGCCACCTGGGCACACTGCCGGCCGTTGACCAATGCCCCCAGGTCCCTTTTGGCCAGGCTGCTTTCCAGCCACTCTTCCCCAAGCCTTTAGCGTTACCTGGGGTTGTGACCCAAGCGCGGCACCCGGCACTTAGCCTTCTTGAATCTCACGCTCTTGGCCTCAGCCCATCAATCCAGCCTGTCCAGATCCCTCCGCAGAGCCTTCTAGCCGTGGTAGTTCTCATTGAACACGACCAGACTCTTTAAGTGTGGCCGTGATAGTTCATGCAACACGACTAGACTGGGCGTGCAGCGCGTTATTTGTGAATCCGTAATCGTGAAGTTCAGTACGCTGAACACGAACGGACTTACAACCTTGTCAAATTAACGCTGTCGCCTTAATCGACTTTGCAAAGCTGTTTCAGTGAAAGCCCTGAGAGGGCTCTGACAGGCAAACCGTGACTCTGATGAGTGGCTACATATACAGTCCTTAAAAATAAACCGTTGAGGAAGTCTGAGACAAAGACTGGACTTAGCCGCACCTAGACTCCTCTCTGAGAAGGAGTTCAGAAAGCAAGGGGGTCCTGTCTGAACCTCGTGACTCAACGGGAGGGTTCCCCCCCCAGCCACTCCTCAGGCTCCTACGCAACAGTAACTCTCAACGCAACAGTGATCCATGGCAGACTCCTGCAAGAACATCCGCTTTATTAGCTTTTCCCCTAATCTTTAAGCAGAGGTTCTCAACCATGTTGCAAGCTGCAAGCTGCAAGCTTGCAGTACAGCTGCAAGCGCTGTACAGTCCAAGCCCTCCTTTACATGCAGCACTACCCCTCGGCCTCGCCTGCCCTGCCTCTCTCTCCTGAAGAGCCTAGCACCGTCCATCACAGCACTCCAGTCACAGGGCTTTTCCCAACAGGTCTCACTTCTGCCAACGATG
Organism: Mycteria americana; assembly: GCF_035582795.1. Lineage (NCBI taxonomy): Eukaryota > Metazoa > Chordata > Aves > Ciconiiformes > Ciconiidae > Mycteria > Mycteria americana. Next base: position 68,246,824 of record NC_134369.1, on the reverse strand, counting down.
CCATAGCTCTGGGACTGAGCCAAGGCCTCTAGTTCCTCCTCTCTATTCCTCACACTGTGTACATTGGTGTACAAACATTTCAAATGTGCTCCAGTGTACTCAGTACATCGTGGAGCAGTGAAAGCTCTCCCTAGCACACCGTTCCTCAGACACGGTCATGCCGTCCCATAGCTTATCACTAGTAAGCCTGGTTTTATCTCTTCCCCCGTTCAGACCAGGTTTAAAGCTCTCTCAATCAGCCCCGCTAATTTGTGAGCAAAAATACTTTTGCCCCCTTGCCCCACCAGCTCTTCTGCAAAATGCTCCCTGACTCTGTGGCAGCGCAGCTGTCAGCACCCCATGCCTGCGTTCCCCGACAAAGTGAGGCACAGGCACTCACAGACGCAGCATTTGTGTGTTAAACAAGTGATTTATTGACATCTTTGCACACGGTAAAGCTCCCAGAGGGAAGGGACTCTCCCGAGGAGGGAGGGCGCTCGCTGTCCAGGTGGTACCGGCAGTCTCTGGCGCGAGGCTCCTTGCAATGGCCCCTCCCTTCAGCTGCACTGGGTCCCACTCCCCAGAGTGGGCTTTTGCTGGGGAGGAAAGGTGCGGCAGCACTGCCCACTGCCGACTGGGCAGCGTGTTCTCCGTGGCCAGTGTGCGCGGTTCTGCAGCAGCAGCTCCCCGGGAAACGTCTTCAGGCCTGGCCCTGTGCCTGAGGAGCTGCACCTCTGCCATAGCACAGCTCTCTGACCACGTCCTGCTGCTGGTAACGCTGGCCTCTTCCTACTCGATGCTCAGGAAGGTGTCCGAGTCATCTTGCTGCACCCCTAATACCATCTCAATCAGGAGGGTACTCTGGGAAGCATTCGTCAGCCAGAGCTTGCAGGAGCGCCTGGAGGGCAGCACTGTTAGACGGCAGTGTCTCGACCAAGGCAAAAACACCCAGGCTGCTTTTACCAATATGTGGAACCAGCGGGTGGTTTTCTCCATGTCGAGGTAGGGGCCGGTGCAGAGGGTGCCTAGGAGGCTGGGACCCTGATTTTTCCCCAGCTCCTCCTCGGGGTGGTGGAGGAAGCACAGCATGTCCCCCACCAGCCGCTCCCTCAGGCAGGTGCACTCCAGCTACACGCGGAGGCTGCAGTTCCTCGCCAGCATCACCTCTGCGGTGCCCAGCTCCAGGTGGAAGGCGTGCCCACGGGGGGGCTGCAGGGGCACGAGCAGGCGGTAGACAGCATCACCCTCATGGGGACTCCAACCTTTGAAGGTGCCGCCCGCCCCAATGGCTGGCCTCAGTGGCGGCATCAAAGTATTCCTGGAAAGTTCTTGGCAGATACGGCGACCTTCATTCACCACCTCCTCCACCATCAGGAACGAGTCTGGCCCGTCCATGAGGTGCTTAGGCAAAATGCTGCTCGTATCCAGTGCAACACTAGGTTTTTCTTCTTGCTCTTCCTTATCCTCCTCGTTGCTGGAGCTGCCCTCATCGCTGCAGCTGTCTGGCTCACAGCTCCTTTTCCTGAGCCACCACCAGAGCCCAAAGAGCAGGAGCAGGACCAGGACTGCAGCAATGGCCCAGAACTGCCACTGCTGCAAGGCATCGAAGATCAGGGCTTCCCAGTCCACTCCACTCTGCTCCTGGCTCGTCTGCTCCAGCTCCTGCAGCAGCCGAGTCATCTCCTGGCTCAGGTACTCCGCACGCTGCTGCATGCGCTCACGTGTGGCCTCATCCAGCTCATCACCGACCATCTGCGGGTACTGGATGATGCTTAGCACAGCCTGGATGAGGAATTTTGCGGCAGCCATGGCCTGCAGGAGGAGGGAGAGAAGGGGTTCAGTGGGGCTGGGAGGGGGGAAGCTGGCAGCGGGGGGCAATGGGGGTGGGAGCTGCAGGCAGCTGGGGTCAGGTTGGAGAGGGGGTGAGGCAGCTGGGAGGCAGCAAGGCCTGTGCCCAGCCCCGGCAGCGGCGGCACCGTGCCCTGCCCAAGGCGCTCCCACGAGCGGCTGGGCCCTCGATGCAGGGTGAGAACCCACCCCGCCGGGGGCCCACGTTTCTGCCCCGGCCCTCGTCCGGCCCAGCCTCCCCACACGTGTGCACTCACCGCTGACCCAGGCCGTACTGGGGCAGCGCTGCCTGCTGGCGCCCCTGATCACCGCCCCCATTGTGACTCGTCCCTTGTGCTGTCAGGCGCCAGAGCGCATCACAGGCACGCCCGCCAGCCAGCCCCGGCCTTCGGCCCCACGCCGGCTCAGCGACTCACAGCTGCCCTGGTGTACTGGTTAAGGCTGGGCTAGAGTTCGCTTTCTTCACAGCAGCTTGCGTGGTGCTTTATTTTGGATTCATTATCATCTGCCTGCCAATGGCAATCGGACAATCACAGAATATTCTGAGTTGGAACGGACCCAGGAGGATCGTTGAGTCCAACCCCGGAGTCCACACCGAGCAACCTTAAAGATAAATCATAGAATCACAGAATCATTGCGGTTGGAAAAGACCCTTAAGATCATCGAGTCCAACCGCAAACCTAACACTGCCAACGCCACCACTGAACCAAGTCCCTAAGCACCACATCTACGCATCTTTTAAAGACCTCCAGCCTTGGTGCCTCAACCGCTTCCCTGGGCAGCCTGTTCCAATGCTTGATAAGCCTTTCAGTGAAGAAAGTTTTCCTAACATGCAATCTCAACCTCCCCTGGCGCAACTTGAGGCCATTTCCTCTCGTCCTATCACTTGCTCCCTGGCAAAAGAGACTGACACCCACCTCACTACAACCTCCTTTCAGGTAGTTGTAGAGAGCGATAAGGTCTCCCCTCAGCCTCCTTTTCTCCAGACTGAACAACCCCAGCTCCCTCAGCCGCTCCTCATAAGCTCTTGTGCTCCAGACCCTTCGCCAGCTTCACTGCTCTTATTTGGATGTGCTCCAGCACCTCAATGTCTTTCTTGTAGTGAGGGGCCCAAAACTGAACACATTATCTGAGGTGCGGCCTCACCAGTGCCGTGTACAGGGGTACAATCACTTCCCTGGTCCTGCTGGCCATGCTGTTTCTGATACAAGCCAGGATGCTATTGGCCTTCTTAGCCACCTGGGCACACTGCCGGCCGTTGACCAATGCCCCCAGGTCCCTTTTGGCCAGGCTGCTTTCCAGCCACTCTTCCCCAAGCCTTTAGCGTTACCTGGGGTTGTGACCCAAGCGCGGCACCCGGCACTTAGCCTTCTTGAATCTCACGCTCTTGGCCTCAGCCCATCAATCCAGCCTGTCCAGATCCCTCCGCAGAGCCTTCTAGCCGTGGTAGTTCTCATTGAACATGACCAGACTCTTTAAGTGTGGCCGTGATAGTTCATGCAACACGACTAGACTGGGCGTGCAGCGCGTTATTTGTGAATCCGTAATCGTGAAGTTCAGTACGCTGAACACGAACGGACTTACAACCTTGTCAAATTAACGCTGTCGCCTTAATCGACTTTGCAAAGCTGTTTCAGTGAAAGCCCTGAGAGGGCTCTGACAGGCAAACCGTGACTCTGATGAGTGGCTACATATACAGTCCTTAAAAATAAACCGTTGAGGAAGTCTGAGACAAAGACTGGACTTAGCCGCACCTAGACTCCTCTCTGAGAAGGAGTTCAGAAAGCAAGGGGGTCCTGTCTGAACCTCGTGACTCAACGGGAGGGTTCCCCCCCCAGCCACTCCTCAGGCTCCTACGCAACAGTAACTCTCAACGCAACAGTGATCCATGGCAGACTCCTGCAAGAACATCCGCTTTATTAGCTTTTCCCCTGATCTTTAAGCACAGCCTCTCAACAATGTTGTCCTCAGCTGCAAGCGCTGTACAGTCCAAGCCCTCCTTTACATGCAGCACTACCCCTCAGCCTCGCCTGCCCCGCCTCTCTCTCCTGGAGAGCCTAGCACCGTCCATCACAGCACTCCAGTCACAGGGCTTTTCCCAACAGGTCCCACTTCTGCCAACGATGTCGCAGCTCTGGGACTGAGCCAAGGCCTCTAGTTCCTCCTCTCTATTCCTCACACTGTGTACGTTGGTGTACAAACATTTCAAATGTGCTCCAGTGTACTCAGTACATCGTGGAGCAGAGTGAAAGCTCTCACTAGCACACCGTTCCTCCAACACGGTCATGCCATCCCATAGCTTATCACTAGTAAGCCTGGTTTTATCTCTTCCCCCGTTCAGACCAGGTTTAAAGCTCTCTCAATCAGCCCCGCTAATTTGTGAGCAAAAATACTTTTCCCCCGTCGCCCCACCAGCTCTTCTGCAAAATGCTCCCTGACTCTGTGGCAGCGCAGCTGTCAGCACCCCATGCCTGCGTTCCCTGACAAAGTGAGGCACAGGCACTCACAGACGCAGCGTTTGTGCGTTAAACAAGTGATTTATTGACATCTTTGCACACGGTAAAGCTCCCAGAGGGAAGGGACTCTCCCAAGGAGGGAGGGCGCTTGCTGTCCAGGTGGTACCGGCAGTCTCTGGCGCGAGGCTCCTTGCAATGGCCCCTCCCTTCAGGAGCATCGGGTCCCACTCCCCAGAGTGGGCTTTTGCTGGGGAGGAAAGGTGCGGCAGCACTGCCCACTGCCGACTGGGCAGCGTGTTCTCCGTGGCCAGTGTGCGCAGTTCTGCAGCAGCAGCTCCCCGGGAAACGTCTTCAGGCCTGGCCCTGTGCCTGAGGAGCTGCACCTCTGACGTAGCACAGCTCTCTGACCACGTCCTGCTGCTGGTAACGCTGGCCTCTGCCTACTCGATGCTCAGGAAGGTGTCCGAGTCATCTTGCTGCACTGCTAATATCATCTCAATCAGGAGGGTACTATTGGAAGCGTTCATCAGCCGGAGCTTGCAGGAGCGCCTGGAGGGCAGCACTGTTAGACGGCAGTGTCTCGACCAAGGCAAAAACACCCAGGCTGCTTTCACCAATATCTGGAACCAGCGGGTGGTTTTCTCCATGTCGAGGTAGGGGCCGGTGCAGAGGGTGTCTAGGAGGCTGGGACCATGATTTTTCCTCAGCTCCTCCTCGGGGTGGTGGAGGAAGCACAGCATGTCCCCCACCAGCCGCTCCCTCAGGCAGGTGCACTCCAGCTCCACGCGGAGGCTGCAGTTCCTTGCCGACATCACCTCCGCGGTGCCCAGCTCCAGGTGGAAGGCGTGCCCATGGGGAGGCTGCAGGGGCACGAGCAGGCGGTAGACAGCATCACTCTCATGGGGACTCCGACCTTCGAAGGCGATGCCTGCCCCAATGGCTGGCCTCAGTCGCGGCATGAAAGTATTCCTGGAAAGTTTTCGGCAGATACGAAGAAGTTCATCCACCATCTCCTCCACCATCGGGAACGGTTCTAGCTGGTCCAGGAGGGGCTTGGCCAAAATTCCGCCCATATCCAGTGCAACACCGTGTTTTTCTCCTTGCTCTTCCTTATGCACCTTGTTGCTGGAACTGCCCTCCTTGCTGCTGCTGGCTGGCTCACGGCTCCTTTTCCTGAGCCACCACCAGAGCCCGAAGAGCAGGACCAGGACTCCAGCAACGGCCCAGAACTGCCAGTGCTGCAAGGCAGCGAAGAGCAGGGTTCCCCAGGCAAAGCTGCTCTGCTCCTGGCTTCTTGGCTCCAGCTCCTGCAGCAGCCGAGTCATCGCCTGCCTCAGGTGCCGTGCACGCTGCTGCACGCGCTCACGTGTGGCCTCATCCAGCTCATAACCGACCATCTGCGGGTACTGGATGATGCGTAGCATAACCCGGATGATGAATTTTATGGCATCCATGGCCTGCAGGGGGAGGGAGAGAAGGGGTTCAGTAGGGGTGGGAGGGAGGGAGCTGGCAGTGGGGGGGAACGGGGTTGGGAGCCGCAGAGAGCTGGGGGCGGGTAGCAGAGGGGGTGAGGCAGCTGGGAGGCAGCAAGGCCTGTGCCCAGCCCCGGCAGCGATGGCACCGTGCCCTGCCCAAGGTGTTCCCACGAGCGGCTGGGCCCTCGATGCAGGGTGAGAACCCAGCCCGCCGGGGGCCCGCGTTTCTGCCCCGGCCCTCGTCCGGCCCAGCCCAGCCTCCCCACGCGTGCGCACTCACCGCTGGCCCAGGCCGTACTGGGGCAGCGCTGCCTGCTGGCGCCCCTGATCACCGCCCCCATTGTGACTCGTCCCTTGTGCTGTCAGGCGCCAGAGCGCATCACAGGCACGCCCGCCAGCCAGCCCCGGCCTTCGGCCCCACGCCGGCTCAGCGACTCACAGCTGCCCTGGTGTACTGGTTAAGGCTGGGCTAGAGTTCGCTTTCTTCACAGCAGCTTGCGTGGTGCTTTATTGTGGATTCATTATCATCTGCCTGCCAATGGCAATCTGACAATCACAGAATATTCTGAGTTGGAACGGACCCAGGAGGATCGTTGAGTCCAACCGCGGAGTCCACACCGGGCAACCTTAAAGATAAATCATAGAATCACAGAATCATTGCGGTTGGAAAAGACCCTTAAGATCATCGAGTCCAACCGCAAACCTAACACTGCCAACTCCACCACTGAACCAAGTCCCTAAGCGCCACGTCTACGCACCTTTTAAAGACCTCCAGCCATGGTGCCTCAACCGCTTCCCTGGGCAGCCTGTTCCAATGCTTGATAAGCCTTTCTGTGAAGAAATATTTCCTAATATGCAATCTAAACCTCCCCTGGTGCAACTTGAGGCCATTTCCTCTTGTCCTCTCACTTGTTCCTTGGCAAAAGAGACCGACACTCAACTCGCTACAACCTCCTTTCAGGTAGTTGTAGGGAGCGATAACGTGTCTCCTCAGCCTCCTTTTCTCCACACTAAACAACCCCAGCTCCCTCAGCCGCTCCTCATAAGCTCTTGTGCTCCAGACCCTTCGCCAGCTTCACTGCTCTTGTTTGGATGTGCTCCAGCACCTCAGTGTCTCTCTTGTAGTGAGGGGCCCAAAACTGATCACATTATCCGAGGTGTGGCCTCACCAGTGCCGTATAGAGGGGGACAATCACTTCCCTAGTCCTGCTGGCCATGGTGTTTCTGATACAAGCCAGGATGCTATTGGCCTTCTTAAACACCTGGGCACACTGCCGGCCGTTGACCAACGCCCCCAGGTCCCTTTTGGCCAGGCTGCTTTCCAGCCACTCTTCCCCAAGCCTTTAGCATTACCTGGGGTTGTGACCCAAGCGCGGCACCCGGCCCTTAACCTTCTTGAATCTCACACGCTTGGCCTCAGCCCATCAATCCAGCTTGTCCAGATCCCTCCGTAGAGACTTCCTACCCTCCAGCAGATCAACACTCACTCCCAACATGGTGTCGTCTGCAGACTTACTGAGGGTGCACTCCATCCCCTTGTCCAGATCATTGATAAAGCTGTTAAAGAGAACTGCCCCAGCACTGAGCCCTGGGGAGCACCGCTTGTGACCGCCCACCAACTACATTTAACTCCATTCACCGCAACTCTCTCTTATTCACCTAAAAGCATTGTCCAATTGCTTCTCGAATACCAACAGGCTTGGGGCCATGACCGTTTCCTGGGGGGAGCTTGTTCCACTGCTTGACCAGCCTCTCACTGAAGAGCTTCTTCCTAATATCCAACCTGAACTTCGCTTGACGCAGCTTTAAGACATTCCTTTACGTCCTATCACCGCACCCCAGAGAGAAGAGATCAGCACCTCCCTCCCTGCTCCCCGTCCTGAGGAAGTTGTAGACAGCAATGAGGGCACCCCTCAGTCTCCTCTCCTCTAAGCTGAACAAACCCAGTGTCCTCAGCCGCGCCTCACAAGGACATGCCCGCTAGTCCTTTCACCATCTTTCTTGCCCTCCTTTGGACACATTCTAATATTGTTGTATCCTTCCTACATTGTGGTGCCCAAAACTGCACACGGTACTCGAGTACCAGTGTACCGCACCAGTTCTGAGTGTAGTGGGTCAATGCCTTCTTTCGACCAGCTAGCTACACTATGCCTAATGCACCCCAGGGGATGGCTGGCCCTTTTGGCCGCCAGGGCACGTTGTTGACTCCTCTTGAGCTTCCCATCAACCAAAACCCCCCGATCCCTTTGCAAAGCCCATACACTTCCATTTGCTGCCTAAGTTCCCAAAGGAGATTCCTCCTCAGCCAAGCCAGCCTTCTGCCCCTCTTGCCTGACTTGCGACACATTGCTATGGTCCGCTCCTGTGCTCTTAAGAAATGGCTCCTAAAAAGCGACCGACATTTATGGACGCCAATACCCTTGAAATCAGATTCCCAGGGGACTGTACTAACTACTTCCTTGAGCAGCCTAAGGTCTGCTCTTCCAGAACCCAAGGTGCTAGCGCTGCGGACAGTTTATCCCACGTCACCCAAGATTTTAAACTCAACCATTTCTTGATCACTATGGCCACGACTGCCACCAATCATCACTGCACCCAGGCGACCATCTCTATGTACAAACAAGAGGTCTCGGAGGGCACCTTTCCTAGTCAGCTGCCTTAGTACCCATATCAAAAAGTGATCTTGTAGGGGGGCCTCAGGAATTTCCTGGGCCTGTTCACGTCTGCTCTATGACAGTCCCAGTTAGCAGCTGGGAAGTTGAAGTCGCCCATAAGGATGACATAGAGCAACTGCTGTAGAGATTTCCCTTGATTCCAAATAGAATCATGCATCAGTGTCATCATCCAGGCTGGGTGATCCATAGCAGACTCCTGCAAGAACATCCGCTTTATTAGCTTTTCCCCTAATCTTTAAGCAGAGGTTCTCAACCATGTTGTCCTCAGCTGCAAGCGCTGTACAGTCCAAGCCCTCCTTTACATGCAGCACTACCCCTCGGCCTCGCCTGCCCCGCCTCTCTCTCCTGAAGAGCCTAGCACCGTCCATCACAGCACTCCAGTCACAGGGATTTTCCCAACACGTCTTACTTCTGCCAACGATGCTGTAGCTCTGGGACTGAGCCAAGGCCTCTAGTTCCTCCTCTCTATTCCTCACACTGTGTACGTTGGTGTACAAACATTTCAAATGTGCTCCAGTGTACTCAGTACCTCGTGGAGCAGTGAAAGCTCTCCCTAGCACACCGTTCCTTAAACAGGGTCATGCCATCCCATAGCTTATCACTAGTAAGCCTGGTTTTATCTCTTCCCCCGTTCAGACCAGGTTTAAAGCTCTCTCAATCAGCCCCGCTAATCTGTGAGCAAAAATACTTTTCCCTCCTTGCCCCACCAGCTCTTCTGCAAAATGCTCCCTGACTCTGTGGCAGCGCAGCTGTCAGCACCCTATGCCCGCGTTCCCCGACAAAGTGAGTCGCAGGCGCTCACAGACGCAGCGTTTGTGTGTTAAACAAGTGATTTATTGACATCTTTGCACACGGTAAAGCTCCCAGAGGGAAGGGACTCTCCCGAGGAGGGAGGGCGCTCGCTGTCCAGGTGGTACCGGCAGTCTCTGGCGCGAGGCTCCTTGCAATGGCCCCTCCCATCAGCTGCATCGGGTCCCACTCCCCAGAGTGGGCTTTTGCTGGGGAGGAAAGGTGCGGCAGCACTGCCCACTGCCGACTGGGCAGCGTGTTCTCCGTGGCCAGTGTGCGCGGTTCTGCAGCAGCAGCTCCCCGGGAAACGTCTTCAGGCCTGGCCCTGTGCCTGAGGAGCTGCACCTCTACCATAGCACAGCTCTCTGACCGCGTCCTGCTGCTGGTAACGCTGGCCTCTGCCTACTCGATGCTCAGGAAGGTGTCCGAGTCATCTTGCTGCACCGCTAATATCATCTCAATCAGGAGGGTACTATTGGAAGCGTTCATCAGCCGGAGCTTGCAGGAGCGCCTGGAGGGCAGCACTGTTAGACGGCAGTGTCTCGACCAAGGCAAAAACACCCAGGCTGCTTTCACCAATATCTGGAACCAGCGGGTGGTTTTCTCCATGTCGAGGTAGGGGCCGGTGCAGAGGGTGCCTAGGAGGCTGGGACCCTGATTTTTCCCCAGCTCCTCCTCGGGGTGGTGGAGGAAGCACAGCATGTCCCCCACCAGCCGCTCCCTCAGGCAGGTGCACTCCTGCTCCACGCGGAGGCTGCAGTTCCTTGCCGACATCACCTCCGCGGTGCCCAGCTCCAGGTGGAAGGCGTGCCCACGGGGGGGCTGCAGGGGCACGAGCAGGCGGTAGACAGCATCACTCTCATGGGGACTCCGACCTTCGAAGGCGCTGCCTGCCCCAATGGCTGGCCTCAGTCGTGGCATGAAAGTATTCCTGGAAAGTTTTCGGCAGATACGAAGAAGTTCATCCACCATCTCCTCCACCATCGGGAACGGTTCTAGCTGGTCCAGGAGGGGCTTGGCCAAAATTCCGCCCATATCCAGTGCAACACCGGGTTTTTCTCCTTGCTCTTCCTTATGCACCTTGTTGCTGGAACTGCCCTCCTTGCTGCTGCTGGCTGGCTCACGGCTCCTTTTCCTGAGCCACCACCAGAGCCCAAAGAACAGGACCAGGACTCCAGCAACGGCCCAGAACTGCCAGTGCTGCAAGGCAGCGAAGAGCAGGGTTCCCCAGGCAAAGCTGCTCTGCTCCTGGCTTCTTGGCTCCAGCTCCTGCAGCAGCCAAGTCATCGCCTGCCTCAGGTGCCGTGCACGCTGCTGCACGCGCTCACGTGTGGCCTCATCCAGCTCACCACCAACCATCTGCGGGTACTGGATGATGCTTAGCACGACCAGGGCGAGGAATTTTGTGGCAGCCATGGCCTGCAGGAGGAGGGAGAGAAGGGGTTCAGTAGGGCTGGGAGGGGGGGAGCTGGCAGTGGGGGGGAACGGGGATGGGAGCCGCAGAGAGCTGGGGGCGGGTAGCAGAGGGGGTGAGGCAGCTGGGAGGCAGCAAGGCCTGTGCCCAGCCCCGGCAGCGGCGGCACCGTGTCCTGCCCAAGGCGTTCCCGCGAGCGGCTGGGCCCTCGATGCAGGGTGAGAACCCAGCCCGCCGGGGGCCCGCGTTTCTGCCCCGGCCCTCGTCCGGCCCAGCCCAGCCTCCCCACGCGTGCGCACTCACCGCTGGCCCAGGCCGTACTGGGGCAGCGCTGCCTGCTGGCGCCCCTGATCACCGCCCCCATTGTGACTCGTCCCTTGTGCTGTCACAGGCGCCAGAGCGCATCACAGGCACGCCCGCCGGCCAGCCCCGGCCTTCAGCCCCACCCCAGCTCAGCGACTCACAGCTGCCCCGGGCAGCCAAAGCCCTGGCACCCACAAAATACACACCCACGCGGCAGGACAGGGCTCCCAGTGGCTGCCTTTACCAAGGAGACAGAAGCCCCCCCAAACCCTTACCAAACATAAAATCAGGTGACGCGACCCCATGGATGCTTTGCTCCTTGAGATCCCATCCCGTGAGATGGGATTGGCTCCTTTGGTGCTGACCTCTGTGCTTGTGGACATGGCTGTGCTCTTGGTGCCTTTGTGACACCGATGCGTGGGTGTGGCGTATATCCTGGTGGTGGGATGGGGCCTCTCCATGGCAGGATCTCTGTTCCTGGTGTGCCACTGCGAGAGGACATTGCTTCCAAAGGGACGTTTCCCAAGGGTGATGAGGGGATGAGCTTCGAGATTGCCCATTGGGCAAGTCCCCACTGCCAGTAGAGCACTGTCTTGTCCATGTCCGTGTTCCGTTCTGCGGTACCAACTTCCTGGGGAGTGTCTGGGACGGGCAGATCTCCACCCGCACCCCAGTGTAATACACGGAGGCACATCAGTGGTGCCTCTCGCTTGGTCCCTGCCCAGCCGGAGCTGCCAGGGAGTTTCTCGGCCCATGTGAAATCGCCACCATGGCCATGACAGTGCAAAGGGAAAGCAGGGCAAAAATCATCTTTGTAGCCACCGTGGTCTTCACCGGCTGCAGCGCTGGGGAGACCACGGAGAGGCGGACGCTGCCGCTCTTGGCAGAGGGCTGCTGCCCAGGGATTTCCCTTCCCTTTCTGTGTCCCGCGTTCTCCCACCTTTTTCCCTGTGGTATGAGGTCAGGTGAATGCCATTGGCTCCCAACAGACCCGGCTTCTCAAAGGTAGATCCGTGATCACAGAAGCCAAAACCTGGAGTACCAGCTACGCAGCCAGGCATTCACCTGTTCAATTTGTCTCCTCCTTCCTGAACCCCTTCCTCTGGGAGGATAGAGGAGAACGCCACCTGTGCTCCTGATCCTTTTAGCATTGCTCCGAGGGAAAGACAGTCTCTTTGGATGGTTCTAAGTTGCCTCGTCACAGTATTGTTAGACCCTACTTTGCACAGGAGGAGTGCACGATATCCTGTACGGTTCAGCAGGCTTGGCAGCCTCTCAGCGACGTCACAGACGTGAAGTCCTGGTGGGCAGCAAACTTCTCTAGAGAAATTGTTTGGGTGGCAAAGAAGTGCTTCGGTGCCTCTCAGTAAGGAATCTCCAGTTGCTGATACCTTACGTGCTTTCCTGGTGGCACTGGTTCTAATGCGGGTGGGTGGGTGGCTCCGCTTTGCCTGCTTGCCTTTTCCTGGATCCTGTCCGTTAGTCACGTGCTCTGAATTCTCCAGTCCCAGACTATCATGTCTGCATCCTAGCCCCTCTAGCACCTCTGTGCTCCCTCTAGCAACTTTCCCATTATCTGGCATCATAGGTAAGTAACTGTGGCAAGACCAACGCCAGGGTCGTTTAGCTCAAGAAAGAAGCAGATGGATGGTGACGCCACAGAATTATGGCTGCTTTGCAGAACAGTAGTGTGTGTGTGTTAAGTAGTGATTGGTGAAATCATGTTGTACCTGAACGCTAGAGAAAGGTATAAGAACCTGGCGTAAAAACGCATTCGGGGTGCCCCGATTTGAATGGGGCACCTCATGCGCACGAATAAAGAGCTACTCTTGTAATGCTATACTTTGCATCCTAGCCTCTCTCCTGGGTCGGCACGGGTCGGTTGCGAAAGTTTCCTAACACCTCCCACGGTTGGAAGTGGCCGCGGGGACCGCCGGCACCGCCCCACTCTCCCAAGACCTGCCGCCTGCTGGCCAGTCCCTCCCACACACAGCCCAAGGGTGTCAGGGACACAGAAACCCCCTCAGACAGCCCCCGGCTATCTGGCAAGCCTGATACCTCCTGGTGGTGGAGGGAACCACGTGCACTGCTCAGAGACGTTTGCAAAGCAGTCTCTCAAATGCTGTGGCAGGATGTCAGTGGCCAAACCCCGTCTGCGCGATGAGTCGCACCCAACGCGACTGAGTTCCAGCATGAAGCTTCACGGCTGCACAAGCGCATGCTTTGAATTGGAGACATCGCAAAAGCTTTCTTTAACCTTGCTGCATGTGTTAAGTCCCGTGGATGCCGTGGTGGGTTGACATTGCATCATTGCCGTTTATTGGCACCTTTGCACAGGGTAAAGCTCCCGGAGAGAATGGACTCTCTCAAAGAGGGAGGGCAGTCACCGTCCAGGTGGTCACGGGAATCTCTGTCACAAGCCTCCTTGCAACCGGCCTCTTCAGCTGCATTGGGGCAGACTCCCCAGAGTGTGCTTTTGCTGAGGAGGAAACGTGTGGCAGCAATCCCAGTGTTCCCCAGTGGAGAGGCGGAATCTTTGTATCCACTGTGGTCATCACCAGCTCCTTTGCATGGGGAGACCATCAGGACGAGGACGCCGACGCTCTTGGCAGGGTGCTGCTGTGCAAGGTTTTCCCTTTCTTCCTCCTCCTTATCCTCCGTGCTTCCTCGCTGCTGCGGTCTGGCTGATGGCTCCTTGTCCTGAGCCACCAGCAGAGCACAAAGAGCAGGACAGAGGAGAATACTACCTGCGCTCCTGATCCCTTTAACAACCTCCCCGAGGCCCTGAAGTCTCTTTTGGCCGCCCTTGGGCTTGTCATCGCAGCTTAGTTGGTACCCACATGAAAAAGCAAGAAGGCTAATAACCTGAGGGCCGTACAAGGCTAGGAAGTTTCCCGGTAACGCCTTCAACCCGAGCCCCAGGGAGGCGGAATGCTTCCCGAAAAGGCAGGTCTGCTCAGCAGACCAGGGGAGTAGCAAATGAATTCTTTATTTTGCTTTGCCTGGGCATGTAGCTTTTGCTTTGCCTACTAAACTGTCCTCTCCCAGCCCACAAGTCTTCCCGCTTTTGCCCTTCAGACTCTCTCCCCCCATTCCACTGGGGGAAAGTGATTGAGCAGCTGTGTGATGCCAAGCTGCCTACTGGGATTGGTTCACAACCCCTGGGAAGCCAAAGCCCAGTGAAGCATGATACCAGAGCCCACTGCACCAGCTCTTCTGCAAAATGCTCCCTGACTCTGCGGCAGCTGAGCAGTCAGCACCCTATGCCCCCATTCCCTGACAAAGTGATGCACGGACACTCGTTTGTGCGTTAAACAAGAGATTTGTTGACATCTTTGCACACGGTAAAGCTCCCAGAGGGAAGGGACTCTCTCGAAGAGGGAGGGCGGTCGCTGTCCAGGTGGTACCGGCAGTCTCTGGCGCGAGGTTCCTTGCAATGGCCCCTCCCTTCAGCTGCATCGGGTCCCACTCCCCAGAGTGGGCTTTTGCTGGGGAGGAAAGGTGCGGCAGCACTGCCCACTGCGTATAGAGCAGCATGTTCTCCGTGTCCAGCGTGCTCAGTTCAGCGGCACCAGCTCCCCGGGGAGTGTCTAGGATGGGCAGATTCCGTGTGAAATGTTCCGCAGTCTCCCCTCTTTTTCCCTACGCTATGAGGTCATCATCTGCTGTCAGCTGTGAGACCCACAAACAGAGCTCTGCGCAGGAAGACCTCTTTCAGCGGCCGTAGATCAGCAGTCTTGTGAGCCGATCTCGCAACTCCACGAACTCACGCAGCGCCTCGGCATGGGTGGCCGGGTGCTGCACCAGGCGCTGGAAGAGGTTGAGCGGTTCGACTGTTCGGAAGTCTGGGGGCAAGCTGATCTCTTCAGGCACCCTCTCGTTGCCAAAGAAGAAGTGGTCAAGGCGTTTCTCCTCCAGGCAGCAGCGCAGGTATCGCATGATATCCTGCAGCCGCAGCAGGAAATCCCTCCCGCGCCAGCCTGACAGGGGTATGGTGGTCAGGAGGTGCATCACAACTGTCTTCAAGGTATAGGTGGAAAAGCCTGTGCCCACCAGGATGCGGGCGCAGACCTGCAGGCATCTGAGGTGGAAGCTGTCGTGCGGGGCCTGCCTGGCCACGTGCCTGAAGAACTTCACCTCTGCCACGGCGCAGCTCTCGGTCCACATCGTGCTTGGGGTGAAGATGGCCTCTGTACTCTGGCTGCTCAGGAAGATGTCCGAGTCACCTTGCTGCACCCCAAACATCATCTCAATGCAGAGGCTTTTGTTGTTGCCTTTTGTCACCCGGAATTTGCAGGAGCGGCTGGAGGGCAGCACCGTTAGACGGCATTGGGCCGACTCGGGCAAAACCACCCAGGCAGCTTTCACCAATATCTGGAACCAGCGGGCAGTTTTCTGCACATCGAGGTAGGAGCCGGTGCAGAGGGTGCCTAGGAGGCTGGGGTCCTGATTCCTCCTCAGCTCCTCCTCGGGGTGGTGGAGGAAGCACAGCATCTCTCCTGCCGGCCGCTCCCTCGTGCAGGTGCACTCCAGCTCCACGCGGATGCAGAAGTTCCTCGCCAGCATCTCCCTTGCAGTGCCCAGCTCCAGGTGGAAGGCGTGCCCACGGGGGGGCTGCAGGGGCACGAGCAGGCGGTAGATGATGTCTTCCTCACGGGGACTCCAACCTTCGAAGGCGCTGCCCACCCCAATGGCTGGTTGCAGCACTGGGAAGAAACTATTTGACAAGAGCACTTGGCAGACACGGATGAGGTCGGCCACCACTGCCTTCACCACCCGGCACTCTGTGGCAAGGTCCTGAACTGGCCACTGTATGTGCTCCTCAAAAAACCTTCCCAGGTCATTTGCATCGTCACTGTCATCTTCCTCCTCCTCCTGGTCTGTGTCGCTGCTGGAGCTCTCCTCGTCGCTGCTGCTGTCTGGCTCAGGGCTCCTTTTGCTGAGCCACCACCAGAGCCCAAAGGGGAGGACCAGGACGCCAGCAATGGCCCAGAACTGCCACTGCTGCAAGGCAGCGAAGAGCAGGGCTCCCCAGTCCACGCCACTCTGCTCCTGGCTCCTCAGCTCCAGCTCCTGCAGCAGCCGAGTCATCTCCTGGCTCAGGTTGTCCGCATGCTGCTGCACGCGCTCACGTGTGGCCTCATCCAGCTCACCACCAACCATCTGCGGGTACGGGATGATGCTTAGCACGACCAGGGCGAGGAATTTTGTGGCAGCCATGGCCTGCAGGAGGAGGGAGAGAAGGGGTTCAGTAGGGCTGGGAGGGGGGGAGCTGGCAGTGGGGGGGAACGGGGATGGGAGCCGCAGAGAGCTGGGGGCGGGTAGCAGAGGGGGTGAGGCAGCTGGGAGGCAGCAAGGCCTGTGCCCAGCCCCGGCAGCGGCGGCACCGTGTCCTGCCCAAGGCGTTCCCGCGAGCGGCTGGGCCCTCGATGCAGGGTGAGAACCCAACCCCCCGGGGGCCCGCGTTTCTGCCCCGGCCCTCGTCCGGCCCAGCCCAGCCTCCCCACGCGTGCGCACTCACCGCTGGCCCAGGCCGTACTGGGGCAGCGCTGCCTGCTGGCGCCCCTGATCACCGCCCCCATTGTGACTCGTCCCTTGTGCTGTCACAGGCGCCAGAGCGCATCACAGGCACGCCCGCCGGCCAGCCCCGGCCTTCAGCCCCACCCCAGCTCAGCGACTCACAGCTGCCCCGGGCAGCCAAAGCCCTGGCACCCACAAAATACACACCCACGCGGCAGGACAGGGCTCCCAGTGGCTGCCTTTACCAAGGAGACAGAAGCCCCCCCAAACCCTTACCAAACATAAAATCAGGTGACGCGACCCCATGGATGCTTTGCTCCTTGAGATCCCATCCCGTGAGATGGGATTGGCTCCTTTGGTGCTGACCTCTGTGCTTGTGGACATGGCTGTGCTCTTGGTGCCTTTGTGACACCGATGCGTGGGTGTGGCGTATATCCTGGTGGTGGGATGGGGCCTCTCCATGGCAGGATCTCTGTTCCTGGTGTGCCACTGCGAGAGGACATTGCTTCCAAAGGGACGTTTCCCAAGGGTGATGAGGGGATGAGCTTCGAGATTGCCCATTGGGCAAGTCCCCACTGCCAGTAGAGCACTGTCTTGTCCATGTCCGTGTTCCGTTCTGCGGTACCAACTTCCTGGGGAGTGTCTGGGACGGGCAGATCTCCACCCGCACCCCAGTGTAATACACGGAGGCACATCAGTGGTGCCTCTCGCTTGGTCCCTGCCCAGCCGGAGCTGCCAGGGAGTTTCTCGGCCCATGTGAAATCGCCACCATGGCCATGACAGTGCAAAGGGAAAGCAGGGCAAAAATCATCTTTGTAGCCACCGTGGTCTTCACCGGCTGCAGCGCTGGGGAGACCACGGAGAGGCGGACGCTGCCGCTCTTGGCAGAGGGCTGCTGCCCAGGGATTTCCCTTCCCTTTCTGTGTCCCGCGTTCTCCCACCTTTTTCCCTGTGGTATGAGGTCAGGTGAATGCCATTGGCTCCCAACAGACCCGGCTTCTCAAAGGTAGATCCGTGATCACAGAAGCCAAAACCTGGAGTACCAGCTACGCAGCCAGGCATTCACCTGTTCAATTTGTCTCCTCCTTCCTGAACCCCTTCCTCTGGGAGGATAGAGGAGAACGCCACCTGTGCTCCTGATCCTTTTAGCATTGCTCCGAGGGAAAGACAGTCTCTTTGGATGGTTCTAAGTTGCCTCGTCACAGTATTGTTAGACCCTACTTTGCACAGGAGGAGTGCACGATATCCTGTACGGTTCAGCAGGCTTGGCAGCCTCTCAGCGACGTCACAGACGTGAAGTCCTGGTGGGCAGCAAACTTCTCTAGAGAAATTGTTTGGGTGGCAAAGAAGTGCTTCGGTGCCTCTCAGTAAGGAATCTCCAGTTGCTGATACCTTACGTGCTTTCCTGGTGGCACTGGTTCTAATGCGGGTGGGCGGGTGGCTCCGCTTTGCCTGCTTGCCTTTTCCTGGATCCTGTCCGTTAGTCACGTGCTCTGAATTCTCCAGTCCCAGACTATCATGTCTGCATCCTAGCCCCTCTAGCACCTCTGTGCTCCCTCTAGCAACTTTCCCATTATCTGGCATCATAGGTAAGTAACTGTGGCAAGACCAACGCCAGGGTCGTTTAGCTCAAGAAAGAAGCAGATGGATGGTGACGCCACAGAATTATGGCTGCTTTGCAGAACAGTAGTGTGTGTGTGTTAAGTAGTGATTGGTGAAATCATGTTGTACCTGAACGCTAGAGAAAGGTATAAGAACCTGGCGTAAAAACGCATTCGGGGTGCCCCGATTTGAATGGGGCACCTCATGCGCACGAATAAAGAGCTACTCTTGTAATGCTATACTTTGCATCCTAGCCTCTCTCCTGGGTCGGCACGGGTCGGTTGCGAAAGTTTCCTAACACCTCCCACGGTTGGAAGTGGCCGCGGGGACCGCCGGCACCGCCCCACTCTCCCAAGACCTGCCGCCTGCTGGCCAGTCCCTCCCACACACAGCCCAAGGGTGTCAGGGACACAGAAACCCCCTCAGACAGCCCCCGGCTATCTGGCAAGCCTGATACCTCCTGGTGGTGGAGGGAACCACGTGCACTGCTCAGAGACGTTTGCAAAGCAGTCTCTCAAATGCTGTGGCAGGATGTCAGTGGCCAAACCCCGTCTGCGCGATGAGTCGCACCCAACGCGACTGAGTTCCAGCATGAAGCTTCACGGCTGCACAAGCGCATGCTTTGAATTGGAGACATCGCAAAAGCTTTCTTTAACCTTGCTGCATGTGTTAAGTCCCGTGGATGCCGTGGTGGGTTGACATTGCATCATTGCCGTTTATTGGCACCTTTGCACAGGGTAAAGCTCCCGGAGAGAATGGACTCTCTCAAAGAGGGAGGGCAGTCACCGTCCAGGTGGTCACGGGAATCTCTGTCACAAGCCTCCTTGCAACCGGCCTCTTCAGCTGCATTGGGGCAGACTCCCCAGAGTGTGCTTTTGCTGAGGAGGAAACGTGTGGCAGCAATCCCAGTGTTCCCCAGTGGAGAGGCGGAATCTTTGTATCCACTGTGGTCATCACCAGCTCCTTTGCATGGGGAGACCATCAGGACGAGGACGCCGACGCTCTTGGCAGGGTGCTGCTGTGCAAGGTTTTCCCTTTCTTCCTCCTCCTTATCCTCCGTGCTTCCTCGCTGCTGCGGTCTGGCTGATGGCTCCTTGTCCTGAGCCACCAGCAGAGCACAAAGAGCAGGACAGAGGAGAATACTACCTGCGCTCCTGATCCCTTTAACAACCTCCCCGAGGCCCTGAAGTCTCTTTTGGCCGCCCTTGGGCTTGTCATCGCAGCTTAGTTGGTACCCACATGAAAAAGCAAGAAGGCTAATAACCTGAGGGCCGTACAAGGCTAGGAAGTTTCCCGGTAACGCCTTCAACCCGAGCCCCAGGGAGGCGGAATGCTTCCCGAAAAGGCAGGTCTGCTCAGCAGACCAGGGGAGTAGCAAATGAATTCTTTATTTTGCTTTGCCTGGGCATGTAGCTTTTGCTTTGCCTACTAAACTGTCCTCTCCCAGCCCACAAGTCTTCCCGCTTTTGCCCTTCAGACTCTCTCCCCCCATTCCACTGGGGGAAAGTGATTGAGCAGCTGTGTGATGCCAAGCTGCCTACTGGGATTGGTTCACAACCCCTGGGAAGCCAAAGCCCAGTGAAGCATGATACCAGAGCCCACTGCACCAGCTCTTCTGCAAAATGCTCCCTGACTCTGCGGCAGCTGAGCAGTCAGCACCCTATGCCCCCATTCCCCGACAAAGTGATGCACGGACACTCGTTTGTGCGTTAAACAAGAGATTTGTTGACATCTTTGCACACGGTAAAGCTCCCAGAGGGAAGGGACTCTCTCGAAGAGGGAGGGCGGTCGCTGTCCAGGTGGTACCGGCAGTCTCTGGCGCGAGGTTCCTTGCAATGGCCCCTCCCTTCAGCTGCATCGGGACCCACTCCCCAGAGTGGGCTTTTGCTGGGGAGGAAAGGTGCGGCAGCACTGCCCACTGCGTATAGAGCAGCATGTTCTCCGTGTCCAGCGTGCTCAGTTCAGCGGCACCAGCTCCCCGGGGAGTGTCTAGGATGGGCAGATTCCGTGTGAAATGTTCCGCAGTCTCCCCTCTTTTTCCCTACGCTATGAGGTCATCATCTGCTGTCAGCTGTGAGACCCACAAACAGAGCTCTGCGCAGGAAGACCTCTTTCAGCGGCCGTAGATCAGCAGTCTTGTGAGCCGATCTCGCAACTCCACGAACTCACGCAGCGCCTCGGCATGGGTGGCCGGGTGCTGCACCAGGCGCTGGAAGAGGTTGAGCGGTTCGACTGTTCGGAAGTCTGGGGGCAAGCTGATCTCTTCAGGCACCCTCTCGTTGCCAAAGAAGAAGTGGTCAAGGCGTTTCTCCTCCAGGCAGCAGCGCAGGTATCGCATGATATCCTGCAGCCGCAGCAGGAAATCCCTCCCGCGCCAGCCTGACAGGGGTATGGTGGTCAGGAGGTGCATCACAACTGTCTTCAAGGTATAGGTGGAAAAGCCTGTGCCCACCAGGATGCGGGCGCAGACCTGCAGGCATCTGAGGTGGAAGCTGTCGTGCGGGGCCTGCCTGGCCACGTGCCTGAAGAACTTCACCTCTGCCACGGCGCAGCTCTCGGTCCACATCGTGCTTGGGGTGAAGATGGCCTCTGTACTCTGGCTGCTCAGGAAGATGTCCGAGTCACCTTGCTGCACCCCAAACATCATCTCAATGCAGAGGCTTTTGTTGTTGCCTTTTGTCACCCGGAATTTGCAGGAGCGGCTGGAGGGCAGCACCGTTAGACGGCATTGGGCCGACTCGGGCAAAACCACCCAGGCAGCTTTCACCAATATCTGGAACCAGCGGGCAGTTTTCTGCACATCGAGGTAGGAGCCGGTGCAGAGGGTGCCTAGGAGGCTGGGGTCCTGATTCCTCCTCAGCTCCTCCTCGGGGTGGTGGAGGAAGCACAGCATCTCTCCTGCCGGCCGCTCCCTCGTGCAGGTGCACTCCAGCTCCACGCGGATGCAGAAGTTCCTCGCCAGCATCTCCCTTGCAGTGCCCAGCTCCAGGTGGAAGGCGTGCCCACGGGGGGGCTGCAGGGGCACGAGCAGGCGGTAGATGATGTCTTCCTCACGGGGACTCCAACCTTCGAAGGCGCTGCCCACCCCAATGGCTGGTTGCAGCACTGGGAAGAAACTATTTGACAAGAGCACTTGGCAGACACGGATGAGGTCGGCCACCACTGCCTTCACCACCCGGCACTCTGTGGCAAGGTCCTGAACTGGCCACTGTATGTGCTCCTCAAAAAACCTTCCCAGGTCATTTGCATCGTCACTGTCATCTTCCTCCTCCTCCTGGTCTGTGTCGCTGCTGGAGCTCTCCTCGTCGCTGCTGCTGTCTGGCTCAGGGCTCCTTTTGCTGAGCCACCACCAGAGCCCAAAGGGGAGGACCAGGACGCCAGCAATGGCCCAGAACTGCCACTGCTGCAAGGCAGCGAAGAGCAGGGCTCCCCAGTCCACGCCACTCTGCTCCTGGCTCCTCAGCTCCAGCTCCTGCAGCAGCCGAGTCATCTCCTGGCTCAGGTTGTCCGCATGCTGCTGCACGCGCTCACGTGTGGCCTCATCCAGCTCACCACCAACCATCTGCGGGTACTGGATGATGCTTAGCACGACCAGGGCGAGGAATTTTGTGGCAGCCATGGCCTGCAGGAGGAGGGAGAGAAGGGGTTCAGTAGGGGTGGGAGGGAGGGAGCTGGCAGTGGGGGGGAACGGGGATGGGAGCCGCAGAGAGCTGGGGGCGGGTAGCAGAGGGGGTGAGGCAGCTGGGAGGCAGCAAGGCCTGTGCCCAGCCCCGGCAGCGGCGGCACCGTGTCCTGCCCAAGGCGTTCCCGCGAGCGGCTGGGCCCTCGATGCAGGGTGAGAACCCAACCCCCCGGGGGCCCGCGTTTCTGCCCCGGCCCTCGTCCGGCCCAGCCCAGCCTCCCCACGCGTGCGCACTCACCGCTGGCCCAGGCCGTACTGGGGCAGCGCTGCCTGCTGGCGCCCCTGATCACCGCCCCCATTGTGACTCGTCCCTTGTGCTGTCACAGGCGCCAGAGCGCATCACAGGCACGCCCGCCGGCCAGCCCCGGCCTTCAGCCCCACCCCAGCTCAGCGACTCACAGCTGCCCCGGGCAGCCAAAGCCCTGGCACCCACAAAATACACACCCACGCGGCAGGACAGGGCTCCCAGTGGCTGCCTTTACCAAGGAGACAGAAGCCCCCCCAAACCCTTACCAAACATAAAATCAGGTGACGCGACCCCATGGATGCTTTGCTCCTTGAGATCCCATCCCGTGAGATGGGATTGGCTCCTTTGGTGCTGACCTCTGTGCTTGTGGACATGGCTGTGCTCTTGGTGCCTTTGTGACACCGATGCGTGGGTGTGGCGTATATCCTGGTGGTGGGATGGGGCCTCTCCATGGCAGGATCTCTGTTCCTGGTGTGCCACTGCGAGAGGACATTGCTTCCAAAGGGACGTTTCCCAAGGGTGATGAGGGGATGAGCTTCGAGATTGCCCATTGGGCAAGTCCCCACTGCCAGTAGAGCACTGTCTTGTCCATGTCCGTGTTCCGTTCTGCGGTACCAACTTCCTGGGGAGTGTCTGGGACGGGCAGATCTCCACCCGCACCCCAGTGTAATACACGGAGGCACATCAGTGGTGCCTCTCGCTTGGTCCCTGCCCAGCCGGAGCTGCCAGGGAGTTTCTCGGCCCATGTGAAATCGCCACCATGGCCATGACAGTGCAAAGGGAAAGCAGGGCAAAAATCATCTTTGTAGCCACCGTGGTCTTCACCGGCTGCAGCGCTGGGGAGACCACGGAGAGGCGGACGCTGCCGCTCTTGGCAGAGGGCTGCTGCCCAGGGATTTCCCTTCCCTTTCTGTGTCCCGCGTTCTCCCACCTTTTTCCCTGTGGTATGAGGTCAGGTGAATGCCATTGGCTCCCAACAGACCCGGCTTCTCAAAGGTAGATCCGTGATCACAGAAGCCAAAACCTGGAGTACCAGCTACGCAGCCAGGCATTCACCTGTTCAATTTGTCTCCTCCTTCCTGAACCCCTTCCTCTGGGAGGATAGAGGAGAACGCCACCTGTGCTCCTGATCCTTTTAGCATTGCTCCGAGGGAAAGACAGTCTCTTTGGATGGTTCTAAGTTGCCTCGTCACAGTATTGTTAGACCCTACTTTGCACAGGAGGAGTGCACGATATCCTGTACGGTTCAGCAGGCTTGGCAGCCTCTCAGCGACGTCACAGACGTGAAGTCCTGGTGGGCAGCAAACTTCTCTAGAGAAATTGTTTGGGTGGCAAAGAAGTGCTTCGGTGCCTCTCAGTAAGGAATCTCCAGTTGCTGATACCTTACGTGCTTTCCTGGTGGCACTGGTTCTAATGCGGGTGGGCGGGTGGCTCCGCTTTGCCTGCTTGCCTTTTCCTGGATCCTGTCCGTTAGTCACGTGCTCTGAATTCTCCAGTCCCAGACTATCATGTCTGCATCCTAGCCCCTCTAGCACCTCTGTGCTCCCTCTAGCAACTTTCCCATTATCTGGCATCATAGGTAAGTAACTGTGGCAAGACCAACGCCAGGGTCGTTTAGCTCAAGAAAGAAGCAGATGGATGGTGACGCCACAGAATTATGGCTGCTTTGCAGAACAGTAGTGTGTGTGTGTTAAGTAGTGATTGGTGAAATCATGTTGTACCTGAACGCTAGAGAAAGGTATAAGAACCTGGCGTAAAAACGCATTCGGGGTGCCCCGATTTGAATGGGGCACCTCATGCGCACGAATAAAGAGCTACTCTTGTAATGCTATACTTTGCATCCTAGCCTCTCTCCTGGGTCGGCACGGGTCGGTTGCGAAAGTTTCCTAACACCTCCCACGGTTGGAAGTGGCCGCGGGGACCGCCGGCACCGCCCCACTCTCCCAAGACCTGCCGCCTGCTGGCCAGTCCCTCCCACACACAGCCCAAGGGTGTCAGGGACACAGAAACCCCCTCAGACAGCCCCCGGCTATCTGGCAAGCCTGATACCTCCTGGTGGTGGAGGGAACCACGTGCACTGCTCAGAGACGTTTGCAAAGCAGTCTCTCAAATGCTGTGGCAGGATGTCAGTGGCCAAACCCCGTCTGCGCGATGAGTCGCACCCAACGCGACTGAGTTCCAGCATGAAGCTTCACGGCTGCACAAGCGCATGCTTTGAATTGGAGACATCGCAAAAGCTTTCTTTAACCTTGCTGCATGTGTTAAGTCCCGTGGATGCCGTGGTGGGTTGACATTGCATCATTGCCGTTTATTGGCACCTTTGCACAGGGTAAAGCTCCCGGAGAGAATGGACTCTCTCAAAGAGGGAGGGCAGTCACCGTCCAGGTGGTCACGGGAATCTCTGTCACAAGCCTCCTTGCAACCGGCCTCTTCAGCTGCATTGGGGCAGACTCCCCAGAGTGTGCTTTTGCTGAGGAGGAAACGTGTGGCAGCAATCCCAGTGTTCCCCAGTGGAGAGGCGGAATCTTTGTATCCACTGTGGTCATCACCAGCTCCTTTGCATGGGGAGACCATCAGGACGAGGACGCCGACGCTCTTGGCAGGGTGCTGCTGTGCAAGGTTTTCCCTTTCTTCCTCCTCCTTATCCTCCGTGCTTCCTCGCTGCTGCGGTCTGGCTGATGGCTCCTTGTCCTGAGCCACCAGCAGAGCACAAAGAGCAGGACAGAGGAGAATACTACCTGCGCTCCTGATCCCTTTAACAACCTCCCCGAGGCCCTGAAGTCTCTTTTGGCCGCCCTTGGGCTTGTCATCGCAGCTTAGTTGGTACCCACATGAAAAAGCAAGAAGGCTAATAACCTGAGGGCCGTACAAGGCTAGGAAGTTTCCCGGTAACGCCTTCAACCCGAGCCCCAGGGAGGCGGAATGCTTCCCGAAAAGGCAGGTCTGCTCAGCAGACCAGGGGAGTAGCAAATGAATTCTTTATTTTGCTTTGCCTGGGCATGTAGCTTTTGCTTTGCCTACTAAACTGTCCTCTCCCAGCCCACAAGTCTTCCCGCTTTTGCCCTTCAGACTCTCTCCCCCCATTCCACTGGGGGAAAGTGATTGAGCAGCTGTGTGATGCCAAGCTGCCTACTGGGATTGGTTCACAACCCCTGGGAAGCCAAAGCCCAGTGAAGCATGATACCAGAGCCCACTGCACCAGCTCTTCTGCAAAATGCTCCCTGACTCTGCGGCAGCTGAGCAGTCAGCACCCTATGCCCCCATTCCCCGACAAAGTGATGCACGGACACTCGTTTGTGCGTTAAACAAGAGATTTGTTGACATCTTTGCACACGGTAAAGCTCCCAGAGGGAAGGGACTCTCTCGAAGAGGGAGGGCGGTCGCTGTCCAGGTGGTACCGGCAGTCTCTGGCGCGAGGTTCCTTGCAATGGCCCCTCCCTTCAGCTGCATCGGGACCCACTCCCCAGAGTGGGCTTTTGCTGGGGAGGAAAGGTGCGGCAGCACTGCCCACTGCGTATAGAGCAGCATGTTCTCCGTGTCCAGCGTGCTCAGTTCAGCGGCACCAGCTCCCCGGGGAGTGTCTAGGATGGGCAGATTCCGTGTGAAATGTTCCGCAGTCTCCCCTCTTTTTCCCTACGCTATGAGGTCATCATCTGCTGTCAGCTGTGAGACCCACAAACAGAGCTCTGCGCAGGAAGACCTCTTTCAGCGGCCGTAGATCAGCAGTCTTGTGAGCCGATCTCGCAACTCCACGAACTCACGCAGCGCCTCGGCATGGGTGGCCGGGTGCTGCACCAGGCGCTGGAAGAGGTTGAGCGGTTCGACTGTTCGGAAGTCTGGGGGCAAGCTGATCTCTTCAGGCACCCTCTCGTTGCCAAAGAAGAAGTGGTCAAGGCGTTTCTCCTCCAGGCAGCAGCGCAGGTATCGCATGATATCCTGCAGCCGCAGCAGGAAATCCCTCCCGCGCCAGCCTGACAGGGGTATGGTGGTCAGGAGGTGCATCACAACTGTCTTCAAGGTATAGGTGGAAAAGCCTGTGCCCACCAGGATGCGGGCGCAGACCTGCAGGCATCTGAGGTGGAAGCTGTCGTGCGGGGCCTGCCTGGCCACGTGCCTGAAGAACTTCACCTCTGCCACGGCGCAGCTCTCGGTCCACATCGTGCTTGGGGTGAAGATGGCCTCTGTACTCTGGCTGCTCAGGAAGATGTCCGAGTCACCTTGCTGCACCCCAAACATCATCTCAATGCAGAGGCTTTTGTTGTTGCCTTTTGTCACCCGGAATTTGCAGGAGCGGCTGGAGGGCAGCACCGTTAGACGGCATTGGGCCGACTCGGGCAAAACCACCCAGGCAGCTTTCACCAATATCTGGAACCAGCGGGCAGTTTTCTGCACATCGAGGTAGGAGCCGGTGCAGAGGGTGCCTAGGAGGCTGGGGTCCTGATTCCTCCTCAGCTCCTCCTCGGGGTGGTGGAGGAAGCACAGCATCTCTCCTGCCGGCCGCTCCCTCGTGCAGGTGCACTCCAGCTCCACGCGGATGCAGAAGTTCCTCGCCAGCATCTCCCTTGCAGTGCCCAGCTCCAGGTGGAAGGCGTGCCCACGGGGGGGCTGCAGGGGCACGAGCAGGCGGTAGATGATGTCTTCCTCACGGGGACTCCAACCTTCGAAGGCGCTGCCCACCCCAATGGCTGGTTGCAGCACTGGGAAGAAACTATTTGACAAGAGCACTTGGCAGACACGGATGAGGTCGGCCACCACTGCCTTCACCACCCGGCACTCTGTGGCAAGGTCCTGAACTGGCCACTGTATGTGCTCCTCAAAAAACCTTCCCAGGTCATTTGCATCGTCACTGTCATCTTCCTCCTCCTCCTGGTCTGTGTCGCTGCTGGAGCTCTCCTCGTCGCTGCTGCTGTCTGGCTCAGGGCTCCTTTTGCTGAGCCACCACCAGAGCCCAAAGGGGAGGACCAGGACGCCAGCAATGGCCCAGAACTGCCACTGCTGCAAGGCAGCGAAGAGCAGGGCTCCCCAGTCCACGCCACTCTGCTCCTGGCTCCTCAGCTCCAGCTCCTGCAGCAGCCGAGTCATCTCCTGGCTCAGGTTGTCCGCATGCTGCTGCACGCGCTCACGTGTGGCCTCATCCAGCTCACCACCAACCATCTGCGGGTACTGGATGATGCTTAGCACGACCAGGGCGAGGAATTTTGTGGCAGCCATGGCCTGCAGGAGGAGGGAGAGAAGGGGTTCAGTAGGGCTGGGAGGGGGGGAGCTGGCAGTGGGGGGGAACGGGGATGGGAGCCGCAGAGAGCTGGGGGCGGGTAGCAGAGGGGGTGAGGCAGCTGGGAGGCAGCAAGGCCTGTGCCCAGCCCCGGCAGCGGCGGCACCGTGTCCTGCCCAAGGCGTTCCCGCGAGCGGCTGGGCCCTCGATGCAGGGTGAGAACCCAACCCCCCGGGGGCCCGCGTTTCTGCCCCGGCCCTCGTCCGGCCCAGCCCAGCCTCCCCACGCGTGCGCACTCACCGCTGGCCCAGGCCGTACTGGGGCAGCGCTGCCTGCTGGCGCCCCTGATCACCGCCCCCATTGTGACTCGTCCCTTGTGCTGTCACAGGCGCCAGAGCGCATCACAGGCACGCCCGCCGGCCAGCCCCGGCCTTCAGCCCCACCCCAGCTCAGCGACTCACAGCTGCCCCGGGCAGCCAAAGCCCTGGCACCCACAAAATACACACCCACGCGGCAGGACAGGGCTCCCAGTGGCTGCCTTTACCAAGGAGACAGAAGCCCCCCCAAACCCTTACCAAACATAAAATCAGGTGACGCGACCCCATGGATGCTTTGCTCCTTGAGATCCCATCCCGTGAGATGGGATTGGCTCCTTTGGTGCTGACCTCTGTGCTTGTGGACATGGCTGTGCTCTTGGTGCCTTTGTGACACCGATGCGTGGGTGTGGCGTATATCCTGGTGGTGGGATGGGGCCTCTCCATGGCAGGATCTCTGTTCCTGGTGTGCCACTGCGAGAGGACATTGCTTCCAAAGGGACGTTTCCCAAGGGTGATGAGGGGATGAGCTTCGAGATTGCCCATTGGGCAAGTCCCCACTGCCAGTAGAGCACTGTCTTGTCCATGTCCGTGTTCCGTTCTGCGGTACCAACTTCCTGGGGAGTGTCTGGGACGGGCAGATCTCCACCCGCACCCCAGTGTAATACACGGAGGCACATCAGTGGTGCCTCTCGCTTGGTCCCTGCCCAGCCGGAGCTGCCAGGGAGTTTCTCGGCCCATGTGAAATCGCCACCATGGCCATGACAGTGCAAAGGGAAAGCAGGGCAAAAATCATCTTTGTAGCCACCGTGGTCTTCACCGGCTGCAGCGCTGGGGAGACCACGGAGAGGCGGACGCTGCCGCTCTTGGCAGAGGGCTGCTGCCCAGGGATTTCCCTTCCCTTTCTGTGTCCCGCGTTCTCCCACCTTTTTCCCTGTGGTATGAGGTCAGGTGAATGCCATTGGCTCCCAACAGACCCGGCTTCTCAAAGGTAGATCCGTGATCACAGAAGCCAAAACCTGGAGTACCAGCTACGCAGCCAGGCATTCACCTGTTCAATTTGTCTCCTCCTTCCTGAACCCCTTCCTCTGGGAGGATAGAGGAGAACGCCACCTGTGCTCCTGATCCTTTTAGCATTGCTCCGAGGGAAAGACAGTCTCTTTGGATGGTTCTAAGTTGCCTCGTCACAGTATTGTTAGACCCTACTTTGCACAGGAGGAGTGCACGATATCCTGTACGGTTCAGCAGGCTTGGCAGCCTCTCAGCGACGTCACAGACGTGAAGTCCTGGTGGGCAGCAAACTTCTCTAGAGAAATTGTTTGGGTGGCAAAGAAGTGCTTCGGTGCCTCTCAGTAAGGAATCTCCAGTTGCTGATACCTTACGTGCTTTCCTGGTGGCACTGGTTCTAATGCGGGTGGGCGGGTGGCTCCGCTTTGCCTGCTTGCCTTTTCCTGGATCCTGTCCGTTAGTCACGTGCTCTGAATTCTCCAGTCCCAGACTATCATGTCTGCATCCTAGCCCCTCTAGCACCTCTGTGCTCCCTCTAGCAACTTTCCCATTATCTGGCATCATAGGTAAGTAACTGTGGCAAGACCAACGCCAGGGTCGTTTAGCTCAAGAAAGAAGCAGATGGATGGTGACGCCACAGAATTATGGCTGCTTTGCAGAACAGTAGTGTGTGTGTGTTAAGTAGTGATTGGTGAAATCATGTTGTACCTGAACGCTAGAGAAAGGTATAAGAACCTGGCGTAAAAACGCATTCGGGGTGCCCCGATTTGAATGGGGCACCTCATGCGCACGAATAAAGAGCTACTCTTGTAATGCTATACTTTGCATCCTAGCCTCTCTCCTGGGTCGGCACGGGTCGGTTGCGAAAGTTTCCTAACACCTCCCACGGTTGGAAGTGGCCGCGGGGACCGCCGGCACCGCCCCACTCTCCCAAGACCTGCCGCCTGCTGGCCAGTCCCTCCCACACACAGCCCAAGGGTGTCAGGGACACAGAAACCCCCTCAGACAGCCCCCGGCTATCTGGCAAGCCTGATACCTCCTGGTGGTGGAGGGAACCACGTGCACTGCTCAGAGACGTTTGCAAAGCAGTCTCTCAAATGCTGTGGCAGGATGTCAGTGGCCAAACCCCGTCTGCGCGATGAGTCGCACCCAACGCGACTGAGTTCCAGCATGAAGCTTCACGGCTGCACAAGCGCATGCTTTGAATTGGAGACATCGCAAAAGCTTTCTTTAACCTTGCTGCATGTGTTAAGTCCCGTGGATGCCGTGGTGGGTTGACATTGCATCATTGCCGTTTATTGGCACCTTTGCACAGGGTAAAGCTCCCGGAGAGAATGGACTCTCTCAAAGAGGGAGGGCAGTCACCGTCCAGGTGGTCACGGGAATCTCTGTCACAAGCCTCCTTGCAACCGGCCTCTTCAGCTGCATTGGGGCAGACTCCCCAGAGTGTGCTTTTGCTGAGGAGGAAACGTGTGGCAGCAATCCCAGTGTTCCCCAGTGGAGAGGCGGAATCTTTGTATCCACTGTGGTCATCACCAGCTCCTTTGCATGGGGAGACCATCAGGACGAGGACGCCGACGCTCTTGGCAGGGTGCTGCTGTGCAAGGTTTTCCCTTTCTTCCTCCTCCTTATCCTCCGTGCTTCCTCGCTGCTGCGGTCTGGCTGATGGCTCCTTGTCCTGAGCCACCAGCAGAGCACAAAGAGCAGGACAGAGGAGAATACTACCTGCGCTCCTGATCCCTTTAACAACCTCCCCGAGGCCCTGAAGTCTCTTTTGGCCGCCCTTGGGCTTGTCATCGCAGCTTAGTTGGTACCCACATGAAAAAGCAAGAAGGCTAATAACCTGAGGGCCGTACAAGGCTAGGAAGTTTCCCGGTAACGCCTTCAACCCGAGCCCCAGGGAGGCGGAATGCTTCCCGAAAAGGCAGGTCTGCTCAGCAGACCAGGGGAGTAGCAAATGAATTCTTTATTTTGCTTTGCCTGGGCATGTAGCTTTTGCTTTGCCTACTAAACTGTCCTCTCCCAGCCCACAAGTCTTCCCGCTTTTGCCCTTCAGACTCTCTCCCCCCATTCCACTGGGGGAAAGTGATTGAGCAGCTGTGTGATGCCAAGCTGCCTACTGGGATTGGTTCACAACCCCTGGGAAGCCAAAGCCCAGTGAAGCATGATACCAGAGCCCACTGCACCAGCTCTTCTGCAAAATGCTCCCTGACTCTGCGGCAGCTGAGCAGTCAGCACCCTATGCCCCCATTCCCCGACAAAGTGATGCACGGACACTCGTTTGTGCGTTAAACAAGAGATTTGTTGACATCTTTGCACACGGTAAAGCTCCCAGAGGGAAGGGACTCTCTCGAAGAGGGAGGGCGGTCGCTGTCCAGGTGGTACCGGCAGTCTCTGGCGCGAGGTTCCTTGCAATGGCCCCTCCCTTCAGCTGCATCGGGTCCCACTCCCCAGAGTGGGCTTTTGCTGGGGAGGAAAGGTGCGGCAGCACTGCCCACTGCGTATAGAGCAGCATGTTCTCCGTGTCCAGCGTGCTCAGTTCAGCGGCACCAGCTCCCCGGGGAGTGTCTAGGATGGGCAGATTCCGTGTGAAATGTTCCGCAGTCTCCCCTCTTTTTCCCTACGCTATGAGGTCATCATCTGCTGTCAGCTGTGAGACCCACAAACAGAGCTCTGCGCAGGAAGACCTCTTTCAGCGGCCGTAGATCAGCAGTCTTGTGAGCCGATCTCGCAACTCCACGAACTCACGCAGCGCCTCGGCATGGGTGGCCGGGTGCTGCACCAGGCGCTGGAAGAGGTTGAGCGGTTCGACTGTTCGGAAGTCTGGGGGCAAGCTGATCTCTTCAGGCACCCTCTCGTTGCCAAAGAAGAAGTGGTCAAGGCGTTTCTCCTCCAGGCAGCAGCGCAGGTATCGCATGATATCCTGCAGCCGCAGCAGGAAATCCCTCCCGCGCCAGCCTGACAGGGGTATGGTGGTCAGGAGGTGCATCACAACTGTCTTCAAGGTATAGGTGGAAAAGCCTGTGCCCACCAGGATGCGGGCGCAGACCTGCAGGCATCTGAGGTGGAAGCTGTCGTGCGGGGCCTGCCTGGCCACGTGCCTGAAGAACTTCACCTCTGCCACGGCGCAGCTCTCGGTCCACATCGTGCTTGGGGTGAAGATGGCCTCTGTACTCTGGCTGCTCAGGAAGATGTCCGAGTCACCTTGCTGCACCCCAAACATCATCTCAATGCAGAGGCTTTTGTTGTTGCCTTTTGTCACCCGGAATTTGCAGGAGCGGCTGGAGGGCAGCACCGTTAGACGGCATTGGGCCGACTCGGGCAAAACCACCCAGGCAGCTTTCACCAATATCTGGAACCAGCGGGCAGTTTTCTGCACATCGAGGTAGGAGCCGGTGCAGAGGGTGCCTAGGAGGCTGGGGTCCTGATTCCTCCTCAGCTCCTCCTCGGGGTGGTGGAGGAAGCACAGCATCTCTCCTGCCGGCCGCTCCCTCGTGCAGGTGCACTCCAGCTCCACGCGGATGCAGAAGTTCCTCGCCAGCATCTCCCTTGCAGTGCCCAGCTCCAGGTGGAAGGCGTGCCCACGGGGGGGCTGCAGGGGCACGAGCAGGCGGTAGATGATGTCTTCCTCACGGGGACTCCAACCTTCGAAGGCGCTGCCCACCCCAATGGCTGGTTGCAGCACTGGGAAGAAACTATTTGACAAGAGCACTTGGCAGACACGGATGAGGTCGGCCACCACTGCCTTCACCACCCGGCACTCTGTGGCAAGGTCCTGAACTGGCCACTGTATGTGCTCCTCAAAAAACCTTCCCAGGTCATTTGCATCGTCACTGTCATCTTCCTCCTCCTCCTGGTCTGTGTCGCTGCTGGAGCTCTCCTCGTCGCTGCTGCTGTCTGGCTCAGGGCTCCTTTTGCTGAGCCACCACCAGAGCCCAAAGGGGAGGACCAGGACGCCAGCAATGGCCCAGAACTGCCACTGCTGCAAGGCAGCGAAGAGCAGGGCTCCCCAGTCCACGCCACTCTGCTCCTGGCTCCTCAGCTCCAGCTCCTGCAGCAGCCGAGTCATCTCCTGGCTCAGGTTGTCCGCGTGCTGCTGCACGCGCTCACGTGTGGCCTCATCCAGCTCACCACCAACCATCTGCGGGTACTGGATGATGCTTAGCACGACCAGGGCGAGGAATTTTGTGGCAGCCATGGCCTGCAGGAGGAGGGAGAGAAGGGGTTCAGTAGGGCTGGGAGGGGGGGAGCTGGCAGTGGGGGGGAACGGGGATGGGAGCCGCAGAGAGCTGGGGGCGGGTAGCAGAGGGGGTGAGGCAGCTGGGAGGCAGCAAGGCCTGTGCCCAGCCCCGGCAGCGGCGGCACCGTGTCCTGCCCAAGGCGTTCCCGCGAGCGGCTGGGCCCTCGATGCAGGGTGAGAACCCAACCCCCCGGGGGCCCGCGTTTCTGCCCCGGCCCTCGTCCGGCCCAGCCCAGCCTCCCCACGCGTGCGCACTCACCGCTGGCCCAGGCCGTACTGGGGCAGCGCTGCCTGCTGGCGCCCCTGATCACCGCCCCCATTGTGACTCGTCCCTTGTGCTGTCACAGGCGCCAGAGCGCATCACAGGCACGCCCGCCGGCCAGCCCCGGCCTTCAGCCCCACCCCAGCTCAGCGACTCACAGCTGCCCCGGGCAGCCAAAGCCCTGGCACCCACAAAATACACACCCACGCGGCAGGACAGGGCTCCCAGTGGCTGCCTTTACCAAGGAGACAGAAGCCCCCCCAAACCCTTACCAAACATAAAATCAGGTGACGCGACCCCATGGATGCTTTGCTCCTTGAGATCCCATCCCGTGAGATGGGATTGGCTCCTTTGGTGCTGACCTCTGTGCTTGTGGACATGGCTGTGCTCTTGGTGCCTTTGTGACACCGATGCGTGGGTGTGGCGTATATCCTGGTGGTGGGATGGGGCCTCTCCATGGCAGGATCTCTGTTCCTGGTGTGCCACTGCGAGAGGACATTGCTTCCAAAGGGACGTTTCCCAAGGGTGATGAGGGGATGAGCTTCGAGATTGCCCATTGGGCAAGTCCCCACTGCCAGTAGAGCACTGTCTTGTCCATGTCCGTGTTCCGTTCTGCGGTACCAACTTCCTGGGGAGTGTCTGGGACGGGCAGATCTCCACCCGCACCCCAGTGTAATACACGGAGGCACATCAGTGGTGCCTCTCGCTTGGTCCCTGCCCAGCCGGAGCTGCCAGGGAGTTTCTCGGCCCATGTGAAATCGCCACCATGGCCATGACAGTGCAAAGGGAAAGCAGGGCAAAAATCATCTTTGTAGCCACCGTGGTCTTCACCGGCTGCAGCGCTGGGGAGACCACGGAGAGGCGGACGCTGCCGCTCTTGGCAGAGGGCTGCTGCCCAGGGATTTCCCTTCCCTTTCTGTGTCCCGCGTTCTCCCACCTTTTTCCCTGTGGTATGAGGTCAGGTGAATGCCATTGGCTCCCAACAGACCCGGCTTCTCAAAGGTAGATCCGTGATCACAGAAGCCAAAACCTGGAGTACCAGCTACGCAGCCAGGCATTCACCTGTTCAATTTGTCTCCTCCTTCCTGAACCCCTTCCTCTGGGAGGATAGAGGAGAACGCCACCTGTGCTCCTGATCCTTTTAGCATTGCTCCGAGGGAAAGACAGTCTCTTTGGATGGTTCTAAGTTGCCTCGTCACAGTATTGTTAGACCCTACTTTGCACAGGAGGAGTGCACGATATCCTGTACGGTTCAGCAGGCTTGGCAGCCTCTCAGCGACGTCACAGACGTGAAGTCCTGGTGGGCAGCAAACTTCTCTAGAGAAATTGTTTGGGTGGCAAAGAAGTGCTTCGGTGCCTCTCAGTAAGGAATCTCCAGTTGCTGATACCTTACGTGCTTTCCTGGTGGCACTGGTTCTAATGCGGGTGGGCGGGTGGCTCCGCTTTGCCTGCTTGCCTTTTCCTGGATCCTGTCCGTTAGTCACGTGCTCTGAATTCTCCAGTCCCAGACTATCATGTCTGCATCCTAGCCCCTCTAGCACCTCTGTGCTCCCTCTAGCAACTTTCCCATTATCTGGCATCATAGGTAAGTAACTGTGGCAAGACCAACGCCAGGGTCGTTTAGCTCAAGAAAGAAGCAGATGGATGGTGACGCCACAGAATTATGGCTGCTTTGCAGAACAGTAGTGTGTGTGTGTTAAGTAGTGATTGGTGAAATCATGTTGTACCTGAACGCTAGAGAAAGGTATAAGAACCTGGCGTAAAAACGCATTCGGGGTGCCCCGATTTGAATGGGGCACCTCATGCGCACGAATAAAGAGCTACTCTTGTAATGCTATACTTTGCATCCTAGCCTCTCTCCTGGGTCGGCACGGGTCGGTTGCGAAAGTTTCCTAACACCTCCCACGGTTGGAAGTGGCCGCGGGGACCGCCGGCACCGCCCCACTCTCCCAAGACCTGCCGCCTGCTGGCCAGTCCCTCCCACACACAGCCCAAGGGTGTCAGGGACACAGAAACCCCCTCAGACAGCCCCCGGCTATCTGGCAAGCCTGATACCTCCTGGTGGTGGAGGGAACCACGTGCACTGCTCAGAGACGTTTGCAAAGCAGTCTCTCAAATGCTGTGGCAGGATGTCAGTGGCCAAACCCCGTCTGCGCGATGAGTCGCACCCAACGCGACTGAGTTCCAGCATGAAGCTTCACGGCTGCACAAGCGCATGCTTTGAATTGGAGACATCGCAAAAGCTTTCTTTAACCTTGCTGCATGTGTTAAGTCCCGTGGATGCCGTGGTGGGTTGACATTGCATCATTGCCGTTTATTGGCACCTTTGCACAGGGTAAAGCTCCCGGAGAGAATGGACTCTCTCAAAGAGGGAGGGCAGTCACCGTCCAGGTGGTCACGGGAATCTCTGTCACAAGCCTCCTTGCAACCGGCCTCTTCAGCTGCATTGGGGCAGACTCCCCAGAGTGTGCTTTTGCTGAGGAGGAAACGTGTGGCAGCAATCCCAGTGTTCCCCAGTGGAGAGGCGGAATCTTTGTATCCACTGTGGTCATCACCAGCTCCTTTGCATGGGGAGACCATCAGGACGAGGACGCCGACGCTCTTGGCAGGGTGCTGCTGTGCAAGGTTTTCCCTTTCTTCCTCCTCCTTATCCTCCGTGCTTCCTCGCTGCTGCGGTCTGGCTGATGGCTCCTTGTCCTGAGCCACCAGCAGAGCACAAAGAGCAGGACAGAGGAGAATACTACCTGCGCTCCTGATCCCTTTAACAACCTCCCCGAGGCCCTGAAGTCTCTTTTGGCCGCCCTTGGGCTTGTCATCGCAGCTTAGTTGGTACCCACATGAAAAAGCAAGAAGGCTAATAACCTGAGGGCCGTACAAGGCTAGGAAGTTTCCCGGTAACGCCTTCAACCCGAGCCCCAGGGAGGCGGAATGCTTCCCGAAAAGGCAGGTCTGCTCAGCAGACCAGGGGAGTAGCAAATGAATTCTTTATTTTGCTTTGCCTGGGCATGTAGCTTTTGCTTTGCCTACTAAACTGTCCTCTCCCAGCCCACAAGTCTTCCCGCTTTTGCCCTTCAGACTCTCTCCCCCCATTCCACTGGGGGAAAGTGATTGAGCAGCTGTGTGATGCCAAGCTGCCTACTGGGATTGGTTCACAACCCCTGGGAAGCCAAAGCCCAGTGAAGCATGATACCAGAGCCCACTGCACCAGCTCTTCTGCAAAATGCTCCCTGACTCTGCGGCAGCTGAGCAGTCAGCACCCTATGCCCCCATTCCCCGACAAAGTGATGCACGGACACTCGTTTGTGCGTTAAACAAGAGATTTGTTGACATCTTTGCACACGGTAAAGCTCCCAGAGGGAAGGGACTCTCTCGAAGAGGGAGGGCGGTCGCTGTCCAGGTGGTACCGGCAGTCTCTGGCGCGAGGTTCCTTGCAATGGCCCCTCCCTTCAGCTGCATCGGGTCCCACTCCCCAGAGTGGGCTTTTGCTGGGGAGGAAAGGTGCGGCAGCACTGCCCACTGCGTATAGAGCAGCATGTTCTCCGTGTCCAGCGTGCTCAGTTCAGCGGCACCAGCTCCCCGGGGAGTGTCTAGGATGGGCAGATTCCGTGTGAAATGTTCCGCAGTCTCCCCTCTTTTTCCCTACGCTATGAGGTCATCATCTGCTGTCAGCTGTGAGACCCACAAACAGAGCTCTGCGCAGGAAGACCTCTTTCAGCGGCCGTAGATCAGCAGTCTTGTGAGCCGATCTCGCAACTCCACGAACTCACGCAGCGCCTCGGCATGGGTGGCCGGGTGCTGCACCAGGCGCTGGAAGAGGTTGAGCGGTTCGACTGTTCGGAAGTCTGGGGGCAAGCTGATCTCTTCAGGCACCCTCTCGTTGCCAAAGAAGAAGTGGTCAAGGCGTTTCTCCTCCAGGCAGCAGCGCAGGTATCGCATGATATCCTGCAGCCGCAGCAGGAAATCCCTCCCGCGCCAGCCTGACAGGGGTATGGTGGTCAGGAGGTGCATCACAACTGTCTTCAAGGTATAGGTGGAAAAGCCTGTGCCCACCAGGATGCGGGCGCAGACCTGCAGGCATCTGAGGTGGAAGCTGTCGTGCGGGGCCTGCCTGGCCACGTGCCTGAAGAACTTCACCTCTGCCACGGCGCAGCTCTCGGTCCACATCGTGCTTGGGGTGAAGATGGCCTCTGTACTCTGGCTGCTCAGGAAGATGTCCGAGTCACCTTGCTGCACCCCAAACATCATCTCAATGCAGAGGCTTTTGTTGTTGCCTTTTGTCACCCGGAATTTGCAGGAGCGGCTGGAGGGCAGCACCGTTAGACGGCATTGGGCCGACTCGGGCAAAACCACCCAGGCAGCTTTCACCAATATCTGGAACCAGCGGGCAGTTTTCTGCACATCGAGGTAGGAGCCGGTGCAGAGGGTGCCTAGGAGGCTGGGGTCCTGATTCCTCCTCAGCTCCTCCTCGGGGTGGTGGAGGAAGCACAGCATCTCTCCTGCCGGCCGCTCCCTCGTGCAGGTGCACTCCAGCTCCACGCGGATGCAGAAGTTCCTCGCCAGCATCTCCCTTGCAGTGCCCAGCTCCAGGTGGAAGGCGTGCCCACGGGGGGGCTGCAGGGGCACGAGCAGGCGGTAGATGATGTCTTCCTCACGGGGACTCCAACCTTCGAAGGCGCTGCCCACCCCAATGGCTGGTTGCAGCACTGGGAAGAAACTATTTGACAAGAGCACTTGGCAGACACGGATGAGGTCGGCCACCACTGCCTTCACCACCCGGCACTCTGTGGCAAGGTCCTGAACTGGCCACTGTATGTGCTCCTCAAAAAACCTTCCCAGGTCATTTGCATCGTCACTGTCATCTTCCTCCTCCTCCTGGTCTGTGTCGCTGCTGGAGCTCTCCTCGTCGCTGCTGCTGTCTGGCTCAGGGCTCCTTTTGCTGAGCCACCACCAGAGCCCAAAGGGGAGGACCAGGACGCCAGCAATGGCCCAGAACTGCCACTGCTGCAAGGCAGCGAAGAGCAGGGCTCCCCAGTCCACGCCACTCTGCTCCTGGCTCCTCAGCTCCAGCTCCTGCAGCAGCCGAGTCATCTCCTGGCTCAGGTTGTCCGCGTGCTGCTGCACGCGCTCACATGTGGCCTCATCCAGCTCACCACCAACCATCTGCGGGTACTGGATGATGCTTAGCACGACCAGGGCGAGGAATTTTGTGGCAGCCATGGCCTGCAGGAGGAGGGAGAGAAGGAGTTCAGTAGGGCTGGGAGGGGGGGAGCTGGCAGTGGGGGGGAACGGGGATGGGAGCCGCAGAGAGCTGGGGGCGGGTAGCAGAGGGGGTGAGGCAGCTGGGAGGCAGCAAGGCCTGTGCCCAGCCCCGGCAGCGGCGGCACCGTGTCCTGCCCAAGGCGTTCCCGCGAGCGGCTGGGCCCTCGATGCAGGGTGAGAACCCAACCCCCCGGGGGCCCGCGTTTCTGCCCCGGCCCTCGTCCGGCCCAGCCCAGCCTCCCCACGCGTGCACACTCACCGCTGGCCCAGGCCGTACTGGGGCAGCGCTGCCTGCTGGCGCCCCTGATCACCGCCCCCATTGTGACTCGTCCCTTGTGCTGTCACAGGCGCCAGAGCGCATCACAGGCACGCCCGCCGGCCAGCCCCGGCCTTCAGCCCCACCCCAGCTCAGCGACTCACAGCTGCCCCGGGCAGCCAAAGCCCTGGCACCCACAAAATACACACCCACGCGGCAGGACAGGGCTCCCAGTGGCTGCCTTTACCAAGGAGACAGAAGCCCCCCCAAACCCTTACCAAACATAAAATCAGGTGACGCGACCCCATGGATGCTTTGCTCCTTGAGATCCCATCCCGTGAGATGGGATTGGCTCCTTTGGTGCTGACCTCTGTGCTTGTGGACATGGCTGTGCTCTTGGTGCCTTTGTGACACCGATGCGTGGGTGTGGCGTATATCCTGGTGGTGGGATGGGGCCTCTCCATGGCAGGATCTCTGTTCCTGGTGTGCCACTGCGAGAGGACATTGCTTCCAAAGGGACGTTTCCCAAGGGTGATGAGGGGATGAGCTTCGAGATTGCCCATTGGGCAAGTCCCCACT
Organism: Mycteria americana; assembly: GCF_035582795.1. Taxonomy (NCBI): domain Eukaryota; kingdom Metazoa; phylum Chordata; class Aves; order Ciconiiformes; family Ciconiidae; genus Mycteria; species Mycteria americana. The sequence continues at coordinate 68,207,704 of NC_134369.1, read as the reverse complement.
GCCAGTAGAGCACTGTCTTGTCCATGTCCGTGTTCCGTTCTGCGGTACCAACTTCCTGGGGAGTGTCTGGGACGGGCAGATCTCCACCCGCACCCCAGTGTAATACACGGAGGCACATCAGTGGTGCCTCTCGCTTGGTCCCTGCCCAGCCGGAGCTGCCAGGGAGTTTCTCGGCCCATGTGAAATCGCCACCATGGCCATGACAGTGCAAAGGGAAAGCAGGGCAAAAATCATCTTTGTAGCCACCGTGGTCTTCACCGGCTGCAGCGCTGGGGAGACCACGGAGAGGCGGACGCTGCCGCTCTTGGCAGAGGGCTGCTGCCCAGGGATTTCCCTTCCCTTTCTGTGTCCCGCGTTCTCCCACCTTTTTCCCTGTGGTATGAGGTCAGGTGAATGCCATTGGCTCCCAACAGACCCGGCTTCTCAAAGGTAGATCCGTGATCACAGAAGCCAAAACCTGGAGTACCAGCTACGCAGCCAGGCATTCACCTGTTCAATTTGTCTCCTCCTTCCTGAACCCCTTCCTCTGGGAGGATAGAGGAGAACGCCACCTGTGCTCCTGATCCTTTTAGCATTGCTCCGAGGGAAAGACAGTCTCTTTGGATGGTTCTAAGTTGCCTCGTCACAGTATTGTTAGACCCTACTTTGCACAGGAGGAGTGCACGATATCCTGTACGGTTCAGCAGGCTTGGCAGCCTCTCAGCGACGTCACAGACGTGAAGTCCTGGTGGGCAGCAAACTTCTCTAGAGAAATTGTTTGGGTGGCAAAGAAGTGCTTCGGTGCCTCTCAGTAAGGAATCTCCAGTTGCTGATACCTTACGTGCTTTCCTGGTGGCACTGGTTCTAATGCGGGTGGGCGGGTGGCTCCGCTTTGCCTGCTTGCCTTTTCCTGGATCCTGTCCGTTAGTCACGTGCTCTGAATTCTCCAGTCCCAGACTATCATGTCTGCATCCTAGCCCCTCTAGCACCTCTGTGCTCCCTCTAGCAACTTTCCCATTATCTGGCATCATAGGTAAGTAACTGTGGCAAGACCAACGCCAGGGTCGTTTAGCTCAAGAAAGAAGCAGATGGATGGTGACGCCACAGAATTATGGCTGCTTTGCAGAACAGTAGTGTGTGTGTGTTAAGTAGTGATTGGTGAAATCATGTTGTACCTGAACGCTAGAGAAAGGTATAAGAACCTGGCGTAAAAACGCATTCGGGGTGCCCCGATTTGAATGGGGCACCTCATGCGCACGAATAAAGAGCTACTCTTGTAATGCTATACTTTGCATCCTAGCCTCTCTCCTGGGTCGGCACGGGTCGGTTGCGAAAGTTTCCTAACACCTCCCACGGTTGGAAGTGGCCGCGGGGACCGCCGGCACCGCCCCACTCTCCCAAGACCTGCCGCCTGCTGGCCAGTCCCTCCCACACACAGCCCAAGGGTGTCAGGGACACAGAAACCCCCTCAGACAGCCCCCGGCTATCTGGCAAGCCTGATACCTCCTGGTGGTGGAGGGAACCACGTGCACTGCTCAGAGACGTTTGCAAAGCAGTCTCTCAAATGCTGTGGCAGGATGTCAGTGGCCAAACCCCGTCTGCGCGATGAGTCGCACCCAACGCGACTGAGTTCCAGCATGAAGCTTCACGGCTGCACAAGCGCATGCTTTGAATTGGAGACATCGCAAAAGCTTTCTTTAACCTTGCTGCATGTGTTAAGTCCCGTGGATGCCGTGGTGGGTTGACATTGCATCATTGCCGTTTATTGGCACCTTTGCACAGGGTAAAGCTCCCGGAGAGAATGGACTCTCTCAAAGAGGGAGGGCAGTCACCGTCCAGGTGGTCACGGGAATCTCTGTCACAAGCCTCCTTGCAACCGGCCTCTTCAGCTGCATTGGGGCAGACTCCCCAGAGTGTGCTTTTGCTGAGGAGGAAACGTGTGGCAGCAATCCCAGTGTTCCCCAGTGGAGAGGCGGAATCTTTGTATCCACTGTGGTCATCACCAGCTCCTTTGCATGGGGAGACCATCAGGACGAGGACGCCGACGCTCTTGGCAGGGTGCTGCTGTGCAAGGTTTTCCCTTTCTTCCTCCTCCTTATCCTCCGTGCTTCCTCGCTGCTGCGGTCTGGCTGATGGCTCCTTGTCCTGAGCCACCAGCAGAGCACAAAGAGCAGGACAGAGGAGAATACTACCTGCGCTCCTGATCCCTTTAACAACCTCCCCGAGGCCCTGAAGTCTCTTTTGGCCGCCCTTGGGCTTGTCATCGCAGCTTAGTTGGTACCCACATGAAAAAGCAAGAAGGCTAATAACCTGAGGGCCGTACAAGGCTAGGAAGTTTCCCGGTAACGCCTTCAACCCGAGCCCCAGGGAGGCGGAATGCTTCCCGAAAAGGCAGGTCTGCTCAGCAGACCAGGGGAGTAGCAAATGAATTCTTTATTTTGCTTTGCCTGGGCATGTAGCTTTTGCTTTGCCTACTAAACTGTCCTCTCCCAGCCCACAAGTCTTCCCGCTTTTGCCCTTCAGACTCTCTCCCCCCATTCCACTGGGGGAAAGTGATTGAGCAGCTGTGTGATGCCAAGCTGCCTACTGGGATTGGTTCACAACCCCTGGGAAGCCAAAGCCCAGTGAAGCATGATACCAGAGCCCACTGCACCAGCTCTTCTGCAAAATGCTCCCTGACTCTGCGGCAGCTGAGCAGTCAGCACCCTATGCCCCCATTCCCCGACAAAGTGATGCACGGACACTCGTTTGTGCGTTAAACAAGAGATTTGTTGACATCTTTGCACACGGTAAAGCTCCCAGAGGGAAGGGACTCTCTCGAAGAGGGAGGGCGGTCGCTGTCCAGGTGGTACCGGCAGTCTCTGGCGCGAGGTTCCTTGCAATGGCCCCTCCCTTCAGCTGCATCGGGACCCACTCCCCAGAGTGGGCTTTTGCTGGGGAGGAAAGGTGCGGCAGCACTGCCCACTGCGTATAGAGCAGCATGTTCTCCGTGTCCAGCGTGCTCAGTTCAGCGGCACCAGCTCCCCGGGGAGTGTCTAGGATGGGCAGATTCCGTGTGAAATGTTCCGCAGTCTCCCCTCTTTTTCCCTACGCTATGAGGTCATCATCTGCTGTCAGCTGTGAGACCCACAAACAGAGCTCTGCGCAGGAAGACCTCTTTCAGCGGCCGTAGATCAGCAGTCTTGTGAGCCGATCTCGCAACTCCACGAACTCACGCAGCGCCTCGGCATGGGTGGCCGGGTGCTGCACCAGGCGCTGGAAGAGGTTGAGCGGTTCGACTGTTCGGAAGTCTGGGGGCAAGCTGATCTCTTCAGGCACCCTCTCGTTGCCAAAGAAGAAGTGGTCAAGGCGTTTCTCCTCCAGGCAGCAGCGCAGGTATCGCATGATATCCTGCAGCCGCAGCAGGAAATCCCTCCCGCGCCAGCCTGACAGGGGTATGGTGGTCAGGAGGTGCATCACAACTGTCTTCAAGGTATAGGTGGAAAAGCCTGTGCCCACCAGGATGCGGGCGCAGACCTGCAGGCATCTGAGGTGGAAGCTGTCGTGCGGGGCCTGCCTGGCCACGTGCCTGAAGAACTTCACCTCTGCCACGGCGCAGCTCTCGGTCCACATCGTGCTTGGGGTGAAGATGGCCTCTGTACTCTGGCTGCTCAGGAAGATGTCCGAGTCACCTTGCTGCACCCCAAACATCATCTCAATGCAGAGGCTTTTGTTGTTGCCTTTTGTCACCCGGAATTTGCAGGAGCGGCTGGAGGGCAGCACCGTTAGACGGCATTGGGCCGACTCGGGCAAAACCACCCAGGCAGCTTTCACCAATATCTGGAACCAGCGGGCAGTTTTCTGCACATCGAGGTAGGAGCCGGTGCAGAGGGTGCCTAGGAGGCTGGGGTCCTGATTCCTCCTCAGCTCCTCCTCGGGGTGGTGGAGGAAGCACAGCATCTCTCCTGCCGGCCGCTCCCTCGTGCAGGTGCACTCCAGCTCCACGCGGATGCAGAAGTTCCTCGCCAGCATCTCCCTTGCAGTGCCCAGCTCCAGGTGGAAGGCGTGCCCACGGGGGGGCTGCAGGGGCACGAGCAGGCGGTAGATGATGTCTTCCTCACGGGGACTCCAACCTTCGAAGGCGCTGCCCACCCCAATGGCTGGTTGCAGCACTGGGAAGAAACTATTTGACAAGAGCACTTGGCAGACACGGATGAGGTCGGCCACCACTGCCTTCACCACCCGGCACTCTGTGGCAAGGTCCTGAACTGGCCACTGTATGTGCTCCTCAAAAAACCTTCCCAGGTCATTTGCATCGTCACTGTCATCTTCCTCCTCCTCCTGGTCTGTGTTGCTGCTGGAGCTCTCCTCGTCGCTGCTGCTGTCTGGCTCAGGGCTCCTTTTGCTGAGCCACCACCAGAGCCCAAAGGGGAGGACCAGGACGCCAGCAATGGCCCAGAACTGCCACTGCTGCAAGGCAGCGAAGAGCAGGGCTCCCCAGTCCACGCCACTCTGCTCCTGGCTCCTCAGCTCCAGCTCCTGCAGCAGCCGAGTCATCTCCTGGCTCAGGTTGTCCGCGTGCTGCTGCACGCGCTCACGTGTGGCCTCATCCAGCTCACCACCAACCATCTGCGGGTACTGGATGATGCTTAGCACGACCAGGGCGAGGAATTTTGTGGCAGCCATGGCCTGCAGGAGGAGGGAGAGAAGGAGTTCAGTAGGGCTGGGAGGGGGGGAGCTGGCAGTGGGGGGGAACGGGGATGGGAGCCGCAGAGAGCTGGGGGCGGGTAGCAGAGGGGGTGAGGCAGCTGGGAGGCAGCAAGGCCTGTGCCCAGCCCCGGCAGCGGCGGCACCGTGTCCTGCCCAAGGCGTTCCCGCGAGCGGCTGGGCCCTCGATGCAGGGTGAGAACCCAACCCCCCGGGGGCCCGCGTTTCTGCCCCGGCCCTCGTCCGGCCCAGCCCAGCCTCCCCACGCGTGCACACTCACCGCTGGCCCAGGCCGTACTGGGGCAGCGCTGCCTGCTGGCGCCCCTGATCACCGCCCCCATTGTGACTCGTCCCTTGTGCTGTCACAGGCGCCAGAGCGCATCACAGGCACGCCCGCCGGCCAGCCCCGGCCTTCAGCCCCACCCCAGCTCAGCGACTCACAGCTGCCCCGGGCAGCCAAAGCCCTGGCACCCACAAAATACACACCCACGCGGCAGGACAGGGCTCCCAGTGGCTGCCTTTACCAAGGAGACAGAAGCCCCCCCAAACCCTTACCAAACATAAAATCAGGTGACGCGACCCCATGGATGCTTTGCTCCTTGAGATCCCATCCCGTGAGATGGGATTGGCTCCTTTGGTGCTGACCTCTGTGCTTGTGGACATGGCTGTGCTCTTGGTGCCTTTGTGACACCGATGCGTGGGTGTGGCGTATATCCTGGTGGTGGGATGGGGCCTCTCCATGGCAGGATCTCTGTTCCTGGTGTGCCACTGCGAGAGGACATTGCTTCCAAAGGGACGTTTCCCAAGGGTGATGAGGGGATGAGCTTCGAGATTGCCCATTGGGCAAGTCCCCACTGCCAGTAGAGCACTGTCTTGTCCATGTCCGTGTTCCGTTCTGCGGTACCAACTTCCTGGGGAGTGTCTGGGACGGGCAGATCTCCACCCGCACCCCAGTGTAATACACGGAGGCACATCAGTGGTGCCTCTCGCTTGGTCCCTGCCCAGCCGGAGCTGCCAGGGAGTTTCTCGGCCCATGTGAAATCGCCACCATGGCCATGACAGTGCAAAGGGAAAGCAGGGCAAAAATCATCTTTGTAGCCACCGTGGTCTTCACCGGCTGCAGCGCTGGGGAGACCACGGAGAGGCGGACGCTGCCGCTCTTGGCAGAGGGCTGCTGCCCAGGGATTTCCCTTCCCTTTCTGTGTCCCGCGTTCTCCCACCTTTTTCCCTGTGGTATGAGGTCAGGTGAATGCCATTGGCTCCCAACAGACCCGGCTTCTCAAAGGTAGATCCGTGATCACAGAAGCCAAAACCTGGAGTACCAGCTACGCAGCCAGGCATTCACCTGTTCAATTTGTCTCCTCCTTCCTGAACCCCTTCCTCTGGGAGGATAGAGGAGAACGCCACCTGTGCTCCTGATCCTTTTAGCATTGCTCCGAGGGAAAGACAGTCTCTTTGGATGGTTCTAAGTTGCCTCGTCACAGTATTGTTAGACCCTACTTTGCACAGGAGGAGTGCACGATATCCTGTACGGTTCAGCAGGCTTGGCAGCCTCTCAGCGACGTCACAGACGTGAAGTCCTGGTGGGCAGCAAACTTCTCTAGAGAAATTGTTTGGGTGGCAAAGAAGTGCTTCGGTGCCTCTCAGTAAGGAATCTCCAGTTGCTGATACCTTACGTGCTTTCCTGGTGGCACTGGTTCTAATGCGGGTGGGCGGGTGGCTCCGCTTTGCCTGCTTGCCTTTTCCTGGATCCTGTCCGTTAGTCACGTGCTCTGAATTCTCCAGTCCCAGACTATCATGTCTGCATCCTAGCCCCTCTAGCACCTCTGTGCTCCCTCTAGCAACTTTCCCATTATCTGGCATCATAGGTAAGTAACTGTGGCAAGACCAACGCCAGGGTCGTTTAGCTCAAGAAAGAAGCAGATGGATGGTGACGCCACAGAATTATGGCTGCTTTGCAGAACAGTAGTGTGTGTGTGTTAAGTAGTGATTGGTGAAATCATGTTGTACCTGAACGCTAGAGAAAGGTATAAGAACCTGGCGTAAAAACGCATTCGGGGTGCCCCGATTTGAATGGGGCACCTCATGCGCACGAATAAAGAGCTACTCTTGTAATGCTATACTTTGCATCCTAGCCTCTCTCCTGGGTCGGCACGGGTCGGTTGCGAAAGTTTCCTAACACCTCCCACGGTTGGAAGTGGCCGCGGGGACCGCCGGCACCGCCCCACTCTCCCAAGACCTGCCGCCTGCTGGCCAGTCCCTCCCACACACAGCCCAAGGGTGTCAGGGACACAGAAACCCCCTCAGACAGCCCCCGGCTATCTGGCAAGCCTGATACCTCCTGGTGGTGGAGGGAACCACGTGCACTGCTCAGAGACGTTTGCAAAGCAGTCTCTCAAATGCTGTGGCAGGATGTCAGTGGCCAAACCCCGTCTGCGCGATGAGTCGCACCCAACGCGACTGAGTTCCAGCATGAAGCTTCACGGCTGCACAAGCGCATGCTTTGAATTGGAGACATCGCAAAAGCTTTCTTTAACCTTGCTGCATGTGTTAAGTCCCGTGGATGCCGTGGTGGGTTGACATTGCATCATTGCCGTTTATTGGCACCTTTGCACAGGGTAAAGCTCCCGGAGAGAATGGACTCTCTCAAAGAGGGAGGGCAGTCACCGTCCAGGTGGTCACGGGAATCTCTGTCACAAGCCTCCTTGCAACCGGCCTCTTCAGCTGCATTGGGGCAGACTCCCCAGAGTGTGCTTTTGCTGAGGAGGAAACGTGTGGCAGCAATCCCAGTGTTCCCCAGTGGAGAGGCGGAATCTTTGTATCCACTGTGGTCATCACCAGCTCCTTTGCATGGGGAGACCATCAGGACGAGGACGCCGACGCTCTTGGCAGGGTGCTGCTGTGCAAGGTTTTCCCTTTCTTCCTCCTCCTTATCCTCCGTGCTTCCTCGCTGCTGCGGTCTGGCTGATGGCTCCTTGTCCTGAGCCACCAGCAGAGCACAAAGAGCAGGACAGAGGAGAATACTACCTGCGCTCCTGATCCCTTTAACAACCTCCCCGAGGCCCTGAAGTCTCTTTTGGCCGCCCTTGGGCTTGTCATCGCAGCTTAGTTGGTACCCACATGAAAAAGCAAGAAGGCTAATAACCTGAGGGCCGTACAAGGCTAGGAAGTTTCCCGGTAACGCCTTCAACCCGAGCCCCAGGGAGGCGGAATGCTTCCCGAAAAGGCAGGTCTGCTCAGCAGACCAGGGGAGTAGCAAATGAATTCTTTATTTTGCTTTGCCTGGGCATGTAGCTTTTGCTTTGCCTACTAAACTGTCCTCTCCCAGCCCACAAGTCTTCCCGCTTTTGCCCTTCAGACTCTCTCCCCCCATTCCACTGGGGGAAAGTGATTGAGCAGCTGTGTGATGCCAAGCTGCCTACTGGGATTGGTTCACAACCCCTGGGAAGCCAAAGCCCAGTGAAGCATGATACCAGAGCCCACTGCACCAGCTCTTCTGCAAAATGCTCCCTGACTCTGCGGCAGCTGAGCAGTCAGCACCCTATGCCCCCATTCCCCGACAAAGTGATGCACGGACACTCGTTTGTGCGTTAAACAAGAGATTTGTTGACATCTTTGCACACGGTAAAGCTCCCAGAGGGAAGGGACTCTCTCGAAGAGGGAGGGCGGTCGCTGTCCAGGTGGTACCGGCAGTCTCTGGCGCGAGGTTCCTTGCAATGGCCCCTCCCTTCAGCTGCATCGGGACCCACTCCCCAGAGTGGGCTTTTGCTGGGGAGGAAAGGTGCGGCAGCACTGCCCACTGCGTATAGAGCAGCATGTTCTCCGTGTCCAGCGTGCTCAGTTCAGCGGCACCAGCTCCCCGGGGAGTGTCTAGGATGGGCAGATTCCGTGTGAAATGTTCCGCAGTCTCCCCTCTTTTTCCCTACGCTATGAGGTCATCATCTGCTGTCAGCTGTGAGACCCACAAACAGAGCTCTGCGCAGGAAGACCTCTTTCAGCGGCCGTAGATCAGCAGTCTTGTGAGCCGATCTCGCAACTCCACGAACTCACGCAGCGCCTCGGCATGGGTGGCCGGGTGCTGCACCAGGCGCTGGAAGAGGTTGAGCGGTTCGACTGTTCGGAAGTCTGGGGGCAAGCTGATCTCTTCAGGCACCCTCTCGTTGCCAAAGAAGAAGTGGTCAAGGCGTTTCTCCTCCAGGCAGCAGCGCAGGTATCGCATGATATCCTGCAGCCGCAGCAGGAAATCCCTCCCGCGCCAGCCTGACAGGGGTATGGTGGTCAGGAGGTGCATCACAACTGTCTTCAAGGTATAGGTGGAAAAGCCTGTGCCCACCAGGATGCGGGCGCAGACCTGCAGGCATCTGAGGTGGAAGCTGTCGTGCGGGGCCTGCCTGGCCACGTGCCTGAAGAACTTCACCTCTGCCACGGCGCAGCTCTCGGTCCACATCGTGCTTGGGGTGAAGATGGCCTCTGTACTCTGGCTGCTCAGGAAGATGTCCGAGTCACCTTGCTGCACCCCAAACATCATCTCAATGCAGAGGCTTTTGTTGTTGCCTTTTGTCACCCGGAATTTGCAGGAGCGGCTGGAGGGCAGCACCGTTAGACGGCATTGGGCCGACTCGGGCAAAACCACCCAGGCAGCTTTCACCAATATCTGGAACCAGCGGGCAGTTTTCTGCACATCGAGGTAGGAGCCGGTGCAGAGGGTGCCTAGGAGGCTGGGGTCCTGATTCCTCCTCAGCTCCTCCTCGGGGTGGTGGAGGAAGCACAGCATCTCTCCTGCCGGCCGCTCCCTCGTGCAGGTGCACTCCAGCTCCACGCGGATGCAGAAGTTCCTCGCCAGCATCTCCCTTGCAGTGCCCAGCTCCAGGTGGAAGGCGTGCCCACGGGGGGGCTGCAGGGGCACGAGCAGGCGGTAGATGATGTCTTCCTCACGGGGACTCCAACCTTCGAAGGCGCTGCCCACCCCAATGGCTGGTTGCAGCACTGGGAAGAAACTATTTGACAAGAGCACTTGGCAGACACGGATGAGGTCGGCCACCACTGCCTTCACCACCCGGCACTCTGTGGCAAGGTCCTGAACTGGCCACTGTATGTGCTCCTCAAAAAACCTTCCCAGGTCATTTGCATCGTCACTGTCATCTTCCTCCTCCTCCTGGTCTGTGTTGCTGCTGGAGCTCTCCTCGTCGCTGCTGCTGTCTGGCTCAGGGCTCCTTTTGCTGAGCCACCACCAGAGCCCAAAGGGGAGGACCAGGACGCCAGCAATGGCCCAGAACTGCCACTGCTGCAAGGCAGCGAAGAGCAGGGCTCCCCAGTCCACGCCACTCTGCTCCTGGCTCCTCAGCTCCAGCTCCTGCAGCAGCCGAGTCATCTCCTGGCTCAGGTTGTCCGCGTGCTGCTGCACGCGCTCACGTGTGGCCTCATCCAGCTCACCACCAACCATCTGCGGGTACTGGATGATGCTTAGCACGACCAGGGCGAGGAATTTTGTGGCAGCCATGGCCTGCAGGAGGAGGGAGAGAAGGAGTTCAGTAGGGCTGGGAGGGGGGGAGCTGGCAGTGGGGGGGAACGGGGATGGGAGCCGCAGAGAGCTGGGGGCGGGTAGCAGAGGGGGTGAGGCAGCTGGGAGGCAGCAAGGCCTGTGCCCAGCCCCGGCAGCGGCGGCACCGTGTCCTGCCCAAGGCGTTCCCGCGAGCGGCTGGGCCCTCGATGCAGGGTGAGAACCCAACCCCCCGGGGGCCCGCGTTTCTGCCCCGGCCCTCGTCCGGCCCAGCCCAGCCTCCCCACGCGTGCACACTCACCGCTGGCCCAGGCCGTACTGGGGCAGCGCTGCCTGCTGGCGCCCCTGATCACCGCCCCCATTGTGACTCGTCCCTTGTGCTGTCACAGGCGCCAGAGCGCATCACAGGCACGCCCGCCGGCCAGCCCCGGCCTTCAGCCCCACCCCAGCTCAGCGACTCACAGCTGCCCCGGGCAGCCAAAGCCCTGGCACCCACAAAATACACACCCACGCGGCAGGACAGGGCTCCCAGTGGCTGCCTTTACCAAGGAGACAGAAGCCCCCCCAAACCCTTACCAAACATAAAATCAGGTGACGCGACCCCATGGATGCTTTGCTCCTTGAGATCCCATCCCGTGAGATGGGATTGGCTCCTTTGGTGCTGACCTCTGTGCTTGTGGACATGGCTGTGCTCTTGGTGCCTTTGTGACACCGATGCGTGGGTGTGGCGTATATCCTGGTGGTGGGATGGGGCCTCTCCATGGCAGGATCTCTGTTCCTGGTGTGCCACTGCGAGAGGACATTGCTTCCAAAGGGACGTTTCCCAAGGGTGATGAGGGGATGAGCTTCGAGATTGCCCATTGGGCAAGTCCCCACTGCCAGTAGAGCACTGTCTTGTCCATGTCCGTGTTCCGTTCTGCGGTACCAACTTCCTGGGGAGTGTCTGGGACGGGCAGATCTCCACCCGCACCCCAGTGTAATACACGGAGGCACATCAGTGGTGCCTCTCGCTTGGTCCCTGCCCAGCCGGAGCTGCCAGGGAGTTTCTCGGCCCATGTGAAATCGCCACCATGGCCATGACAGTGCAAAGGGAAAGCAGGGCAAAAATCATCTTTGTAGCCACCGTGGTCTTCACCGGCTGCAGCGCTGGGGAGACCACGGAGAGGCGGACGCTGCCGCTCTTGGCAGAGGGCTGCTGCCCAGGGATTTCCCTTCCCTTTCTGTGTCCCGCGTTCTCCCACCTTTTTCCCTGTGGTATGAGGTCAGGTGAATGCCATTGGCTCCCAACAGACCCGGCTTCTCAAAGGTAGATCCGTGATCACAGAAGCCAAAACCTGGAGTACCAGCTACGCAGCCAGGCATTCACCTGTTCAATTTGTCTCCTCCTTCCTGAACCCCTTCCTCTGGGAGGATAGAGGAGAACGCCACCTGTGCTCCTGATCCTTTTAGCATTGCTCCGAGGGAAAGACAGTCTCTTTGGATGGTTCTAAGTTGCCTCGTCACAGTATTGTTAGACCCTACTTTGCACAGGAGGAGTGCACGATATCCTGTACGGTTCAGCAGGCTTGGCAGCCTCTCAGCGACGTCACAGACGTGAAGTCCTGGTGGGCAGCAAACTTCTCTAGAGAAATTGTTTGGGTGGCAAAGAAGTGCTTCGGTGCCTCTCAGTAAGGAATCTCCAGTTGCTGATACCTTACGTGCTTTCCTGGTGGCACTGGTTCTAATGCGGGTGGGCGGGTGGCTCCGCTTTGCCTGCTTGCCTTTTCCTGGATCCTGTCCGTTAGTCACGTGCTCTGAATTCTCCAGTCCCAGACTATCATGTCTGCATCCTAGCCCCTCTAGCACCTCTGTGCTCCCTCTAGCAACTTTCCCATTATCTGGCATCATAGGTAAGTAACTGTGGCAAGACCAACGCCAGGGTCGTTTAGCTCAAGAAAGAAGCAGATGGATGGTGACGCCACAGAATTATGGCTGCTTTGCAGAACAGTAGTGTGTGTGTGTTAAGTAGTGATTGGTGAAATCATGTTGTACCTGAACGCTAGAGAAAGGTATAAGAACCTGGCGTAAAAACGCATTCGGGGTGCCCCGATTTGAATGGGGCACCTCATGCGCACGAATAAAGAGCTACTCTTGTAATGCTATACTTTGCATCCTAGCCTCTCTCCTGGGTCGGCACGGGTCGGTTGCGAAAGTTTCCTAACACCTCCCACGGTTGGAAGTGGCCGCGGGGACCGCCGGCACCGCCCCACTCTCCCAAGACCTGCCGCCTGCTGGCCAGTCCCTCCCACACACAGCCCAAGGGTGTCAGGGACACAGAAACCCCCTCAGACAGCCCCCGGCTATCTGGCAAGCCTGATACCTCCTGGTGGTGGAGGGAACCACGTGCACTGCTCAGAGACGTTTGCAAAGCAGTCTCTCAAATGCTGTGGCAGGATGTCAGTGGCCAAACCCCGTCTGCGCGATGAGTCGCACCCAACGCGACTGAGTTCCAGCATGAAGCTTCACGGCTGCACAAGCGCATGCTTTGAATTGGAGACATCGCAAAAGCTTTCTTTAACCTTGCTGCATGTGTTAAGTCCCGTGGATGCCGTGGTGGGTTGACATTGCATCATTGCCGTTTATTGGCACCTTTGCACAGGGTAAAGCTCCCGGAGAGAATGGACTCTCTCAAAGAGGGAGGGCAGTCACCGTCCAGGTGGTCACGGGAATCTCTGTCACAAGCCTCCTTGCAACCGGCCTCTTCAGCTGCATTGGGGCAGACTCCCCAGAGTGTGCTTTTGCTGAGGAGGAAACGTGTGGCAGCAATCCCAGTGTTCCCCAGTGGAGAGGCGGAATCTTTGTATCCACTGTGGTCATCACCAGCTCCTTTGCATGGGGAGACCATCAGGACGAGGACGCCGACGCTCTTGGCAGGGTGCTGCTGTGCAAGGTTTTCCCTTTCTTCCTCCTCCTTATCCTCCGTGCTTCCTCGCTGCTGCGGTCTGGCTGATGGCTCCTTGTCCTGAGCCACCAGCAGAGCACAAAGAGCAGGACAGAGGAGAATACTACCTGCGCTCCTGATCCCTTTAACAACCTCCCCGAGGCCCTGAAGTCTCTTTTGGCCGCCCTTGGGCTTGTCATCGCAGCTTAGTTGGTACCCACATGAAAAAGCAAGAAGGCTAATAACCTGAGGGCCGTACAAGGCTAGGAAGTTTCCCGGTAACGCCTTCAACCCGAGCCCCAGGGAGGCGGAATGCTTCCCGAAAAGGCAGGTCTGCTCAGCAGACCAGGGGAGTAGCAAATGAATTCTTTATTTTGCTTTGCCTGGGCATGTAGCTTTTGCTTTGCCTACTAAACTGTCCTCTCCCAGCCCACAAGTCTTCCCGCTTTTGCCCTTCAGACTCTCTCCCCCCATTCCACTGGGGGAAAGTGATTGAGCAGCTGTGTGATGCCAAGCTGCCTACTGGGATTGGTTCACAACCCCTGGGAAGCCAAAGCCCAGTGAAGCATGATACCAGAGCCCACTGCACCAGCTCTTCTGCAAAATGCTCCCTGACTCTGCGGCAGCTGAGCAGTCAGCACCCTATGCCCCCATTCCCCGACAAAGTGATGCACGGACACTCGTTTGTGCGTTAAACAAGAGATTTGTTGACATCTTTGCACACGGTAAAGCTCCCAGAGGGAAGGGACTCTCTCGAAGAGGGAGGGCGGTCGCTGTCCAGGTGGTACCGGCAGTCTCTGGCGCGAGGTTCCTTGCAATGGCCCCTCCCTTCAGCTGCATCGGGTCCCACTCCCCAGAGTGGGCTTTTGCTGGGGAGGAAAGGTGCGGCAGCACTGCCCACTGCGTATAGAGCAGCATGTTCTCCGTGTCCAGCGTGCTCAGTTCAGCGGCACCAGCTCCCCGGGGAGTGTCTAGGATGGGCAGATTCCGTGTGAAATGTTCCGCAGTCTCCCCTCTTTTTCCCTACGCTATGAGGTCATCATCTGCTGTCAGCTGTGAGACCCACAAACAGAGCTCTGCGCAGGAAGACCTCTTTCAGCGGCCGTAGATCAGCAGTCTTGTGAGCCGATCTCGCAACTCCACGAACTCACGCAGCGCCTCGGCATGGGTGGCCGGGTGCTGCACCAGGCGCTGGAAGAGGTTGAGCGGTTCGACTGTTCGGAAGTCTGGGGGCAAGCTGATCTCTTCAGGCACCCTCTCGTTGCCAAAGAAGAAGTGGTCAAGGCGTTTCTCCTCCAGGCAGCAGCGCAGGTATCGCATGATATCCTGCAGCCGCAGCAGGAAATCCCTCCCGCGCCAGCCTGACAGGGGTATGGTGGTCAGGAGGTGCATCACAACTGTCTTCAAGGTATAGGTGGAAAAGCCTGTGCCCACCAGGATGCGGGCGCAGACCTGCAGGCATCTGAGGTGGAAGCTGTCGTGCGGGGCCTGCCTGGCCACGTGCCTGAAGAACTTCACCTCTGCCACGGCGCAGCTCTCGGTCCACATCGTGCTTGGGGTGAAGATGGCCTCTGTACTCTGGCTGCTCAGGAAGATGTCCGAGTCACCTTGCTGCACCCCAAACATCATCTCAATGCAGAGGCTTTTGTTGTTGCCTTTTGTCACCCGGAATTTGCAGGAGCGGCTGGAGGGCAGCACCGTTAGACGGCATTGGGCCGACTCGGGCAAAACCACCCAGGCAGCTTTCACCAATATCTGGAACCAGCGGGCAGTTTTCTGCACATCGAGGTAGGAGCCGGTGCAGAGGGTGCCTAGGAGGCTGGGGTCCTGATTCCTCCTCAGCTCCTCCTCGGGGTGGTGGAGGAAGCACAGCATCTCTCCTGCCGGCCGCTCCCTCGTGCAGGTGCACTCCAGCTCCACGCGGATGCAGAAGTTCCTCGCCAGCATCTCCCTTGCAGTGCCCAGCTCCAGGTGGAAGGCGTGCCCACGGGGGGGCTGCAGGGGCACGAGCAGGCGGTAGATGATGTCTTCCTCACGGGGACTCCAACCTTCGAAGGCGCTGCCCACCCCAATGGCTGGTTGCAGCACTGGGAAGAAACTATTTGACAAGAGCACTTGGCAGACACGGATGAGGTCGGCCACCACTGCCTTCACCACCCGGCACTCTGTGGCAAGGTCCTGAACTGGCCACTGTATGTGCTCCTCAAAAAACCTTCCCAGGTCATTTGCATCGTCACTGTCATCTTCCTCCTCCTCCTGGTCTGTGTCGCTGCTGGAGCTCTCCTCGTCGCTGCTGCTGTCTGGCTCAGGGCTCCTTTTGCTGAGCCACCACCAGAGCCCAAAGGGGAGGACCAGGACGCCAGCAATGGCCCAGAACTGCCACTGCTGCAAGGCAGCGAAGAGCAGGGCTCCCCAGTCCACGCCACTCTGCTCCTGGCTCCTCAGCTCCAGCTCCTGCAGCAGCCGAGTCATCTCCTGGCTCAGGTTGTCCGCATGCTGCTGCACGCGCTCACGTGTGGCCTCATCCAGCTCACCACCAACCATCTGCGGGTACTGGATGATGCTTAGCACGACCAGGGCGAGGAATTTTGTGGCAGCCATGGCCTGCAGGAGGAGGGAGAGAAGGGGTTCAGTAGGGGTGGGAGGGAGGGAGCTGGCAGTGGGGGGGAACGGGGATGGGAGCCGCAGAGAGCTGGGGGCGGGTAGCAGAGGGGGTGAGGCAGCTGGGAGGCAGCAAGGCCTGTGCCCAGCCCCGGCAGCGGCGGCACCGTGTCCTGCCCAAGGCGTTCCCGCGAGCGGCTGGGCCCTCGATGCAGGGTGAGAACCCAACCCCCCGGGGGCCCGCGTTTCTGCCCCGGCCCTCGTCCGGCCCAGCCCAGCCTCCCCACGCGTGCGCACTCACCGCTGGCCCAGGCCGTACTGGGGCAGCGCTGCCTGCTGGCGCCCCTGATCACCGCCCCCATTGTGACTCGTCCCTTGTGCTGTCACAGGCGCCAGAGCGCATCACAGGCACGCCCGCCGGCCAGCCCCGGCCTTCAGCCCCACCCCAGCTCAGCGACTCACAGCTGCCCCGGGCAGCCAAAGCCCTGGCACCCACAAAATACACACCCACGCGGCAGGACAGGGCTCCCAGTGGCTGCCTTTACCAAGGAGACAGAAGCCCCCCCAAACCCTTACCAAACATAAAATCAGGTGACGCGACCCCATGGATGCTTTGCTCCTTGAGATCCCATCCCGTGAGATGGGATTGGCTCCTTTGGTGCTGACCTCTGTGCTTGTGGACATGGCTGTGCTCTTGGTGCCTTTGTGACACCGATGCGTGGGTGTGGCGTATATCCTGGTGGTGGGATGGGGCCTCTCCATGGCAGGATCTCTGTTCCTGGTGTGCCACTGCGAGAGGACATTGCTTCCAAAGGGACGTTTCCCAAGGGTGATGAGGGGATGAGCTTCGAGATTGCCCATTGGGCAAGTCCCCACTGCCAGTAGAGCACTGTCTTGTCCATGTCCGTGTTCCGTTCTGCGGTACCAACTTCCTGGGGAGTGTCTGGGACGGGCAGATCTCCACCCGCACCCCAGTGTAATACACGGAGGCACATCAGTGGTGCCTCTCGCTTGGTCCCTGCCCAGCCGGAGCTGCCAGGGAGTTTCTCGGCCCATGTGAAATCGCCACCATGGCCATGACAGTGCAAAGGGAAAGCAGGGCAAAAATCATCTTTGTAGCCACCGTGGTCTTCACCGGCTGCAGCGCTGGGGAGACCACGGAGAGGCGGACGCTGCCGCTCTTGGCAGAGGGCTGCTGCCCAGGGATTTCCCTTCCCTTTCTGTGTCCCGCGTTCTCCCACCTTTTTCCCTGTGGTATGAGGTCAGGTGAATGCCATTGGCTCCCAACAGACCCGGCTTCTCAAAGGTAGATCCGTGATCACAGAAGCCAAAACCTGGAGTACCAGCTACGCAGCCAGGCATTCACCTGTTCAATTTGTCTCCTCCTTCCTGAACCCCTTCCTCTGGGAGGATAGAGGAGAACGCCACCTGTGCTCCTGATCCTTTTAGCATTGCTCCGAGGGAAAGACAGTCTCTTTGGATGGTTCTAAGTTGCCTCGTCACAGTATTGTTAGACCCTACTTTGCACAGGAGGAGTGCACGATATCCTGTACGGTTCAGCAGGCTTGGCAGCCTCTCAGCGACGTCACAGACGTGAAGTCCTGGTGGGCAGCAAACTTCTCTAGAGAAATTGTTTGGGTGGCAAAGAAGTGCTTCGGTGCCTCTCAGTAAGGAATCTCCAGTTGCTGATACCTTACGTGCTTTCCTGGTGGCACTGGTTCTAATGCGGGTGGGCGGGTGGCTCCGCTTTGCCTGCTTGCCTTTTCCTGGATCCTGTCCGTTAGTCACGTGCTCTGAATTCTCCAGTCCCAGACTATCATGTCTGCATCCTAGCCCCTCTAGCACCTCTGTGCTCCCTCTAGCAACTTTCCCATTATCTGGCATCATAGGTAAGTAACTGTGGCAAGACCAACGCCAGGGTCGTTTAGCTCAAGAAAGAAGCAGATGGATGGTGACGCCACAGAATTATGGCTGCTTTGCAGAACAGTAGTGTGTGTGTGTTAAGTAGTGATTGGTGAAATCATGTTGTACCTGAACGCTAGAGAAAGGTATAAGAACCTGGCGTAAAAACGCATTCGGGGTGCCCCGATTTGAATGGGGCACCTCATGCGCACGAATAAAGAGCTACTCTTGTAATGCTATACTTTGCATCCTAGCCTCTCTCCTGGGTCGGCACGGGTCGGTTGCGAAAGTTTCCTAACACCTCCCACGGTTGGAAGTGGCCGCGGGGACCGCCGGCACCGCCCCACTCTCCCAAGACCTGCCGCCTGCTGGCCAGTCCCTCCCACACACAGCCCAAGGGTGTCAGGGACACAGAAACCCCCTCAGACAGCCCCCGGCTATCTGGCAAGCCTGATACCTCCTGGTGGTGGAGGGAACCACGTGCACTGCTCAGAGACGTTTGCAAAGCAGTCTCTCAAATGCTGTGGCAGGATGTCAGTGGCCAAACCCCGTCTGCGCGATGAGTCGCACCCAACGCGACTGAGTTCCAGCATGAAGCTTCACGGCTGCACAAGCGCATGCTTTGAATTGGAGACATCGCAAAAGCTTTCTTTAACCTTGCTGCATGTGTTAAGTCCCGTGGATGCCGTGGTGGGTTGACATTGCATCATTGCCGTTTATTGGCACCTTTGCACAGGGTAAAGCTCCCGGAGAGAATGGACTCTCTCAAAGAGGGAGGGCAGTCACCGTCCAGGTGGTCACGGGAATCTCTGTCACAAGCCTCCTTGCAACCGGCCTCTTCAGCTGCATTGGGGCAGACTCCCCAGAGTGTGCTTTTGCTGAGGAGGAAACGTGTGGCAGCAATCCCAGTGTTCCCCAGTGGAGAGGCGGAATCTTTGTATCCACTGTGGTCATCACCAGCTCCTTTGCATGGGGAGACCATCAGGACGAGGACGCCGACGCTCTTGGCAGGGTGCTGCTGTGCAAGGTTTTCCCTTTCTTCCTCCTCCTTATCCTCCGTGCTTCCTCGCTGCTGCGGTCTGGCTGATGGCTCCTTGTCCTGAGCCACCAGCAGAGCACAAAGAGCAGGACAGAGGAGAATACTACCTGCGCTCCTGATCCCTTTAACAACCTCCCCGAGGCCCTGAAGTCTCTTTTGGCCGCCCTTGGGCTTGTCATCGCAGCTTAGTTGGTACCCACATGAAAAAGCAAGAAGGCTAATAACCTGAGGGCCGTACAAGGCTAGGAAGTTTCCCGGTAACGCCTTCAACCCGAGCCCCAGGGAGGCGGAATGCTTCCCGAAAAGGCAGGTCTGCTCAGCAGACCAGGGGAGTAGCAAATGAATTCTTTATTTTGCTTTGCCTGGGCATGTAGCTTTTGCTTTGCCTACTAAACTGTCCTCTCCCAGCCCACAAGTCTTCCCGCTTTTGCCCTTCAGACTCTCTCCCCCCATTCCACTGGGGGAAAGTGATTGAGCAGCTGTGTGATGCCAAGCTGCCTACTGGGATTGGTTCACAACCCCTGGGAAGCCAAAGCCCAGTGAAGCATGATACCAGAGCCCACTGCACCAGCTCTTCTGCAAAATGCTCCCTGACTCTGCGGCAGCTGAGCAGTCAGCACCCTATGCCCCCATTCCCCGACAAAGTGATGCACGGACACTCGTTTGTGCGTTAAACAAGAGATTTGTTGACATCTTTGCACACGGTAAAGCTCCCAGAGGGAAGGGACTCTCTCGAAGAGGGAGGGCGGTCGCTGTCCAGGTGGTACCGGCAGTCTCTGGCGCGAGGTTCCTTGCAATGGCCCCTCCCTTCAGCTGCATCGGGTCCCACTCCCCAGAGTGGGCTTTTGCTGGGGAGGAAAGGTGCGGCAGCACTGCCCACTGCGTATAGAGCAGCATGTTCTCCGTGTCCAGCGTGCTCAGTTCAGCGGCACCAGCTCCCCGGGGAGTGTCTAGGATGGGCAGATTCCGTGTGAAATGTTCCGCAGTCTCCCCTCTTTTTCCCTACGCTATGAGGTCATCATCTGCTGTCAGCTGTGAGACCCACAAACAGAGCTCTGCGCAGGAAGACCTCTTTCAGCGGCCGTAGATCAGCAGTCTTGTGAGCCGATCTCGCAACTCCACGAACTCACGCAGCGCCTCGGCATGGGTGGCCGGGTGCTGCACCAGGCGCTGGAAGAGGTTGAGCGGTTCGACTGTTCGGAAGTCTGGGGGCAAGCTGATCTCTTCAGGCACCCTCTCGTTGCCAAAGAAGAAGTGGTCAAGGCGTTTCTCCTCCAGGCAGCAGCGCAGGTATCGCATGATATCCTGCAGCCGCAGCAGGAAATCCCTCCCGCGCCAGCCTGACAGGGGTATGGTGGTCAGGAGGTGCATCACAACTGTCTTCAAGGTATAGGTGGAAAAGCCTGTGCCCACCAGGATGCGGGCGCAGACCTGCAGGCATCTGAGGTGGAAGCTGTCGTGCGGGGCCTGCCTGGCCACGTGCCTGAAGAACTTCACCTCTGCCACGGCGCAGCTCTCGGTCCACATCGTGCTTGGGGTGAAGATGGCCTCTGTACTCTGGCTGCTCAGGAAGATGTCCGAGTCACCTTGCTGCACCCCAAACATCATCTCAATGCAGAGGCTTTTGTTGTTGCCTTTTGTCACCCGGAATTTGCAGGAGCGGCTGGAGGGCAGCACCGTTAGACGGCATTGGGCCGACTCGGGCAAAACCACCCAGGCAGCTTTCACCAATATCTGGAACCAGCGGGCAGTTTTCTGCACATCGAGGTAGGAGCCGGTGCAGAGGGTGCCTAGGAGGCTGGGGTCCTGATTCCTCCTCAGCTCCTCCTCGGGGTGGTGGAGGAAGCACAGCATCTCTCCTGCCGGCCGCTCCCTCGTGCAGGTGCACTCCAGCTCCACGCGGATGCAGAAGTTCCTCGCCAGCATCTCCCTTGCAGTGCCCAGCTCCAGGTGGAAGGCGTGCCCACGGGGGGGCTGCAGGGGCACGAGCAGGCGGTAGATGATGTCTTCCTCACGGGGACTCCAACCTTCGAAGGCGCTGCCCACCCCAATGGCTGGTTGCAGCACTGGGAAGAAACTATTTGACAAGAGCACTTGGCAGACACGGATGAGGTCGGCCACCACTGCCTTCACCACCCGGCACTCTGTGGCAAGGTCCTGAACTGGCCACTGTATGTGCTCCTCAAAAAACCTTCCCAGGTCATTTGCATCGTCACTGTCATCTTCCTCCTCCTCCTGGTCTGTGTCGCTGCTGGAGCTCTCCTCGTCGCTGCTGCTGTCTGGCTCAGGGCTCCTTTTGCTGAGCCACCACCAGAGCCCAAAGGGGAGGACCAGGACGCCAGCAATGGCCCAGAACTGCCACTGCTGCAAGGCAGCGAAGAGCAGGGCTCCCCAGTCCACGCCACTCTGCTCCTGGCTCCTCAGCTCCAGCTCCTGCAGCAGCCGAGTCATCTCCTGGCTCAGGTTGTCCGCGTGCTGCTGCACGCGCTCACGTGTGGCCTCATCCAGCTCACCACCAACCATCTGCGGGTACTGGATGATGCTTAGCACGACCAGGGCGAGGAATTTTGTGGCAGCCATGGCCTGCAGGAGGAGGGAGAGAAGGAGTTCAGTAGGGCTGGGAGGGGGGGAGCTGGCAGTGGGGGGGAACGGGGATGGGAGCCGCAGAGAGCTGGGGGCGGGTAGCAGAGGGGGTGAGGCAGCTGGGAGGCAGCAAGGCCTGTGCCCAGCCCCGGCAGCGGCGGCACCGTGTCCTGCCCAAGGCGTTCCCGCGAGCGGCTGGGCCCTCGATGCAGGGTGAGAACCCAACCCCCCGGGGGCCCGCGTTTCTGCCCCGGCCCTCGTCCGGCCCAGCCCAGCCTCCCCACGCGTGCACACTCACCGCTGGCCCAGGCCGTACTGGGGCAGCGCTGCCTGCTGGCGCCCCTGATCACCGCCCCCATTGTGACTCGTCCCTTGTGCTGTCACAGGCGCCAGAGCGCATCACAGGCACGCCCGCCGGCCAGCCCCGGCCTTCAGCCCCACCCCAGCTCAGCGACTCACAGCTGCCCCGGGCAGCCAAAGCCCTGGCACCCACAAAATACACACCCACGCGGCAGGACAGGGCTCCCAGTGGCTGCCTTTACCAAGGAGACAGAAGCCCCCCCAAACCCTTACCAAACATAAAATCAGGTGACGCGACCCCATGGATGCTTTGCTCCTTGAGATCCCATCCCGTGAGATGGGATTGGCTCCTTTGGTGCTGACCTCTGTGCTTGTGGACATGGCTGTGCTCTTGGTGCCTTTGTGACACCGATGCGTGGGTGTGGCGTATATCCTGGTGGTGGGATGGGGCCTCTCCATGGCAGGATCTCTGTTCCTGGTGTGCCACTGCGAGAGGACATTGCTTCCAAAGGGACGTTTCCCAAGGGTGATGAGGGGATGAGCTTCGAGATTGCCCATTGGGCAAGTCCCCACTGCCAGTAGAGCACTGTCTTGTCCATGTCCGTGTTCCGTTCTGCGGTACCAACTTCCTGGGGAGTGTCTGGGACGGGCAGATCTCCACCCGCACCCCAGTGTAATACACGGAGGCACATCAGTGGTGCCTCTCGCTTGGTCCCTGCCCAGCCGGAGCTGCCAGGGAGTTTCTCGGCCCATGTGAAATCGCCACCATGGCCATGACAGTGCAAAGGGAAAGCAGGGCAAAAATCATCTTTGTAGCCACCGTGGTCTTCACCGGCTGCAGCGCTGGGGAGACCACGGAGAGGCGGACGCTGCCGCTCTTGGCAGAGGGCTGCTGCCCAGGGATTTCCCTTCCCTTTCTGTGTCCCGCGTTCTCCCACCTTTTTCCCTGTGGTATGAGGTCAGGTGAATGCCATTGGCTCCCAACAGACCCGGCTTCTCAAAGGTAGATCCGTGATCACAGAAGCCAAAACCTGGAGTACCAGCTACGCAGCCAGGCATTCACCTGTTCAATTTGTCTCCTCCTTCCTGAACCCCTTCCTCTGGGAGGATAGAGGAGAACGCCACCTGTGCTCCTGATCCTTTTAGCATTGCTCCGAGGGAAAGACAGTCTCTTTGGATGGTTCTAAGTTGCCTCGTCACAGTATTGTTAGACCCTACTTTGCACAGGAGGAGTGCACGATATCCTGTACGGTTCAGCAGGCTTGGCAGCCTCTCAGCGACGTCACAGACGTGAAGTCCTGGTGGGCAGCAAACTTCTCTAGAGAAATTGTTTGGGTGGCAAAGAAGTGCTTCGGTGCCTCTCAGTAAGGAATCTCCAGTTGCTGATACCTTACGTGCTTTCCTGGTGGCACTGGTTCTAATGCGGGTGGGCGGGTGGCTCCGCTTTGCCTGCTTGCCTTTTCCTGGATCCTGTCCGTTAGTCACGTGCTCTGAATTCTCCAGTCCCAGACTATCATGTCTGCATCCTAGCCCCTCTAGCACCTCTGTGCTCCCTCTAGCAACTTTCCCATTATCTGGCATCATAGGTAAGTAACTGTGGCAAGACCAACGCCAGGGTCGTTTAGCTCAAGAAAGAAGCAGATGGATGGTGACGCCACAGAATTATGGCTGCTTTGCAGAACAGTAGTGTGTGTGTGTTAAGTAGTGATTGGTGAAATCATGTTGTACCTGAACGCTAGAGAAAGGTATAAGAACCTGGCGTAAAAACGCATTCGGGGTGCCCCGATTTGAATGGGGCACCTCATGCGCACGAATAAAGAGCTACTCTTGTAATGCTATACTTTGCATCCTAGCCTCTCTCCTGGGTCGGCACGGGTCGGTTGCGAAAGTTTCCTAACACCTCCCACGGTTGGAAGTGGCCGCGGGGACCGCCGGCACCGCCCCACTCTCCCAAGACCTGCCGCCTGCTGGCCAGTCCCTCCCACACACAGCCCAAGGGTGTCAGGGACACAGAAACCCCCTCAGACAGCCCCCGGCTATCTGGCAAGCCTGATACCTCCTGGTGGTGGAGGGAACCACGTGCACTGCTCAGAGACGTTTGCAAAGCAGTCTCTCAAATGCTGTGGCAGGATGTCAGTGGCCAAACCCCGTCTGCGCGATGAGTCGCACCCAACGCGACTGAGTTCCAGCATGAAGCTTCACGGCTGCACAAGCGCATGCTTTGAATTGGAGACATCGCAAAAGCTTTCTTTAACCTTGCTGCATGTGTTAAGTCCCGTGGATGCCGTGGTGGGTTGACATTGCATCATTGCCGTTTATTGGCACCTTTGCACAGGGTAAAGCTCCCGGAGAGAATGGACTCTCTCAAAGAGGGAGGGCAGTCACCGTCCAGGTGGTCACGGGAATCTCTGTCACAAGCCTCCTTGCAACCGGCCTCTTCAGCTGCATTGGGGCAGACTCCCCAGAGTGTGCTTTTGCTGAGGAGGAAACGTGTGGCAGCAATCCCAGTGTTCCCCAGTGGAGAGGCGGAATCTTTGTATCCACTGTGGTCATCACCAGCTCCTTTGCATGGGGAGACCATCAGGACGAGGACGCCGACGCTCTTGGCAGGGTGCTGCTGTGCAAGGTTTTCCCTTTCTTCCTCCTCCTTATCCTCCGTGCTTCCTCGCTGCTGCGGTCTGGCTGATGGCTCCTTGTCCTGAGCCACCAGCAGAGCACAAAGAGCAGGACAGAGGAGAATACTACCTGCGCTCCTGATCCCTTTAACAACCTCCCCGAGGCCCTGAAGTCTCTTTTGGCCGCCCTTGGGCTTGTCATCGCAGCTTAGTTGGTACCCACATGAAAAAGCAAGAAGGCTAATAACCTGAGGGCCGTACAAGGCTAGGAAGTTTCCCGGTAACGCCTTCAACCCGAGCCCCAGGGAGGCGGAATGCTTCCCGAAAAGGCAGGTCTGCTCAGCAGACCAGGGGAGTAGCAAATGAATTCTTTATTTTGCTTTGCCTGGGCATGTAGCTTTTGCTTTGCCTACTAAACTGTCCTCTCCCAGCCCACAAGTCTTCCCGCTTTTGCCCTTCAGACTCTCTCCCCCCATTCCACTGGGGGAAAGTGATTGAGCAGCTGTGTGATGCCAAGCTGCCTACTGGGATTGGTTCACAACCCCTGGGAAGCCAAAGCCCAGTGAAGCATGATACCAGAGCCCACTGCACCAGCTCTTCTGCAAAATGCTCCCTGACTCTGCGGCAGCTGAGCAGTCAGCACCCTATGCCCCCATTCCCCGACAAAGTGATGCACGGACACTCGTTTGTGCGTTAAACAAGAGATTTGTTGACATCTTTGCACACGGTAAAGCTCCCAGAGGGAAGGGACTCTCTCGAAGAGGGAGGGCGGTCGCTGTCCAGGTGGTACCGGCAGTCTCTGGCGCGAGGTTCCTTGCAATGGCCCCTCCCTTCAGCTGCATCGGGACCCACTCCCCAGAGTGGGCTTTTGCTGGGGAGGAAAGGTGCGGCAGCACTGCCCACTGCGTATAGAGCAGCATGTTCTCCGTGTCCAGCGTGCTCAGTTCAGCGGCACCAGCTCCCCGGGGAGTGTCTAGGATGGGCAGATTCCGTGTGAAATGTTCCGCAGTCTCCCCTCTTTTTCCCTACGCTATGAGGTCATCATCTGCTGTCAGCTGTGAGACCCACAAACAGAGCTCTGCGCAGGAAGACCTCTTTCAGCGGCCGTAGATCAGCAGTCTTGTGAGCCGATCTCGCAACTCCACGAACTCACGCAGCGCCTCGGCATGGGTGGCCGGGTGCTGCACCAGGCGCTGGAAGAGGTTGAGCGGTTCGACTGTTCGGAAGTCTGGGGGCAAGCTGATCTCTTCAGGCACCCTCTCGTTGCCAAAGAAGAAGTGGTCAAGGCGTTTCTCCTCCAGGCAGCAGCGCAGGTATCGCATGATATCCTGCAGCCGCAGCAGGAAATCCCTCCCGCGCCAGCCTGACAGGGGTATGGTGGTCAGGAGGTGCATCACAACTGTCTTCAAGGTATAGGTGGAAAAGCCTGTGCCCACCAGGATGCGGGCGCAGACCTGCAGGCATCTGAGGTGGAAGCTGTCGTGCGGGGCCTGCCTGGCCACGTGCCTGAAGAACTTCACCTCTGCCACGGCGCAGCTCTCGGTCCACATCGTGCTTGGGGTGAAGATGGCCTCTGTACTCTGGCTGCTCAGGAAGATGTCCGAGTCACCTTGCTGCACCCCAAACATCATCTCAATGCAGAGGCTTTTGTTGTTGCCTTTTGTCACCCGGAATTTGCAGGAGCGGCTGGAGGGCAGCACCGTTAGACGGCATTGGGCCGACTCGGGCAAAACCACCCAGGCAGCTTTCACCAATATCTGGAACCAGCGGGCAGTTTTCTGCACATCGAGGTAGGAGCCGGTGCAGAGGGTGCCTAGGAGGCTGGGGTCCTGATTCCTCCTCAGCTCCTCCTCGGGGTGGTGGAGGAAGCACAGCATCTCTCCTGCCGGCCGCTCCCTCGTGCAGGTGCACTCCAGCTCCACGCGGATGCAGAAGTTCCTCGCCAGCATCTCCCTTGCAGTGCCCAGCTCCAGGTGGAAGGCGTGCCCACGGGGGGGCTGCAGGGGCACGAGCAGGCGGTAGATGATGTCTTCCTCACGGGGACTCCAACCTTCGAAGGCGCTGCCCACCCCAATGGCTGGTTGCAGCACTGGGAAGAAACTATTTGACAAGAGCACTTGGCAGACACGGATGAGGTCGGCCACCACTGCCTTCACCACCCGGCACTCTGTGGCAAGGTCCTGAACTGGCCACTGTATGTGCTCCTCAAAAAACCTTCCCAGGTCATTTGCATCGTCACTGTCATCTTCCTCCTCCTCCTGGTCTGTGTCGCTGCTGGAGCTCTCCTCGTCGCTGCTGCTGTCTGGCTCAGGGCTCCTTTTGCTGAGCCACCACCAGAGCCCAAAGGGGAGGACCAGGACGCCAGCAATGGCCCAGAACTGCCACTGCTGCAAGGCAGCGAAGAGCAGGGCTCCCCAGTCCACGCCACTCTGCTCCTGGCTCCTCAGCTCCAGCTCCTGCAGCAGCCGAGTCATCTCCTGGCTCAGGTTGTCCGCGTGCTGCTGCACGCGCTCACGTGTGGCCTCATCCAGCTCACCACCAACCATCTGCGGGTACTGGATGATGCTTAGCACGACCAGGGCGAGGAATTTTGTGGCAGCCATGGCCTGCAGGAGGAGGGAGAGAAGGAGTTCAGTAGGGCTGGGAGGGGGGGAGCTGGCAGTGGGGGGGAACGGGGATGGGAGCCGCAGAGAGCTGGGGGCGGGTAGCAGAGGGGGTGAGGCAGCTGGGAGGCAGCAAGGCCTGTGCCCAGCCCCGGCAGCGGCGGCACCGTGTCCTGCCCAAGGCGTTCCCGCGAGCGGCTGGGCCCTCGATGCAGGGTGAGAACCCAACCCCCCGGGGGCCCGCGTTTCTGCCCCGGCCCTCGTCCGGCCCAGCCCAGCCTCCCCACGCGTGCACACTCACCGCTGGCCCAGGCCGTACTGGGGCAGCGCTGCCTGCTGGCGCCCCTGATCACCGCCCCCATTGTGACTCGTCCCTTGTGCTGTCACAGGCGCCAGAGCGCATCACAGGCACGCCCGCCGGCCAGCCCCGGCCTTCAGCCCCACCCCAGCTCAGCGACTCACAGCTGCCCCGGGCAGCCAAAGCCCTGGCACCCACAAAATACACACCCACGCGGCAGGACAGGGCTCCCAGTGGCTGCCTTTACCAAGGAGACAGAAGCCCCCCCAAACCCTTACCAAACATAAAATCAGGTGACGCGACCCCATGGATGCTTTGCTCCTTGAGATCCCATCCCGTGAGATGGGATTGGCTCCTTTGGTGCTGACCTCTGTGCTTGTGGACATGGCTGTGCTCTTGGTGCCTTTGTGACACCGATGCGTGGGTGTGGCGTATATCCTGGTGGTGGGATGGGGCCTCTCCATGGCAGGATCTCTGTTCCTGGTGTGCCACTGCGAGAGGACATTGCTTCCAAAGGGACGTTTCCCAAGGGTGATGAGGGGATGAGCTTCGAGATTGCCCATTGGGCAAGTCCCCACTGCCAGTAGAGCACTGTCTTGTCCATGTCCGTGTTCCGTTCTGCGGTACCAACTTCCTGGGGAGTGTCTGGGACGGGCAGATCTCCACCCGCACCCCAGTGTAATACACGGAGGCACATCAGTGGTGCCTCTCGCTTGGTCCCTGCCCAGCCGGAGCTGCCAGGGAGTTTCTCGGCCCATGTGAAATCGCCACCATGGCCATGACAGTGCAAAGGGAAAGCAGGGCAAAAATCATCTTTGTAGCCACCGTGGTCTTCACCGGCTGCAGCGCTGGGGAGACCACGGAGAGGCGGACGCTGCCGCTCTTGGCAGAGGGCTGCTGCCCAGGGATTTCCCTTCCCTTTCTGTGTCCCGCGTTCTCCCACCTTTTTCCCTGTGGTATGAGGTCAGGTGAATGCCATTGGCTCCCAACAGACCCGGCTTCTCAAAGGTAGATCCGTGATCACAGAAGCCAAAACCTGGAGTACCAGCTACGCAGCCAGGCATTCACCTGTTCAATTTGTCTCCTCCTTCCTGAACCCCTTCCTCTGGGAGGATAGAGGAGAACGCCACCTGTGCTCCTGATCCTTTTAGCATTGCTCCGAGGGAAAGACAGTCTCTTTGGATGGTTCTAAGTTGCCTCGTCACAGTATTGTTAGACCCTACTTTGCACAGGAGGAGTGCACGATATCCTGTACGGTTCAGCAGGCTTGGCAGCCTCTCAGCGACGTCACAGACGTGAAGTCCTGGTGGGCAGCAAACTTCTCTAGAGAAATTGTTTGGGTGGCAAAGAAGTGCTTCGGTGCCTCTCAGTAAGGAATCTCCAGTTGCTGATACCTTACGTGCTTTCCTGGTGGCACTGGTTCTAATGCGGGTGGGCGGGTGGCTCCGCTTTGCCTGCTTGCCTTTTCCTGGATCCTGTCCGTTAGTCACGTGCTCTGAATTCTCCAGTCCCAGACTATCATGTCTGCATCCTAGCCCCTCTAGCACCTCTGTGCTCCCTCTAGCAACTTTCCCATTATCTGGCATCATAGGTAAGTAACTGTGGCAAGACCAACGCCAGGGTCGTTTAGCTCAAGAAAGAAGCAGATGGATGGTGACGCCACAGAATTATGGCTGCTTTGCAGAACAGTAGTGTGTGTGTGTTAAGTAGTGATTGGTGAAATCATGTTGTACCTGAACGCTAGAGAAAGGTATAAGAACCTGGCGTAAAAACGCATTCGGGGTGCCCCGATTTGAATGGGGCACCTCATGCGCACGAATAAAGAGCTACTCTTGTAATGCTATACTTTGCATCCTAGCCTCTCTCCTGGGTCGGCACGGGTCGGTTGCGAAAGTTTCCTAACACCTCCCACGGTTGGAAGTGGCCGCGGGGACCGCCGGCACCGCCCCACTCTCCCAAGACCTGCCGCCTGCTGGCCAGTCCCTCCCACACACAGCCCAAGGGTGTCAGGGACACAGAAACCCCCTCAGACAGCCCCCGGCTATCTGGCAAGCCTGATACCTCCTGGTGGTGGAGGGAACCACGTGCACTGCTCAGAGACGTTTGCAAAGCAGTCTCTCAAATGCTGTGGCAGGATGTCAGTGGCCAAACCCCGTCTGCGCGATGAGTCGCACCCAACGCGACTGAGTTCCAGCATGAAGCTTCACGGCTGCACAAGCGCATGCTTTGAATTGGAGACATCGCAAAAGCTTTCTTTAACCTTGCTGCATGTGTTAAGTCCCGTGGATGCCGTGGTGGGTTGACATTGCATCATTGCCGTTTATTGGCACCTTTGCACAGGGTAAAGCTCCCGGAGAGAATGGACTCTCTCAAAGAGGGAGGGCAGTCACCGTCCAGGTGGTCACGGGAATCTCTGTCACAAGCCTCCTTGCAACCGGCCTCTTCAGCTGCATTGGGGCAGACTCCCCAGAGTGTGCTTTTGCTGAGGAGGAAACGTGTGGCAGCAATCCCAGTGTTCCCCAGTGGAGAGGCGGAATCTTTGTATCCACTGTGGTCATCACCAGCTCCTTTGCATGGGGAGACCATCAGGACGAGGACGCCGACGCTCTTGGCAGGGTGCTGCTGTGCAAGGTTTTCCCTTTCTTCCTCCTCCTTATCCTCCGTGCTTCCTCGCTGCTGCGGTCTGGCTGATGGCTCCTTGTCCTGAGCCACCAGCAGAGCACAAAGAGCAGGACAGAGGAGAATACTACCTGCGCTCCTGATCCCTTTAACAACCTCCCCGAGGCCCTGAAGTCTCTTTTGGCCGCCCTTGGGCTTGTCATCGCAGCTTAGTTGGTACCCACATGAAAAAGCAAGAAGGCTAATAACCTGAGGGCCGTACAAGGCTAGGAAGTTTCCCGGTAACGCCTTCAACCCGAGCCCCAGGGAGGCGGAATGCTTCCCGAAAAGGCAGGTCTGCTCAGCAGACCAGGGGAGTAGCAAATGAATTCTTTATTTTGCTTTGCCTGGGCATGTAGCTTTTGCTTTGCCTACTAAACTGTCCTCTCCCAGCCCACAAGTCTTCCCGCTTTTGCCCTTCAGACTCTCTCCCCCCATTCCACTGGGGGAAAGTGATTGAGCAGCTGTGTGATGCCAAGCTGCCTACTGGGATTGGTTCACAACCCCTGGGAAGCCAAAGCCCAGTGAAGCATGATACCAGAGCCCACTGCACCAGCTCTTCTGCAAAATGCTCCCTGACTCTGCGGCAGCTGAGCAGTCAGCACCCTATGCCCCCATTCCCCGACAAAGTGATGCACGGACACTCGTTTGTGCGTTAAACAAGAGATTTGTTGACATCTTTGCACACGGTAAAGCTCCCAGAGGGAAGGGACTCTCTCGAAGAGGGAGGGCGGTCGCTGTCCAGGTGGTACCGGCAGTCTCTGGCGCGAGGTTCCTTGCAATGGCCCCTCCCTTCAGCTGCATCGGGACCCACTCCCCAGAGTGGGCTTTTGCTGGGGAGGAAAGGTGCGGCAGCACTGCCCACTGCGTATAGAGCAGCATGTTCTCCGTGTCCAGCGTGCTCAGTTCAGCGGCACCAGCTCCCCGGGGAGTGTCTAGGATGGGCAGATTCCGTGTGAAATGTTCCGCAGTCTCCCCTCTTTTTCCCTACGCTATGAGGTCATCATCTGCTGTCAGCTGTGAGACCCACAAACAGAGCTCTGCGCAGGAAGACCTCTTTCAGCGGCCGTAGATCAGCAGTCTTGTGAGCCGATCTCGCAACTCCACGAACTCACGCAGCGCCTCGGCATGGGTGGCCGGGTGCTGCACCAGGCGCTGGAAGAGGTTGAGCGGTTCGACTGTTCGGAAGTCTGGGGGCAAGCTGATCTCTTCAGGCACCCTCTCGTTGCCAAAGAAGAAGTGGTCAAGGCGTTTCTCCTCCAGGCAGCAGCGCAGGTATCGCATGATATCCTGCAGCCGCAGCAGGAAATCCCTCCCGCGCCAGCCTGACAGGGGTATGGTGGTCAGGAGGTGCATCACAACTGTCTTCAAGGTATAGGTGGAAAAGCCTGTGCCCACCAGGATGCGGGCGCAGACCTGCAGGCATCTGAGGTGGAAGCTGTCGTGCGGGGCCTGCCTGGCCACGTGCCTGAAGAACTTCACCTCTGCCACGGCGCAGCTCTCGGTCCACATCGTGCTTGGGGTGAAGATGGCCTCTGTACTCTGGCTGCTCAGGAAGATGTCCGAGTCACCTTGCTGCACCCCAAACATCATCTCAATGCAGAGGCTTTTGTTGTTGCCTTTTGTCACCCGGAATTTGCAGGAGCGGCTGGAGGGCAGCACCGTTAGACGGCATTGGGCCGACTCGGGCAAAACCACCCAGGCAGCTTTCACCAATATCTGGAACCAGCGGGCAGTTTTCTGCACATCGAGGTAGGAGCCGGTGCAGAGGGTGCCTAGGAGGCTGGGGTCCTGATTCCTCCTCAGCTCCTCCTCGGGGTGGTGGAGGAAGCACAGCATCTCTCCTGCCGGCCGCTCCCTCGTGCAGGTGCACTCCAGCTCCACGCGGATGCAGAAGTTCCTCGCCAGCATCTCCCTTGCAGTGCCCAGCTCCAGGTGGAAGGCGTGCCCACGGGGGGGCTGCAGGGGCACGAGCAGGCGGTAGATGATGTCTTCCTCACGGGGACTCCAACCTTCGAAGGCGCTGCCCACCCCAATGGCTGGTTGCAGCACTGGGAAGAAACTATTTGACAAGAGCACTTGGCAGACACGGATGAGGTCGGCCACCACTGCCTTCACCACCCGGCACTCTGTGGCAAGGTCCTGAACTGGCCACTGTATGTGCTCCTCAAAAAACCTTCCCAGGTCATTTGCATCGTCACTGTCATCTTCCTCCTCCTCCTGGTCTGTGTTGCTGCTGGAGCTCTCCTCGTCGCTGCTGCTGTCTGGCTCAGGGCTCCTTTTGCTGAGCCACCACCAGAGCCCAAAGGGGAGGACCAGGACGCCAGCAATGGCCCAGAACTGCCACTGCTGCAAGGCAGCGAAGAGCAGGGCTCCCCAGTCCACGCCACTCTGCTCCTGGCTCCTCAGCTCCAGCTCCTGCAGCAGCCGAGTCATCTCCTGGCTCAGGTTGTCCGCGTGCTGCTGCACGCGCTCACGTGTGGCCTCATCCAGCTCACCACCAACCATCTGCGGGTACTGGATGATGCTTAGCACGACCAGGGCGAGGAATTTTGTGGCAGCCATGGCCTGCAGGAGGAGGGAGAGAAGGAGTTCAGTAGGGCTGGGAGGGGGGGAGCTGGCAGTGGGGGGGAACGGGGATGGGAGCCGCAGAGAGCTGGGGGCGGGTAGCAGAGGGGGTGAGGCAGCTGGGAGGCAGCAAGGCCTGTGCCCAGCCCCGGCAGCGGCGGCACCGTGTCCTGCCCAAGGCGTTCCCGCGAGCGGCTGGGCCCTCGATGCAGGGTGAGAACCCAACCCCCCGGGGGCCCGCGTTTCTGCCCCGGCCCTCGTCCGGCCCAGCCCAGCCTCCCCACGCGTGCACACTCACCGCTGGCCCAGGCCGTACTGGGGCAGCGCTGCCTGCTGGCGCCCCTGATCACCGCCCCCATTGTGACTCGTCCCTTGTGCTGTCACAGGCGCCAGAGCGCATCACAGGCACGCCCGCCGGCCAGCCCCGGCCTTCAGCCCCACCCCAGCTCAGCGACTCACAGCTGCCCCGGGCAGCCAAAGCCCTGGCACCCACAAAATACACACCCACGCGGCAGGACAGGGCTCCCAGTGGCTGCCTTTACCAAGGAGACAGAAGCCCCCCCAAACCCTTACCAAACATAAAATCAGGTGACGCGACCCCATGGATGCTTTGCTCCTTGAGATCCCATCCCGTGAGATGGGATTGGCTCCTTTGGTGCTGACCTCTGTGCTTGTGGACATGGCTGTGCTCTTGGTGCCTTTGTGACACCGATGCGTGGGTGTGGCGTATATCCTGGTGGTGGGATGGGGCCTCTCCATGGCAGGATCTCTGTTCCTGGTGTGCCACTGCGAGAGGACATTGCTTCCAAAGGGACGTTTCCCAAGGGTGATGAGGGGATGAGCTTCGAGATTGCCCATTGGGCAAGTCCCCACTGCCAGTAGAGCACTGTCTTGTCCATGTCCGTGTTCCGTTCTGCGGTACCAACTTCCTGGGGAGTGTCTGGGACGGGCAGATCTCCACCCGCACCCCAGTGTAATACACGGAGGCACATCAGTGGTGCCTCTCGCTTGGTCCCTGCCCAGCCGGAGCTGCCAGGGAGTTTCTCGGCCCATGTGAAATCGCCACCATGGCCATGACAGTGCAAAGGGAAAGCAGGGCAAAAATCATCTTTGTAGCCACCGTGGTCTTCACCGGCTGCAGCGCTGGGGAGACCACGGAGAGGCGGACGCTGCCGCTCTTGGCAGAGGGCTGCTGCCCAGGGATTTCCCTTCCCTTTCTGTGTCCCGCGTTCTCCCACCTTTTTCCCTGTGGTATGAGGTCAGGTGAATGCCATTGGCTCCCAACAGACCCGGCTTCTCAAAGGTAGATCCGTGATCACAGAAGCCAAAACCTGGAGTACCAGCTACGCAGCCAGGCATTCACCTGTTCAATTTGTCTCCTCCTTCCTGAACCCCTTCCTCTGGGAGGATAGAGGAGAACGCCACCTGTGCTCCTGATCCTTTTAGCATTGCTCCGAGGGAAAGACAGTCTCTTTGGATGGTTCTAAGTTGCCTCGTCACAGTATTGTTAGACCCTACTTTGCACAGGAGGAGTGCACGATATCCTGTACGGTTCAGCAGGCTTGGCAGCCTCTCAGCGACGTCACAGACGTGAAGTCCTGGTGGGCAGCAAACTTCTCTAGAGAAATTGTTTGGGTGGCAAAGAAGTGCTTCGGTGCCTCTCAGTAAGGAATCTCCAGTTGCTGATACCTTACGTGCTTTCCTGGTGGCACTGGTTCTAATGCGGGTGGGCGGGTGGCTCCGCTTTGCCTGCTTGCCTTTTCCTGGATCCTGTCCGTTAGTCACGTGCTCTGAATTCTCCAGTCCCAGACTATCATGTCTGCATCCTAGCCCCTCTAGCACCTCTGTGCTCCCTCTAGCAACTTTCCCATTATCTGGCATCATAGGTAAGTAACTGTGGCAAGACCAACGCCAGGGTCGTTTAGCTCAAGAAAGAAGCAGATGGATGGTGACGCCACAGAATTATGGCTGCTTTGCAGAACAGTAGTGTGTGTGTGTTAAGTAGTGATTGGTGAAATCATGTTGTACCTGAACGCTAGAGAAAGGTATAAGAACCTGGCGTAAAAACGCATTCGGGGTGCCCCGATTTGAATGGGGCACCTCATGCGCACGAATAAAGAGCTACTCTTGTAATGCTATACTTTGCATCCTAGCCTCTCTCCTGGGTCGGCACGGGTCGGTTGCGAAAGTTTCCTAACACCTCCCACGGTTGGAAGTGGCCGCGGGGACCGCCGGCACCGCCCCACTCTCCCAAGACCTGCCGCCTGCTGGCCAGTCCCTCCCACACACAGCCCAAGGGTGTCAGGGACACAGAAACCCCCTCAGACAGCCCCCGGCTATCTGGCAAGCCTGATACCTCCTGGTGGTGGAGGGAACCACGTGCACTGCTCAGAGACGTTTGCAAAGCAGTCTCTCAAATGCTGTGGCAGGATGTCAGTGGCCAAACCCCGTCTGCGCGATGAGTCGCACCCAACGCGACTGAGTTCCAGCATGAAGCTTCACGGCTGCACAAGCGCATGCTTTGAATTGGAGACATCGCAAAAGCTTTCTTTAACCTTGCTGCATGTGTTAAGTCCCGTGGATGCCGTGGTGGGTTGACATTGCATCATTGCCGTTTATTGGCACCTTTGCACAGGGTAAAGCTCCCGGAGAGAATGGACTCTCTCAAAGAGGGAGGGCAGTCACCGTCCAGGTGGTCACGGGAATCTCTGTCACAAGCCTCCTTGCAACCGGCCTCTTCAGCTGCATTGGGGCAGACTCCCCAGAGTGTGCTTTTGCTGAGGAGGAAACGTGTGGCAGCAATCCCAGTGTTCCCCAGTGGAGAGGCGGAATCTTTGTATCCACTGTGGTCATCACCAGCTCCTTTGCATGGGGAGACCATCAGGACGAGGACGCCGACGCTCTTGGCAGGGTGCTGCTGTGCAAGGTTTTCCCTTTCTTCCTCCTCCTTATCCTCCGTGCTTCCTCGCTGCTGCGGTCTGGCTGATGGCTCCTTGTCCTGAGCCACCAGCAGAGCACAAAGAGCAGGACAGAGGAGAATACTACCTGCGCTCCTGATCCCTTTAACAACCTCCCCGAGGCCCTGAAGTCTCTTTTGGCCGCCCTTGGGCTTGTCATCGCAGCTTAGTTGGTACCCACATGAAAAAGCAAGAAGGCTAATAACCTGAGGGCCGTACAAGGCTAGGAAGTTTCCCGGTAACGCCTTCAACCCGAGCCCCAGGGAGGCGGAATGCTTCCCGAAAAGGCAGGTCTGCTCAGCAGACCAGGGGAGTAGCAAATGAATTCTTTATTTTGCTTTGCCTGGGCATGTAGCTTTTGCTTTGCCTACTAAACTGTCCTCTCCCAGCCCACAAGTCTTCCCGCTTTTGCCCTTCAGACTCTCTCCCCCCATTCCACTGGGGGAAAGTGATTGAGCAGCTGTGTGATGCCAAGCTGCCTACTGGGATTGG